>NW_004444120.1:2059718-2084718 GCF_000243295.1 Trichechus manatus latirostris
AAAAACCCGTTGCCATCGAGTCGATTCCGACTCATAGTAACCCTATAGGACAGAGTAGAACTGCCCCATAGGGTTTCCAAGGAGCACCTAGTGGATTCGAACTGCCAACGATTTGGTGAGCAGCTGTAGCTCTTAACCAATGCCACCAGGGTTTCCATATGGATAATAGTGACCTTTATTCTTAATTAAGTTGCCAATCAATTTGATTTGGACAACTTGGCATTTATTTGAGACATTAAGCTACTTTCTGGTAATACATTGGGCATTTCTGCAGTAACTCAGGCAACTGAATGTTATAAAGCATAATTTTATCTTGCTTTAATTAAATCTTTCAGATAAAAATGGAACTCACAAACTAATACATTAGAGAGAGGTTATTGAAAATCAGAGTGGCTTGTGACATTACGAAATGAAGCACATGGTAAGGTTCCTTAAAATAGCCAGCTCCTCTAATGTATTCAAATATAAAGTGATTTACAAAGGTAAATATCACACACATTTTCAGGAGCCCATTCATTGCACAAACTGGGGCATATCTGCAAGAGCTCTGTAAGTGAAGGAAAACTTTACCGCTTCTGTGAGCAATAAGAACTAGGAGCAATGGGTAGATACTGTGTACCCTGGCATTATGTCAATGCCAATCTGCTAAGAAGGATTTTAATGTGGAATGGCCAATCTTCCAGTCCCCTCTAGTTGTGAATGGACTAACTGCACAGAATACCAAAAACACCCAATGGAACCTGAAAATAAAACTTCAACATATTTTAAAATCAGTTAGTTGATCAAATTGCACTGATCATTAATGCCCTCTCAGAGACCTAATGATTCCTGGGATTGTTTCTTGGATACTGTCGTAAGAGATCTACTTCCCTCCCTTACTTCTCCCAGGACACCCACCTGGGGATTCTTTCCCCCATGGCATCTACACAGACATAGATCAGACCTCCAGAGCATCCCTCCTTCTCTTCTTCTAGACAGATCCTTAGCCAGAATATCCAACAAACTGCCAACCCTACTCAAGGGCTCCTCTCCTGCCAATATGCTATCATCTCCCTCAGAGATCCGGATAGTGAATGGGAGGAATATTCCTATCAAGGATAAGGCACTGGTTTACAAAGCATTTTCAGAAAAAATTTAAAAGAAACAGACATGTTTACAGATGACACTTAGCTCTTTTAAGCAGTGAAATAGCGAGACGTGGGGGTGAACTTGCAAGATGATCTTGGGCTGGGTATCCTGCGAAAGGGCAGAAAGTTGTCAGAGTCCTTTTTCTAGAAGAGTTTGATATTTATTGAATGTAATGTCTTAGGAAGAATCAAATTGAATTCAAGTGGTTAAGTAAATACTCTTAGGTGGAATTGACCCCAATTATGAGAATAGGAAAGATGAGCTCCAGAGCTCTTAGCTGTCACACAAGAGTGGGACCTGTGGGCAACTGGTAACTTAGTCATTCATTAAGGCGATAAATTGAGGCGCCACATGGTTAACAGGCAGCGATGTCACTCTGGCTTGGGCTCAGCCATTACAGCACGTGTGTGAAACCCCACTGGTTCAGGCACGGAAAAAGAATTTCAGAAAAGTCTTGAAAGAAAGCATACGACAACTAAGAGGATGTTGAGCAGGATTCCATACTTGAACAAAAGAAGCTCTCTCCTAAGTTTACTCAGAAATAGTCAAATACACCAAACTACAGATAAAATGTACCAACAGAAAATGTTGAAATGCACTTAGAGGAAAGCTGGATTTGGGGGAACACAGGGAGTAGGATATGGTGGTGGGAGGTAGGATGAAAGTAGAAAAACTTGCCAGACATCTTGGAGTAGATTTTGAGGAGGAGTGATTAATCTTACGGACGTATTCACAGTCTAGAAGGAGAACACAGCACTTAGGTCGGAAAGGATGTGCCCTGATTGTGTGGAGCCCAACAAGCAAAGGAATGCTTTGGAGTCCCACTTGGCCTTGTTTCTCTTAGGGAGGCACGTAGGACCTACTCACAGGGCACGCGCACACATTCGTTGTCATCAAGCAGATTCCTAGAGACACCCAGAGTAGAACTGCCCCATGGGGTTTTCCAGGCTGTAATCTTTATGGAAGCAGACAGCCACATCTTTCTCCTGTGGAGCCACTGGTGGGTTCTGACCGCCAACCTCTCGGCTGGCAGCCAAACGCTTTAACCACTGTGCCACCAGGGCTCCTTTACTCATGGGGCGGGGAGTGACTATTCAAACATGTATTGAGAAACTACTGGGTGCTAGGTGCTGCGGCTAGATGCTGGGGAATAAAAGACTCATGATTCCTGTCTTCACTGAGTCTAGTTTGGGGATACATCTCACAGCCAAAGAGAATGGAAGGATGGAAGGAGGCTCCATGGGAGCCCAGAGGAGATGGGGAGCAGTGCTGCCTGGGGAAGGGTAGAAGAAGGATGTTCAGGACTTCAACTCTTCCTCATGACCCTTTTCCCACCTCACAAGCAATTAGTTGATGAGTCCTGTGGATTTTACCTCTGCTGCATCTCTCACCTGCCAAAATTCCCTGTTTCAAATGCTACTCCTTGGTTCCAGGCCCGTATTGTCTTCCATCTGGATAACTGCATGTTGACTTTCCAACAGCTTTCCTGCCTTCAGCTATGGCCTCTCCAACCTGTCCTTTATGCTGATGTCAGGATGTATGTTGATGGATGATTCTATCACTGTCAGGGAGGCAACCCAGGGCTGGGAGGACTAGAACTCCAGCATAGGAAGGCAATGTGTGCATTCTTATGGCAGGTCCGTACTCAATCTTCTGGCTAACTGCTGATCTACCAGGAGTTATTTTCCTAAGCCTAGTTAGTGTTTGGAACTCAAGCATATTTTTCCACAAAGACTAGTCGGTACTATTTTATTTATGAAATGAGTTAAAAGGACATTTGTAATGTAGCTTTGGAGCCCTGGTGGCACAGTGGTTAAGAGCTCGGCTGCTAACCAAAAGGTCGGCAGTTTGAATCCACTAGCCACTCCTTGGAAACCCCCTGGGGCATTTCTACTCTGTCCTATAGGGTCGCTATGAGTCAGAATCGACTCGACAGCAATGGGTTTGGCTTTTTGGTTTTTTAATGTAGCCTAGAAACTTAATTAATCATTAAACTTATTTTCAACAGGAAATGAGTTAGTTTAAATTCTGGAACCTGGAACCCTCTGGCCCCTCCAAACCCTTCATAGTAGGAGGAGTGTATTGGATAGAGGGTAAGCTAGAAAGTAAATATAGCTCCATATTCAGAAGCCATGGCTGCCCTAGGGCAAGGGGATTGCTTTTCTCTAGCTATGATTAGAGTTTACCACTGAGAATGTGGAGAATGTAAGAGAATGTAGCATTCAGCATGTCTCTGTCTGGATCGAAATATAAACATACATCTTTGGAGTTCCTGGGTGGTACAAACAGTTAACGCGTTTGGCTACTAACCCAAAGGTTTGAGTTCACCCAGAGGCACCTTAGAAGAAAGTCCTGGTGATATACTTCCAAAAAATCAGCCATTGAAAACCCTATGGAGCACAGTTCTACTCTGATACACATGGGGCTGTCATGAGTCAGAGTCAGCTCAACTGAACTGGTGGTTATATACAGCTTTGTAAGCTGGGTGTTCTTAAACTGGGTCTGCTTGTTCCACTCCCCTGATCTCACAGTTGAAAATCAAATCTCATTTCTCCTCTGTGTATTAGCCTTTCAATGGCTTAAATGTAGTTTACCTAGGAACTTTAGAATGATTCCAGTTCCTTGGCATAGTAATTTAAAGGCTTTTGGACAGTATGAAATCTAACTATTTTTGGTTTGATTTCACAACTTTTTCTCCCTCTCATAAAGTACTTACATAGGGAACGTACATATTTATAATTTTTAAGATGAACCAAAATTAAACCTGTTTTGAGTATTTGAGTACAATTTTGCAATAGCTCTTGAAGTAACAAGGCATTGAAAAATCAAGTTTGAGAACTATGTACTGCATTTATGAGTGAAATAGATTACACCCATTAATCTGACATTTAGACACCTTGTTTTAAAGAAAGTTAAAATCATTCTGCCAGTAATATTTAAATCCAGATTTCTTTCCATAAACCAAGTTACTAAATTCACTTCAACATGACATGCCTGAAGTGATTCTACTAATTTCCTTCCTCAGAGTAATTCAAATTCTTTACCTTTCATTGTATTTAATACTTGTCAGGGCCCTTGGGAGAAGAGATAAAAGATTCTTAATTGTTCACTTTAAGTTCATTTCAGTCCCCCACCCCATGACCTTACCATTCTCCAGAGATGCTTTTCCTGACTCAGAGGAAGCAGCGTCCCTCTTCTTTCTGTGGCTAACACTGTCAACTTGTTTTGAATTTCATAGTCGTTTAATGCCTCAGGAATGCTCTGTAGGTGTTCTCTTTCTCCCTGTATCTCCAACCTCTCTCTTTCTGCTGGATTTTTTTCCCTTGTGAGTCAAATATGCTTAAGTTTATCCCATCTTAAACAAAACACTTCTTTCTATCCTAATACTTACCTCTATCCCCCTTGCCATGACTTCACAGCCAAGCTTCTTCTTTTTTTAAGAATTTATTTTATTTCTTGTTGAGAATATACACAGCAGAACATAACACCAATTCAACAGTTTCTACACGTACGATTCAGTAACCTTGATTATGTTCTTCAAGATGTGCAACCATTCTCACCCTCCTTTTCTGAATTGTTTATCCCCTATTAACATAAACTCACTGCCCCCTAAGCTTCCTATCTAACCTCTCAAGTTGCTGTTGTCAATTACAGCCAAGTCTCTTGAAAGGCCCCATCCTGATATTTGTAGGCTACAGGGAAAGTACAAATGAGGGTCTGTACACTGTATGTCTAAATACTTAAAAGTTATATATCAAGGTTAATAAGCTGTTAAGTAAAATATATTCTATTCTCACACCTTAATCATTATCCCTACAGGGTCAGGATCACATTTAGAACTCTCAGACTTCCTGGAGGTCTGGGATAGAACGTGGTTTTACAGGTGAGAGTTGGCACTGAGCCTCCTGCTCATGCCTGCCTTATCTTTCACTTGTGGCTCCATCGCCCATCATGGGAGACCTTGAGTGCATGCATGTGGGTACTCCAGCCCACACATGCAAGATCAGCCCACATCCCTTCCCCATCCCACAAACAGCTGTCCCTTGGCCACCCCTTGGGCTAGGACTGTGCATACCAGTGACATTGTAGGCGCAGGGAAGACGCCCTAGAAGTGAGCTCAGGGACATTTGGGCAGGGAATTTTGGGGTTCTGGGCAATCAGAATATAATCTGAAAGAAGGTTGTGGTCTCCAGCTGGGTATACTTCTTTGTCCCCTGCCTAAGGACTTCTCTTCCATGGAGGACGTGGCTGGAGGATGGCCTGAGCAGAGCCTTCAAAGCAGAGGCCTAGTGAAGGGCCCCTTTTCTTGGTCTAAGGTCACTGGTCTCAGTCTCACTTCTGACTCATTCTTCTATGGCCTAACTCAAGCCAGTCTGCTTCTGCCCTCACCACTCCCAAAACGGCTTCAAATGTTCTAGTCTAGTGAGCACCCTCAGCCTCTACCTTCTTTGTTTTTTTTTTTTTTTTCCCCAGCCCTCAGCTCATCTCATCTCTGAGTTCTGTACGGGTGACTTAATTAAAATGCATACCATTAATCACCATCTATCTTGTAATGGATCCAAAATCTGTGTCTTGGCTCAGACCAATTTTCTGGAAGCCAGTCTCATAGGAACTACAACTGAACCCATTAAGTCCCCCTTGCCCACCTGCTTCTTTTGTATCCCCGTCTCAGGCAATAACCACTTCTCAATCAGAAGCACAGGCCGAAACCCAGATGTCATTCAAGAGTCCCCCTTCTTTCTCGTTCTTCACATCCAGCTACTAACTGCATCTTGTTGATTCCAACTCTAAATATTTCTAGACTCTTCCTTTCTTTCCGTCTCCTTCACCATGACTTCAGTTCAGACCTTTAATAGCATTTATTTAAAGTAGCTGAATAGGCTCATAAGAATTCGCTTGTCATACCTAATTTTCCACTCTGCTGGAAAAATGATTTTCCTAAAATGCAAATATGATCATGCCATTCCCCTGCTTCTAATCCTTCGTTGGACCCTACATGTTGTTCAGAATAAAATTCAGAGTCTCAAACTTGTCTTATCTCAACCATTTTTTCCCCACGCCCATCCTATCCTTGAGCTGAAACCCGCTATTTGCACCATGCTTTTGGGCGCATTTCCCCATATGCGGTTCCTTTTTTCCTGAAGGTCCTTCCTTCCCCTGGTGTCTGGTTTCCTCCTCCTGATTCCTCCAGACTCAGCACAGGTACTGTCCCTGAAAGGGGGGCCTGACAGCCTGAAGCCCAATTGGGATGTCCCTCATCAGTGTTACACAAAACACCCTGCATTGTTCCCTGTGAGTTTATGTGAATGTCTCCCTCACGGACTGTGAGCTCCACGAGGGTGGGGAACTCACCTTTCATTTCTTACCCTCAGCATTTATCACTATGCTTGGCAGTTAGCAGATGCTCAGTAAAGTGTGAGAAGCACTAGACAAGGTGCTGGGGGGTGGTGGTGGATATTGTGTCATGTTTCCTGCTCACTGTGTAGAGGGGAATTAGAATAGTTCACAAGCGGCTCCAATGCAGGTGGAGAGCAGTTGGTGTGGAGAGGGATGAGTAATGTGTGAGCTAAAGGGAGAAGAAATACCTCTAGGTGGGTGTTACCTAATCTTTTTGGCGTCATTAAATTTGACAAAAGTCCTCTCTGCAAAAAATGTACATATACATTGATTTGTTTTTTTTTTTTTTCATTTTAGGATATTCACAAATTCTTCCAGAGCCATTTATAAATATCCTAAGTAGTACAGCCCTTAGACATGGGCAAGAATGGTCCCTGCTTTAGATGGATCTTCCGGCTTTCACTTCCAGCTGTGCCCTCCCCATGGGGTGAAAAGACTGTGGGGCCAAGGGCCCATGTGAAGCCCACCCCCATTTCTAGAAACAGTTTAAAAACTATGGTGGAGAAGCACTGGAGATGAACTTGAAGAGTGGAAAAAAGTTTGAAAGTTGTACATATGGGCAGAAGAGGGAAGCTGGTTTAGGACTGGCTGGCAAAGGCATGGAGATTGAAAGTTGGCTGGGGTGAGGGACACATTTGGAAACGTAGAGTGGAGGCTCTATTGTTGAAGGTTCTGACTCTAAATTTTAAACTAATCTCGGGGGACAACGAGAAGTCATTAACTTTTTTTGAGTACGGAATGATATAATTGGAGTGTGCTTTGAGAGGATTAATCTGGCAGATTATAGAGTAGGCATGAGGGGGAAGAGAAAGGAGGTGGGGAGACAGGAAGCTGTTCAAGTAGTTGAGGGAAGAATTAAAAAAGAAGTAATTGGACAAAGTGGGTGGGATGGGAAAGAAAGAGATTAATACAACAGACATGACTTAGACTTCACATGGTTGAGTAACAGATTAATACAAAAGTCATGGCTTAGACTTCACATGGCTCCGAGGAGAAGGTAATAAAGATTATTCTGATGGTACAAGACTGGTCATCAGGAGACGGGTCATGCCGTTAATGAAATAGGGAAGGTAGAGAAAGGATTATTTGAGGATAAAGATGTCAAGCTTTGATCTGGATGTGTGAACTATAAGGAGCCAACTGGGCATTTAGGCAGCTCTCTCCTTCAAGTCTAAAGAAGTTCTAGGATAATTGTGAAAGGTTCTATTTCAGAGTAGTCCTGGAGGTCCCTGTAGCACCCAAAAGTATAAGCCCCTGTTGTTGTTGCTAGCTGCCTCTGAGTCGACTTTGACTTATGGCGACTTTACGTACAACAGAAAGAAATGTTGCCTGGTCTCGCATCATCTTCACGATCACCAATATCTTAGTCATTTAGTGTTGCTATAACAGAAATGCCATACATGGGTGGCTTTAATAAAGAAAAATTTATTTTCTCACAGTCTAGTAGGCTAGAAGTCCAAAGTCAGGGTGTCAGCTCCAGGTAAGGCTTTCTCTCTGTCAGCTCTGGGAGACAGTCCTTCTCATCAATCTTCCCTGGTCGAGGAGCTTCTCAGTGCAGGGAACCCAGGTCCAAAGGACGCGCTAAGATCTCAGTGCTTCTTCCTTGGTGTATAACGTCCCCCATCTCTCTGCTCACTTATCTCTTTTATATCCCAAAAGAAATTGGCTCAAGACACAATCCAGTCTTGTAGATTGAGTTCTACCTCATTAACATAACTTCTGCCTATCTCCTCTCATTACCATCATAGAGGCAGGATTTACAACACATAGGAAAATCACATCAGATGACAAAATGGTGGACAATCACACAATACTGGGAATCATGGCCTAGTCAAATTGAAACACGTATTTTTGAGGGACACAATTCAATCCATGACATTCCACCCTTTGGTCTCCCCAAAATCATGGTCTTGCAACATGTAAAACGTATTCACTCCATCGTATCATAGCAAAAGTCTTAATTCCAAGTCCAAAATCCAAAAATTCCTCTTTATCTATGAAATCTAGAATAGAAGTTATCTTCTTCCAAAGGTCAATGGCAGAACAGGCACAAGCTAGACATTTCCATTACAAATGGGAGAAACTGGAGGAAAAGAAGGGATAACAGGCACCAAGCAAGTCAGCAGAACACATTACATTAGCCCTCAAGGCTTGAAAATAATCCTCTGTTCTCTGAGACCATTCACACAATAGCCCTGCCCTCCAGACTCTAGGTACTGGCCACACTCTCCAGATTCTGAGTAGAGGCCCTTCGGCTCAGGGCTTCAGCTCGGTCTTCCAGGCCCACTAGGATGGCAACTCTGCTCCCTCAGCTTTAGGAGCATCATTTTCCTAGTCCATCTGAGTGGAGACTCCACCCTTAGAAACACCAGAGGCCATGGCTCCATCCTTTGAAACGCCAGAGGTCATGGCCATACCTTTTGAGACTGAGGCAACTCAGCTTCCTGTGTTCCTTGTCTCTTCAACTTCTGCCTCTTGGCCCTCGGGCCTCACGCCCACACCTGTCCTGCTGCAGCAAGTGTTCCAAAGCTCGGTAGCTCCACCGATAAGTGCCCAGAGGCACCCTACTCTGCCAGGAAGCTTCCTGCACACAAGCACTCAGCTCTCTTGCTCCGTGGGTTGGCTCCAGGGCTGTCTGGCACTGGTTTCCCAGTTCTGCTGCTGTCAGTTCACTGCTGCGGCCAGTCCTCTGCTGCAGCTTCTCACCATCTGTGCCTTTTCCAGAGTTCACAGTTATCACTTCCTTCTGAGTCCTTTATCCACTCACAGTTTCAAAACCACTTCCACATTTTAGATATCTGTTAGAGCAGACCCCACTCTCTTGGTACCAAATTCTGTCTTAGTCGTCTAGTGGTGCTATAACAGAAATATCACACGTGGATGGCTTTAACAAAGAGAAATTTATTTTCTCACCGTCTAGTAGGCTAGAAGTCCAAATTTAGGGTGTCAGCTTCAGGGAAAAGCTTTCTCTCTCTGTTAGCTCTGGGGGAAGATCCTTCTCATCAATTTTTCCTGGTCGAGGAGCTTCTCAGCACAGGGACCTCGGGTCCAAAGGATGCGCTATGCTCCCAGTGTTTCTTTCTTGATGGTATGAGGTCCTCCATCTCTCTGCTCACTTCTCTCTTTTATATCCCAAAAGAAATTGGCTCAAGATACAATCCAATCTTGTAGATTGAGTCCTGCCTCATTAACATAATTGCTGACTAGCTCCCCTCATTAACATCATAGAAGCAGGATTTACAACACATAGGAAAGTCACATCAGATGACAAAATGGTGGACAATCACACAATACTGGGAATCATGGCCTAGTCAAATTGATACACGTATTTTTGGAGGACACATTCAATCCATGACAGCCAGCATGTTCGAGTCCATTGTTGCGGCTACTATGCCACGCCATCTCGCCAAGGGTCTCCTATACACTTGCTGGCCCTCTACTTCACCAAACATGATGTCCTCCTCCAGCGACTGATTCCTCCTGATGATACCCCCAAAGCAAGCCAGTTGAACAATGTTGTGCTGTGATCCATAAGATTTTCATTGGCTAATTTTTGGAAGTAGATTTCTAGGACTTTCTTCCTAGTCTATCTTAGTCTAGAAGCTCCACTGAAACCTGTCCACCATGGGTGGACTTCTAGCTTCACAGTAACATGCAAGCCATCAGTACAACAAACTGAGACAGTGGTGGATTAAGTCCCTAGAAGGCTGTATGTTTCCCACATTTAAAAGCAAGTTAAGCTTTTCTAGGCACATCCATCATGCTGGGTCAACTCATTTGGGACTGACTCTTTTTATTACATTTGTTTGAACTTAGCTGTCTTCTTGTTTTAAATTTTACTTTTACATTGTTTTACCGTCAGTTTTAGCTTCATTAGATTAGATCACATTTTCCCTTTACGTAAGTTCCAACCCTGATTCTGTGGCCCCATAAAGAACAAGACAGTTGGGGTGGGGTGGACATGCAGGGGTAAGAGGAGGACAGGGCATGGATCTAGGCCACATTTCGGAGTTTTAATCTGGTATCCCATCAAACTTCTCATTTAAAATATCTGATTTGCTTAAAATTGCTTTTCAAAAAATGTTGCCTTTTACTAAATTTCCCTTTTGAATATTTTTAACATCTGCTTTTGTTTTAAAATGGTTGTCTTTCTTTTTTGAAGACATCTTTTACTTTTACCCAAACTTTCCAACTCCTAAAATAGAGGCTTCTTTGGGACAGAATATTTTGATACCAATCTCTCAAATGAGAGATCTGGAATGATGTTGGACATAGGTAACAGTGACCTGGCAGGGACATTACTTAGAAATGTGATGTTATCATGAAAAAGCCCATGTGATACTGGGGTATATGAAGAAAGATGAAGATGGGAGGCAGTAACTCCTTTCTATTCTAAATTAGTCAGACTACAGTCTGAATTAGAGTACTACCCTCAGTGTTGGTCACACTCTTCAAAAGGCATGTGAAGAAATTGGATGACTGCAGAAGCACACAACAGAGATGATTAAAGGGTTGGAAAATAGGTCTCAGGATGAAAGGTGAAAAGGTGTGTTGCTGTCTCCAGAAGGGAAGACAAAGGTGGGACATAATCCTGAAAGGTTTTTATAAGGGAATGATTCATGGAAAGATAGAACCCCAGAAGAGGCAATGGAAGAAGATTGAGAACAAACCTAAGAGAAGAGAAAACGATCTATCTTAGATAACTTAGGCCAGACGACACTTTCCACCATTTCTTATGTCCATGGTTGCTGTTGTGGGCTGTCGAGTGGATTCTGACTCACAGTGACCCCAGGTAACAGAGTAGAACTGCCCCATAGGGTTTTCTAGGCTGTAATCTTTACAGGAACAGATTGCCAGGTTTTTCTCCTTAGGAGCGGCTGGGTGGATTTGAACCACCAACCTTTTGGTTAGTAGCAGAGCGCTTAACTGTTTGCGTCACCAGGGCTCCTTTATGCCCATGGCTGTTGTTGTTGTTGTTAGGTGCCGTCAGATGGATTTTGACTCACAGCAACCCTAAGTAACAAAGTAGAACTGCCCCATAGGGTTTTCTAGGCTGTAATCTTTTATAGGAGTAGATTGCCAAGTCTTTTTTCAGTGGAGCCACTGGGTGGGCTTGAACCACCAACCTTTCTGTTAACACTCAAGTGCTTAACCATTGCACCACCAGGGCTCCTTATGCCCATGGCAGACATTACTGTTTGATCACAGCATTCTTTCTTACTGAGCTGAGGCCAAGCCTCAAAATCTTCAATACAGAACTCCAGGCAGCTGGTACCAGTTCTTTGAAATTTTTAACTTAGGGAGAAGCCCATTTGCCACCCTAGCTTTAGACATTTAACTTTTTGAGGGCTAAAGTTTGACCAGATGATTTAAAAAAAATTTTTTTTTTTATTGTACTTTAGATGAAGATTTACAGACTAGTTTCTCATTAAACAGTTAGTACACCTATTGTTTTATGACATTGGTTAACAACCCCACGATATGTCAACACTCTCCCTTCTCAACTTTGGGTTCCCTATTAGCAGCTTTCCTGTCCCCTCCTGCCTTCCAGTCCTTGCCCCTGGGCTGGTGTGCCCCTTTAGTCTCATTTAGTTTTATGGGGCTGTCTAATCTTTGGCTGAAGGGTGAACCTTGGGAGTGACTTCATTATTGAGCTAAAAGGGTGTCCAGGGGCCATACCCTCAGGGTTTCTCCAGTATCTGTCAGGCCAGCCAGTCTGGTCTTTTTTGTGAGTTAGAATTTTGTTCTACATTTTTCTCCAGCTCTGTCCGGAACCCTCTATTGTGATCCCTGTCAGAGCAGTCAGTGGTGGTAGCTGGGCACCATCTAGTTGTACTGGTCTCAGTCTGGTGGAGGCCGTGGTAGTTGTGGTCCATTAGTCCTTTGAACTAATCTTTCCCTTGTGTCTTTAGTTTTCTTCATTCTCCCTTGCTCCCGAAGGGGTGGGGCCAGTGGAGTATCTTAGCTGTCTGCTCACAGGCTTGTAAGACCGTGGATGCTACTCACCAAAGTAGAATGTAGAACCTTTTCTTTATAAACTATGTTATGCCAGTTGAGCTAGATGTTCCCTGAGACCATGGTCTACACAGCCATCAGCCCAGTAATTCAGTCCCTCAGGGAGTTGGGATGTGTCTATGAAGCTTCCATGACCTTTCCTTGTACAAGTTGTGCTGGCTTCCCCAGTACTGGGTACTGTCTCACGCTTCACTAAAGTTACCACTTGCTTATTGTCTGATTAGTGGTTTTGACCAGACGATTTCTTAAAGTTCTTCCCAGCACCATGATTCTTCTAAATCATTTGGTTAAATGAGTTTCATGAGGAATAGACTTAATTTATAGATGATAGTGGATACAGGTCCTTTGAGTGAACAAGGACATCTTTGGAAAGTTTTCAGTGGAAGAATTGGAGGGTTTGCTAGAGTTTTAACAGATAAAGTTTAGTTGTCCTCTCAAACCAGCTCTTCACAGATAGCCTACTAAGTCTCACAGTGCTGACGAGGTTGAACACAAAGAAACGTTTGGATAGAGCAAGACATAAGGCAAGAATTTCTCTCAGGACTTCCTCTTTAGCGTGGACTACTTGGCTTACCCAGTAAACCAGTTGCTATGAAGTCAGTTCCCAGTTGTGGTGACCCCATGTGTGTCTCGAGAGAGGAAAACCGGGCTCTAAGCTGACCCTAAACGATGAATGGCTGAGGAAGGCATCATGATGTCCTGATGAAGCTAACGAAATCTCTGCTTTTTCTGTAGCTCCGTATGCATTGCTATGAGAAAAATCTGATGGAGAGTGGTTTTTGTGACAGCCCGTTCTGGGAGGTAAACATTGATAAATGGCAGATTAGGAAGCTGAAGGCAGAAATCAGTATTTGCTGTTATATGTAATAAATTATGAAAAGTCCTGGACAAGGGGGACAGATGTTGTTTTTCAAATCACACTGTTTGAAGTCAAGTTGTTTATAAATTCCCTTCCTCCCTGTGGGTCTTAGTTTCTGTCCCTACCATATATACCGTAAGTACATGGGAATATCTATCAGGCCAATTAAAAACCTGGAAAGTAATTGAAACTGTTAATATCTGAATTGTCTTCTCTACCATCTAGTTTCTCTAACGTTTCTAAGGAAAACTAGCATAGTTTGTTTTGTTGAAGGACAGCCATTAGTCACAAAGTGTTGGCTCACAGACATACATTCCAGAGTCTCTAAATTTGAAACACAAAAATAAGAGGGTTGAAAAAAAGCCATTTCTTCCAATGAGGTCAGTAACAATTTTCACCATTTTTTAGACAAATTCACTATATTCTGCCAAGTAAGATATGTACATACACTAACTCGAAATTTCACCTCTGAAAAATAAGAGGAAAACAAAACAATTGTCGAGGATTTTTTCACAGTTGTTGACCCTTAGTGTTTTTAGATTTTCCTATCTTTTTACCTTCCTTTTTTACCTGGAGTAGTTTCCTGAAATTTGAGCTAATAAGGCTGTTGTTAGGAAATTCCGCTTTATAGTTGCTGGTGGCGCCGCAGTTAAGAACTTGGCTGCTAACCAAAAGGTCGACAGTTCGAATCTACCAGCCGCTTCTTGGAAACCCTATGAGGCAGTTCTGCTCTGTCCGGTAGGGTCACTATGATTCGGAATCAACTGGATGCCAATGGGGGCTTAGTTGCTGATTAGGCTGATAATCCGAAGAAGTGTACTACACCTCATTGACCAAGACTGCCTGCAACCAGTGCTTCCATTGCTGCTTACCTGAGACAGCCACGTGGTCCCTTCTAGGACAAACTCACATGGGGTCTGGAGACTCAAGACGGCAGACGGAATGTACCCACCACAGGGCTCCTGCCATTCAGTGCTGCTGCAGTTACAGAGGCAGGGGCTGGCTCTTCTTGCTCCCCTATGCCACCTGCCTCCTGACTATAGGCTGGAGCTGGGCTCACCTGGCCAACCCAACACCAGCCTGTGCCGAGAGCTCAGGAGGACAGAGGGCCTCCTGCCAGACTTAAGAAGCTACATGTTGAAAGAAAGCCAGAGCGAGACAGCATGACCAGGAGAACCTTATAGACCTCGGGGCGTTAAGGCAGAAATGATGGTTTGAAGGCTGTGACCTAAGGTCAGATTGCAAAGACTACTGAGCTATAATCTGATTAACACTAAGTGTATCTTCATTAAGGTTCCAGTGGTGAAAAAGTTGGCCCTCAGCTAACCTAAAGGCTGGCAGTTTGAACCCACCCAGCAGTGCCATGGAAGAAAGGCCTGACAGTCTGCTAGGTCAAGATTTTTTTAAAAAGTTGCTGCAGAGTTGATTCCAACGTGTGGTGACCCCACGTGTTACAGAGCAGAACTGCTGCATCAGGTTTGATCAGCCGCAATCTTTATGGAAGCAGATCACCAGGCCTCTCTTCTGTGGCATCATTGGGTGAGTTCAAACAGCCAGCGTTTTGCTTAGCAGCCTAGTGCAAACAATTTTTGCCACCTAGGGACCTTGTCCATAAAGATCACAGCCAAGAAAACCCTGCAAAGTTCTACCCTATAACACGTGAGGTTGCCATGAGTTGGAATGCACTCAACTGGCAAAGGGTTTTTGGTTTTGGTTT
The DNA here is from genome assembly GCF_000243295.1 of Trichechus manatus latirostris. Lineage (NCBI taxonomy): Eukaryota > Metazoa > Chordata > Mammalia > Sirenia > Trichechidae > Trichechus > Trichechus manatus. The sequence continues at coordinate 2,074,835 of NW_004444120.1, forward strand.
TTTGCGCCTCCTTCGACTGTAAGTACCTTGAGGCCTTTGTTCTAAGACTTTTTCTCCATTGTGTTTCCAGAGCCCAACACATTGCCTGACTCATAGTAGACAACTGGTTTCATTTAACAAATTAAGCGCATGTGAACTGGGACAGACCCAGCTCTGGCAGCATGCTTGTCCGTTTTCCCCCTTTTGCTTATTCTGTAATAGTCCTCGGACTTGGATAGACATGGCTCCGGCGCGTTTGTCCATTTTCCCACTTTTGTCTATTCTCTAATCCTCCTTGGATTCGGGCAGACGTGGCTCTGACAACATGCTTGTCAGTTTCCTACTTTTGCCTCTTTGAACATATGCCAAATAATACCTTTCTTTTTGCCTTAAAAAAATTAAATGAATGAAAGGATAAACAAAATCATTGCTTAAAATGAAGTAGAAATAGGCTTCCATTGAAACATGGAGCTGCAGGGTGTACCTGCAGTACGATTTCTTGACAGGGAATATTCCTGAAGTCTGCTGCGGATTATTGAGGAAGTTTCGTGTAATCCAAGGCGATGCATGATCACAGTAGAACTTCAACAGTTCTTGAAAGATTTCAGTGCAAGGCCTGGAGCAGGGGTGTGGAGTGGCTACCCCTTCTACGTTGATGGTTCTGATTCTCAGAAGGTCCCCTCTCCCCCTGCCGTCTATTTTCTTGGAAGATTCTAATTTCCTCACTATCACCTCACTACAGGAGCCACCGGTCCTGGAGCATTTTTGACGGTAGGGCCTTTTTTCAGAGCCCTGGTGGTGCAGTGGTTAAGAACTAAAGCTACTAGCCAAAAGGCTGGCAGTTCGAATCCACCAGCCGCTCCCTGGAAACCCTATGGGCAGTTCTGCTCTGTCCTATAGGCTCCCTATGAGTCTGTCTCGACTCGACAGCAATGGGTCTGGTTTTTTTTGTTAGCCCTTTCTCAGAGCAAAAATGATACCTCCTCAAACACATCCATGACGCCACCTGTGGGCGTGTCTGGAGAGCTAACATGTGAGACAATTACCCCTCTGCTAAAAAGTATAGTGCATCATTACTTCCTGGTGGTAACCAGTGTTGAGAGAGAGGAGTCAGAAGCTACTTCCTCCCACCCCCGCTTTTGTTTTGCATTGGCATCTGTTGACCTATATTGCGCATTCTGTGTAAATTCCATCTGCCAGAGAATTCGAGACTAAAAAGGTCAAGTGAAATCAGACAGTGGGTTGGAGAGAACCTGGAATAAGAAGTCAGTTTATGAAGATATAAGCGATGGTTTCTGATTTTTTTTTTCAAGCAGAAGATAAATAAACAGAGGATGGTAACACATGGGATCAATAAGGCATATTTTACACTAAGAAAAAAGGATGGATTTCCATCTTCCAGATATCTCTTTGCCCCTTCTGTCTTGGGACTACCTGTGAGGAAGTGAAGATGCCAAGCCCTGACTGATGGGCCCTTCAGGGCTACTGGACCAAGGGCCAGCCCTTAAGGAGTGTTGCTTGTCCACTCAGTTAACAAACCAGGCTAATCTTGTTCTAATGAGTGTCTGGTTCAGTCTGTTATTTCACACTTTGACACTAGATGTCAGGGAAAGACTTAGCGTTCTCATTTGCAGCTCTGACACCACTTCAGCAGAAAGGAAGGCTGCCTGCAGAGAGAAATCGGGTATTAAAAACTGGCACATTTCCCACTGTGAGCCCCTAAGGACACCAGGGTGCTCATGGCAAAGCATCACCGCCCCGCTCATGCCCTGCTAGACATACTCTTGATGCTGTTAAATCCCATTTACAGAATGGGTTAGATCAAGGTCACTTCATAAAAATAGAATTTTTTGAGGGAGGGATGAAAATCATCACTTTACTCTTTCAATTTGATTATAAAAGATATTCAATTTTACTTTTAGGAAAAAAAAAGACAGGAGATAGAACATGATCGTGTTCTTACAACCCTGTTTATTAGTGGATTAGGAAACAGCCAAACCAATTAAAAATCACATGAAAGCCTCGTAAGATCCTTTGAATATTCTACAGTCAATTCTTTCATTTTGCAAAAATGCCATTTTGTTTTAAACTATAGTCAACGAAAATGTGGTTTTACCGCAGAATAAGTAAATCTTGACCGGCTGTAGTTATATTGCCAGATTCCCAAGGCTCCCAGCCCCTTCTTAGCCGGCTTTCTGATGCAATAGAAAACCACGTGCTCTCTCATTACTATGGACGGCACATTCAAAGAGTTTTCTTTTTCTGACCAGAAATAAAGCAATATGAACAAATTGCAGGCAGGGAGGATGGTGGTAAAGGGCGAAGCCAGAAAAGGATGCATGATTTTGCTCATCAGGCACATTTTCTTCTTCTATTCCAAAGGGTCACAGCCGTTGTGTTCTCAGTCATCCTTCAGAAATAACTAGTCATCTACCTGCCCAAGGTTAAAAAGAGCTCTCCCTATGGTGGGAGGCGCCCCAATGGAAGGCGGGCCGGCCAGACATGGAGCAGCCTTGCCTGTAAAGGAGGCTCCAGGAGTCCTCTTGGTGATTCTGGAAGCCATGACACCATCACCAAAAGTAGCATTCTTAATGCCACACGGGTGTGTCCTTCATTCGTTTGTGAGCTAGGTGTTGTGCAACTCACAGGAGACACATAAAGGAAAAGGCAGAGCTTCTCCAAAGGCTCACAAATGGAGACAGGAGAGACTGTGCAAACAAATACCCTAATGTTCATTGTAGACATTTACTGTATTGCTAGCGGTCACATACAGCGATCTAGGCAACCTCATCCTCCTCACTGTTCATCCATATCAACTTTCAGAGAAAAGTGGATATGGACAAACAATAAAGGTAGTTTCACAGTATAACTCAGATTAGAAGATTGCTCAGTGCAAACTCTGGTGGCACAGTAGTTAAGAGCTGTGTCTGCTAACCAAAAGGTCAGCAGTTCAAACTCTGTGGGGCAGTTCTGCTCTGTCCTATGGGGTCACTATGAGCCAGAATCGACTTGATGGCAACGGGTTTGGTTTTGTAACAGGTCAGATAGAAATAAAACTCAATAGGCATTTCAAGTACTATTGATTGATATTAAAAAAAAAAAAAAAACCCTCTCATATGGCACATGTACTATGTGCCAGGCACCACTTTAAGAATTTTGCAACTATTGATGCACTTCATCCTTAAAACAACCCTATTAAGTAGGTACCAGTATTAATCTCATTTTACAGATAAGTAAACTGAGGCACAAAGAAGTTAAGTAACTTGCCCAAGGATTCACAGCTTGGGCTAGAATCCCAGGGAGCTATTTCCCTTCCCTTTTTTCCTACCCAATCTGAATTCCCACCTACCACCTATGCTGTTTCTTTTCTACCCAGAAAGAGCACTATGTAGTTCAAAAACTTGCGATTTGGGAGTCAGTCAGACCTGTGTTTGACTCTGAGCTTTGCCACTTAATGAGTTTGTAACAACTTTTACTTAACTTTTCCAAGCCTATAGCCTTTCTTACAGGGAACAATGGTAATTAATTTGTACAGCTGTTGAGAGAACAGAAGGAGACATCATAGTAAGGTTACATACACTTGATAAAAGTTCCTGCTTTCTGTGGATGCCAGCCTCTAAGATGTGTTGTTATTGTTGTTAGTTACTCTTGAAACAGCTCCGACTCGTGGTGACCTTATGTATGAATGAAACGTTGCCCGTCCTGTGCCATCTTCATGATCGTTGGTATGTTTGAGTTATTGTTGTAACTATTGTGTAGTGCCTACCAACGTAAGGGCTCATCTTCCAGTACTTATCGGACAATATTCTGTTGTGATCCATAAGGTTTTCATTGACTAATTTTCAGAAGATTGCCAGCTCTGCTGAAATCTGTCCACCACGGGTGGCCCTGCTGATATTTGAAATACTGTTGGCATACCTTCCAGCATCATAGCCAACATGCAAGCCACCACAATACAACAAACAAAAGATGTGTGGTGGCCTGTAAGATGTCCCCATTCATTCTCATCTCTTGGTAATCACACCCTTTTGTAGTGTCCTCCCACTCTAAATAGGGCTGATCTATGTAACCAATAGGTCAGTGTAACCAGTTGTAGAAACGCTAGAATGTGACTTCTGAGGTTAAGTCATAAAAGGCATAGCAACTTCTGTCTTAATCCCTCATGGATCACCCACCCTGGTGAAAGCCAGCTGCCATGTCATGAGGACCCTCAAGCGGCCTAATAGAGAGCTCCATATGGTAAGTAACTGAAGTCTCCTGCCAACAACCAGTAACACCTTCCCAGCCGTGTGAGAGAGCCATTTTAGAAGCAGATCCTCCAGCCCCAGTCAAGCCTTCAGATGACAGCAGCCCCAGCTAAGATTTTTTTTTTTTTATTGTTTCTCATTTAACAGTCAATACACAATTGTTTCGTGACATTGGTTGCCAACCCTGCAATATGTCAACACTCTCCTCTTCTCCACCCCGAGTTGCCCGTTTCCATTAATCTGGTTTTCCTGTCCCTTCCTGCCTTCTCATCTTTGCTTTGGGGCTAGTGTGCTCATTTAGTCTTGTATACATGATTGAACTATGAAGCACGTCCCTCACCTGTGTTATTGTTTGTTTTATAGACCTGTCTAATCTTTGGCTGAAGGGTGAACTTTGGGAGTGATTTCAGTACTGAGTTAAAAGGCTGCCAGGGGCCATACTCTCAGGATTTCTCCAGTCTCTGTCAAACCAGTAAGTTTGGTCTTTTTTTGTGAATTTGAAATTTGTTCTACATTTTTCTCCCATTTTGTCCAGGACCCTAATTGTGATCCCTGTCAGAGCAGTCAGTGGTGGTAGCCGGGCACCATCTCCTGGCTAAGATCTTGACTACAACCTCATAAGAGATCCTGAGCCAGAACCACCCCGCTAAGCCACTTCCAAATTCCTGACTCACAGAGTCTGTGTGAGATCATACATATTTATTGTTATTTTAAGCCAGTAAGTCTGGGATAGTTTGTTACAGCTATGGATACTTTCCCTCACCTATTCTTTCTTCTTTGTCTTATATTCTGCTTCAGACATGATTTTAGTGGATGAAGTTTGTCCTGGGAACCCACCCCTCATAGTCTATTTTATTTCTCTTTGTTTTTGTCATCCATCAACTCCCCGTCTCTGTTGCCAGCTGGAATTCTCTTGCCTCCTCATGAACACTCAGCATTAGCAGCTGTGAGCTCTAATGTGTCTCTTTGCGGGAACATTTGTACTGTGATAGTGGATATGGATGATGAAACGTCTTTACGTACATAGTGATATCTGTCTCACAGTGAGTCTCTAACGGTGAAAAACAAGTAGTGGGGGCTGATAGTTTGGAGCAGACCTCTACTGAATCACATTTACGATTCCTGAAGGTATTAATGCGTATGAATGTCTCTGTGTGCACAATGCGGAGTATAAAAAGGAAGTGCATGGAAGTTTGAAAACCCTTAAAACTGAAAACTTGTAGCACTTTTGGAGCAGGCACTGACTGAGTTGCTACTTAGATGTTTGCCAGCTTGCAGGGTAGGCACGGAGCTTGTGAAGATCTTGGTATTGGCCCACACGTTTGACTTCACCTCCATTCAACCCCCTGTGCTTCCAGGACATCTGAACATGCTAGATTTGGTGGGCCTGAGCTCCTGAGGAGAGCCATTTGACTGCAGTAACTATGTTTAGTGGAAAGAAACTGGGATTCGAAGTCAGATAGACCTGGACCGTACCTTCTTAGACCTGGACAACTGGGGTCTCTGCCCTGAGCCCTGAACTCTAAAGAGCTCTGTTCTAGCAAGGAGTCCAAGGAGCCAAGAGGAGCCAAGTAAAGGGGACAGTATTGCCTGGAGCCCAGACCCCCTCATAGACCACATTTGAGTACTAAGGACCCTAGGATTTCTTGTCCAAAAAGACCCAAACATTCTGGGGTCCCTTCACTAGGGTGGGCCAACCTGCATCTCTTGCTTGAGGAGTGAGCAAGGGAAGGCTGTTGGGGGAGGGGGAGACAGAGCTTGGACATGAAGGCTGGGGAGTCCACACACATGTGTATGTGAAGCTCTTTGTGGTGCAGGATGGAGCAGAGAGTTGGAAGAGAAATGTGGCCTGGGGGCTTCCTTTTAAACTCTTTTTGAGGATCCCTCACAGGTATAGGCCTGGACCTAGATTTGAAGAATTAATTAATAAGTTAAAATAAAATCCAAATTCTTTGATAATAGCCTACAAGGCCCTTTGTAGTCTCTCCCTGCCCACCTTTACAATTCATCTCATACCGATCTTCCCATCTCACTGTGTCCCAGGCCACTCAGGCCTTTCTGTCCCAGGAGAATGTCAAGGTTATCCCCTCCTTGGGATTTTTGCACTTATTGTTGTCCCTGCCCGGAATCCTCTTTTTCCAGGTATTTGCTTGACTGGTTCACTAGCTACTCTGTGGGAGAAAGATGCGGCGCTCTTCTTTTGTAAAGATGAAAAACCAAAAACCCAAATCTGTTGCCCAACAGCGACCCTATAGGACAGAGTAGAACTGCCCTGTAGGGTTTCCAAGGAGCAGCTGGTGGATTCAAACGGCCGACTTTTTGGTTAGCAGCCGGGCTCTTAACTACTGGTTACCAGGGCTCCCCATAAAGATTATAGCCTTGGAAATTCTACAGGGCAGTTCTAACTGTCCTGCAGCGTCGCCTACTTCTTTTCTAGGCTTGACCACAGTTGTTAGTGTAATTGTGCCCCCTGGTGGCCACTTCGGATGTGACACACTGTGGAAAATGGGAGGACATTTACATAGACCTGTTAATGGATCATTCTCAAATAGCTTTAAGACAAAACATCAGGTCAAAGTTCAGAAACAGTCTGGGCCACAGAAATTATGTTCTCCATATCCAGTCAGTCATATACTCCGCACCTCTCTCTACGGCCTCACTGCCCAGCCTCAGTTCAGGCCCCAGCATCTCATCTGGATCATTGTCTCTCATCTGAAAAATCAGCTTCTAAATGATTTCCTGTCCACACATTCTCCTCTTTCAAGTAGATAGTCATTTTCCTAAAGTTCAGATTTTCATAGGCCACCAGTTTGCTCAAAAACATTCAATAACTCCCTATCGTATGAAGAATATAAAGTCCCAGCTCTTCAGCCCAGGATCCGAGGCACTTTAAAGCCTGGCTTCAATCTGCCTTTCTGTTCCAGTCTCTTCTCTCCTCCTCCTGCCTCCCCAACCTTTGCATGCTTATGTGTAAGGTGCCCCGAACGCTCCTCCACCATACGCCTCTGCTTTATCAAAGCCGTGCCTGCCTTCATGCTGTTCTCTCTACCTGGAATGCTCTTCCCCAGTTCTGCCTGCTGGTTGAATCCCATACACTCAAGATCAGCTCAAAGGCGCTGATTTCCGTGAACTTCTCCCCCTCCCACTTCCCCCTTGAAATCCACTGCTTCCACAGACCGTTGGTCATATTTTCACCATGGCAGTTACTTTATGTCTTATAATAGATTTTATTTTTTTTTTACAGACTTGTCTATTCCAGGTTTGTAAGCTCCTTTAGGGCAGGAATGGTGTTTTATTTACTTTAATACAGTGCCGTGTGCATTAAAAAAAAAAAAAAAGAACTGTTACCATTGAGTCCGTACAGGACAGAGTAGAACTGCTCCATAGGGTTCCAAGCCTGTGATCTTTATGGAAGCAGACAGCCACATCTTTCTCCCATGGAGCAGCTAGTGGGTTTGAACTGCTGAACTTTTGGTTAGCAGCCGAGCGCTTAACCACTGCATCACCGGAGCTCCTTGCCATGTGCATAGTAGGCCGGTAATACTTTACTGAATGGGTAAAAGAATATCAAGGCTGCAGTCCATGTTTTCCGGAGCCCAGCTAGGCTGGTCTGAGAAGTAAGAGGTCTTATATGGTAATTTTGGAACAGGATCTTTGAAACTGGAACTGCATTGGGTAATCTGGGATGCAGAGTTACTCCAAATTGAAAGTAGAGTCTCCACTGAAATTTCATGAGTCTCAGCTTCCTTAGAGGAACTATGGGCACAATAATTTGTGAATCCTTTTCTTTATATCAAGAGAACTAAGGTAATGTCTTATGTATTCTGATGTATTAACATAAAAGGCAAAGTAAAAGTTGACATTATTTGAAGTTTAATCACATGTATGCATGAAATTGTATTCTTGCAACATTATTTCTCTTTCAAACCTTAATTGATTTTTATATCTCTTTGGTTTGTATCCCAAGATAGCTGTACATTACAAGTGGTTGAGATTAACCAGACTGATGCTACATTAACCTCTCACCTAATTATTGAGCCAAAGGACTTGGTAATATCTAATGGACACAACATGGTCCAGGAGATTCATCTTTTTCCAAAGTCACTTTCTTGTGTCTCTTGTTGATCTTTTGTCTCAGTTTTCTCATCTGAAATTGAGAAGTAACACCCTATTTCCAATATTATTTTCTTAGTCATCTAGTGCTGCTATAACAGAAATACTGCAAGTGGGTGGCTTTAGCAAAGAGAAATTTATTCTCTTATAGTCTAGGAGGCTAGAAGTCCGAATGCTGGGTTCCAGCTCCAGGGGAAGGCTTTCTCTCTGTCGGCTCTGGAGGAAGGTCCTTGTTACCAATCTTCCTGGTTGAGGAGCTTCTCAGCCCAGAGACCCCAGGTCCAAAGGACATGCTATTCTCCTGGCTCTTGTTTCTTGGTGGTATGAGGTCCCCATGTCTCGCTGCTCGCTTTTCTCTTTTATATCTCAAAAGAGACTGACTTAAGACACAACCTAATTTTGTAGATTGAGTCCTGCCTCATTAACATAACTGCCTCTAATCCTGCCTCATTAACATCATAGAGGTAGCATTTACAACTCACAGGAAAATCACATCAGATGACAAAATGGTGGACAATCACATAATACTTGGAATCATGGCCTAGCTAGCAAAGTTGACAGATATTTTGGGGGAACACAAGTCAATCCATGACAATTATCAATAACTTAGGTGTTTAAACCAGGAAAAAAAACAAACAAACTCATTGCCATTGATTTAATTCCAACACATGGTGACCCCATGTGTTCCAGAATAGAATTGCTCCATGGAATTTTCTTGGTGGTAATCTTATGGAAGCAGATTGCCAGGCCTTTCTCTTACATGCCTCTGGATTGGTAGGTTAGTAGTCGAGTGCAAACCACTCCTTTCTCCTACGTGCCTCTGGATTAGTAGGTTAGTAGTCTAGTGCAAACCATTTGTGACATCCAGGGACATTTTCTTAGGTATTAAGTGAACACCAATTGAGTCATAGGCTGAGAGTTTTCCAGAAAAATGACAACTGCCTTAGAAAAAGTTAAATATGATGTCACATACTTGGAACCTGTCTTTCCATACCATAGACCTACATCTGAGACCAGGATTATAGGGTAGATTGTCTTCTGTTGCTCTTCTTGGCTCACGGGGAGAAGGTTTGCCTTGTTCCATGTTCTTTGATTCCTTAGATACCTAATTTCTACACACTAGAATCCCTTCTTGTTCAGAGAAGAGCAGCGGATAGCTAAATTTGGCATATACACTGTCACATTCTGTACAGAAGGATATATCAGGCCACCTCCCAACAACACAACCTCAATCCAGCTTAGCAATTGCAAGGGTCTTGTGGTAGACACTGAGCCCGTCTCTATTTCTGGTTGGAGGAATATATTTTCTCATGGGCACGCTCTAACAGAAAAACAAAAACAAAAAATAAACTTAGCAGGGTAACCAACTATACTCCTGACTTGTATCTCATAACCATGCGGTTTAAAAAACAAAATGTGCCATACAATAAAGTTTTATGGCTTATATCAACATAATACCGGAGTGCAATTTTTAGAGTACCTGGAGACTGGTGGGTTTGGGACAGGTTTCTACATTTTCTGGGGTTTCTGAAGAAGTCAAAGGCC
>NW_004444120.1:2085942-2087437 GCF_000243295.1 Trichechus manatus latirostris
CTCTGTGTGTGCCTCTGCAGTTTAGACTACCACCCACAAAAACAAAGCCAATACTTGTATTATAGCAATATAGAAGGAGATATTGATATCCTGGCAAATACTTCATGCTGAGCTACATTTTTCTCACAACTAGATCAGGTCTGTGAGATAAGCAGCCAGTCCAATTGCCTATGGTTCCTTTGTTTTATTTGAAAGTCTCTTTCAAGCACTCCATTCACCAGTGACAGTACTGGTCCTCAGACAATTTGAATATCCACCCCTTAGCTATATATGCCAAGTTCAACAGCTTGCGTGACACTCCCTCAAGTTCAGGGGAAGCGTCGTCCACCAGGGCATTCGCTTCCAGAGCTATGGAAACACATTTCATAGATGAGGCTATGAACACTGGAGCTGGTGTCCTCTGTTCTATCTGTTCTAAGAGTGAATGACGTCTTCCGTAATATAAGTACAGCCATGGTTAAGTGTATATTCAGTGGTGTGTTACTCCCATCCCTGCACTAAGGAGATAATGGATAATGATATTCCACCAGTTGTGTGAAGTGTGAGAGGGTCAAGAAAATTATTTCAGCTTCCGGCAACAGGCTGTGAGAGGCATCTAACCCATTGCCATTGAGTCGATTCCGACTCATAGCAACCCTATAGGACAGAGTAGAACTGACCCATAGGGTTTCCAAGGCTGTAAATCTTTATGGAAGAAGACTGCCACATCTTTCGCCCAGGAGTAGATAGTAAGTTCGAACCACCGACCTCTCGGTTAGCAGCTGAACGCTTTAACCACTGCACCACCAGGGCTTCCTGAGAGGCATCTAGACTTACGCAATCCTAAGTCCGTGGGCATAAGCTGCACAAACGGACTTCATGACCAGCAAGGAAATGCCCTATTTTAAGTTCACCTTTATGTGAGATCGAGCTTCTATGAATGAGTGGCAGAGAGGGAGAGAGGGAGGGAAGGAGGAGAAAGTGGGAAAGACAATGAGAGAGAGGAATGAGATACAGGAAAGGTAACATAAAGCAGAGAAAGGTAGAGATGAAGTAATAGCGTATGAGGATAAAAGATAAACATAGTGGAAAAGAAGGGATGGTGAGAGTGAACAGAAAAGAGAGGAGCATGGCGGCCGACAGAACAAAAGAAAGAAGAATTGAGTAACCGAAGAAAAGAGGAAAAGAAAAAGGGAAATACCGCAAAGGACCAGGTAGGAAACATAAGAGGTTCATCCGGAATTTAAATGAATTATTTTACCTCCCAAGTTTTTAGCTTACAATGTATTCTGCCTATGACCGCCTAATTCCCAATTAAGATATGCTAATAAGGCTGACCGTATACCATAGACTCACCAAGCCCGATAAGCAGCTTATTTTCTTTTTGGGTTGGGGCGAGGACAGTTATCTTGCCTTTCCACGCCTAAGTTTCTCATTCGAATTCCTCGTGCAAAGACACAAAATGACCACGTATCGTTCTCCCTAGTGTTTGTGTTAGTCTAATACACTTTCATCT
>NW_004444120.1:2101989-2106913 GCF_000243295.1 Trichechus manatus latirostris
AGGCGTATTAAGAGGTCTTCCTTGTAGGTGTATGGATATTATCCTACCACTGACAGCGTTGTACTTCAGAATAGATCTGGAAATGTTCTTTTTGATAATGAATGCAAAGCTGCTCCTCTTTAATTTGTCATTCTCAGCAAAGTAAACCATGATTGTCCAATTCAAAATGGCCAATACCAGGGAATTTCAGCTCACTAATGCCTAGGATATAGATCTTCAAGCGTGCTTGGAAGGTAGACCACCATTAAAGCATTGTTAGAGAGAAGAATGAATGAAAGAATGACTTCTAGCAGCAGCAGGGGCTAATGCTTCCTCCAGGGCTAGAAAGAGGGATGCTCCCCCCAACCACTTGATTTTTAATCACCTTAGATCTTGTGCCCACCCTCATGGCCAGTGGACTGACATGTGCTGATTGACTTAATGCTCCAATTGATTGCCTGGTACTGAGTCATTCACTGCAAATAATTCCAGTCAAGGTCCACCCTTAGAGCTAGGAATGAGGTTTATTCAACCTAAACTCCTGAGCTGGTACACAGTAGGATTGAGGGGTGGGTGTTGGAATGGTTGTTGAGAGGATACTGAGAGGCAATCACAATGCCCGCTACAAGAATTCAGAGGTCTATCAGAAGAAAAAAAAAAAACCAAACCCATTGCCAGAGAGTCAATTCCAACTTAAAGTGACCCTATAGGACAGAGTAGAACTGCCCCGTAGGGTTTCTAAGGCTGCAATCCTCATGGAGGAGCCCTTGTGGTGCAGTGGTTAAGAGCTCAGGCTGCTAACCAAAAGGTCGGCAGCTCAGTCACCAGTTGTTTCTTGGAAACTATGTGGGACAGTTTTACTCTAACCAATAAGGTCATTGTGAGTTGGAATTGACTCAGCAGCAATGGGCTTGGTTTTTTGGTTTAATCTTCACGGAAGTAGAACTGCCACAACTTTCTCCAGCGGAGCGGCTGGTGGATTCAAACTGCCAACCTTTCAGTTAGTAGCCAAGGGCTTAATCACTGCACCACTAGGGCTTCTTCTATCAGAAATAATTACCCTCAAAATCAACTTTGCACTCCAACTTTTACATGCTAATCTGGCCACTATACAAAGTCATTCCACTGTACAATGGAATCACTGACCTCCCCCAGCCCCACTGTCTTAGGTTGGGTTCCCTAGAGAAGCAAAACCAGTAAAATGTATAAATATATATAGAAAGAGATTTATATCAAGGAAACAGCTCACGTGATTGTAGAGGCTGGAAAGTCCCAAGTCTGTGGATCAGGGTAGAGGCCTCTCCCAATTCAGGGATCTGCAGAAGCTGGAGAAACCAAGGTTGGAAGGTCGGAGAGCAGGGCTCACGCTCACAGACTGTGAAGGTCGACAAATTCCAAGATCAGCAGACAAGACCACAAGGTTTCTCCTGATTCACATAGCTGCAGGGGCTGGTGAACCCAAGATCATCAGGTCGGGGAACAGGACTCTTGCTCACAGGCTGTGAAGATTGATGAATTCCAAGATTGACAGGTAAGCTGTTAGCTCAAGGCCCAAGAACCAGGAGAGAGACAATGAGAGGCAGCTGCTGGGTCTGGAACAAGCCAAAAACCTTGGTAAGGTGAGCAGGAAGGAAGTAGCCGGTGGAGGCCAGAGAGGTGAAGGCCGAGGGGGCAGTGAGCCGCCACAGACCCCGCCCCTGCTGGTACCACTCAGCAGATTCCATCATGGGGGTAATCACATATCAATTTCACATATCACAAAATCACATGTCAATTTCAAAAGAGAAGTGATCACAACATTATACAACTGCCAAAACACTGAGAATCATGGCCTAGCCAAGTTGACATACAATCTTAACCATCACACCCACCTCTCCCTCCTCCTTCCAGGTAAATCTTTTGTTCTAAAACATATTACTTGTCATTTAGTAAAATACATAAAAAGCATACACTGTCACACAGTTGTTTTGAACTGAATGAAGAGATGAATGAATGAACCAGTGGTTAAAATTCTGTGAAAACCAATTATGCAGGAAGTAGACATGCGAATGGCACAAGAGCATTATTATCCATATTGAAGGAGGTCCTTAGGGAGAAAGGCAGAGGGGGCAGTCAGAGAAACCTGAAGCACTGCTGGACATTTTTTAGGTTTCTGTTACAGAGAATTGTCCCCAAAGGAGGTTTTGTTCTGTAACTTACAGGTGCTCTCCAGCAGGCAGGGATCATTCCCTACAGCAGCAGCCTGACCGGGAAGGGGCTGTGAACCTATTGACGCTGAGGCCTTCACCACGACCTCCACATGCTGACTTTCCCCACACACAAAGAGAGAGAAACCGCCTTCCGCCCTCTTCTCAGACCCTGCAGCCCCACTCATAGAAATAGGACCAACTAACTACTCCCTCAAGGCATTCTGGCTTGCTCAAAGCTACCAAAGCGCTCTCAGTCAGCTGAAGTTGGGGCCCCTCCTTAGAGGGGAGGTTGGATATTGTTGGCACACACTTGGACACAATGATCATAACCTTGCTTTTCATAGCTTCCGTAACTCTTAGCATATCCATCCAGAGAAGAGCTGATGAGTGAGTAGCCCAGGCTCCAAGGAGGCCCCGTACAGCCCTGCTGAGAGGACTCAGGGATGTAGCCATTGACCAGGGGAGTGGGAGGCAGTCCTGTCAGTGACCTCAGGGTCCTTCCATTCTGTCCAAATAATGCTCATCAGATGTCTTTGTGATATCAGAAGTCCCCTTTAATCCGTTCACACTGACTCTCCCTCTTGTGCCACTGCCTGTCTCCTCCTCCTTCTTTTCTTCTCCTTTCTTTTTTTGCCTTTGATGGTCACTTTAATCAGAATTAACTTGGCTAAAAGTACTATGCAGGATTGGGAGGTACACGGGATGGTGAGGGGTGCTGCTCACTAGTGGAGTACTTAGAAGGGCATCTGTCCCCAAGGACCTCCTTCAATCCAAGAGTGTGAGAAATCTAACACTAACTACTCTTTGGGATGCAAGTTCAAAGCCTCTGACATATCTGGGAGGAGTAACACCTCAACACACGACCTATTATCATCCACTGGTCCATTAGAGATTTGTTGTCTCAGATGATCTAGTCTCTGATACTGGAGCAGGATGAAGCTTTACACAGAGCATTTCATCTGAATGTCAAAACAGCCTTATGTGGTGGATCTTATTTCACAGATAAGAAAACTGAGGCCTCAAGAGAATGTCACTTGACTCATTCATCCATCTGCCTCTCCATTCATTCAGTCACCATATTTATTAAATGCTTGCTATAGAACAGTTGGAGTCCCTGGGTGGTGCAAACAGTTAATGGGCTTGGCTGCTAACCAAAAGTTGGCGGTTTGAGTCTACCCAGAGGTGCCTCAGAAGAAAGCCCTGGTGATCCACTCAAAAAAAAAAAAGTCATTGAAAACTCTTAAGGAGCACAGTTCTACTCTGAGGCACGTGAGATTGTCATGGGTCAGGGTCATCTCCTTTGCAACTGTTTGTTTGTCTGTATAACAGATAATGTGCTGGAAGCCACGATACAAATATAAAATAAGACTCCTGGCCCCAATTCATTCTCAATCCAGTAGGACAGAACGACAGTACGTACACACTGGAATCATAACCCAGAATTGTACAGCTAGTTAATGGATGAACTGTGGCCACAACTCAGGTCCACTGGCTTCCCAGTCTAATATTTTCTTCATTACACCAAACTGCCTTTCATTATAGCAACCAGTTTCCTAATGTGTGACATGTAGCTTATGTATGAGATGTGGCATAGCTAATAAAAATAATTGCAGCTCACCTCTTGTGGAGGGGTCTTTTAAACAGCCATAATGAATCATGTGAGTTAAAAACAAAATCAGGACCACTTTTCATACTCTCCCGTAAAATTGTCACTGGCCTTTCCCCACTCCCAAGCACTAAGTGATACCTCCTCCAACAGCAGTGGGCATCTGTAGTCTAAAGAATCATGGTGTAAGTTCTGTGGTTCATAAATTTGAATAGTTATTAAAATCTGTCCTTTTGCAGAGTAGCATTTCTTTTCCAGCCAAGGTAATTTGCACGGCCTTTGCTAATAATCTGCACAGCTGTCTAGCTCCATTAGAGGTGCAGGTGGAAGGAAGGCCTAAGGAGATGTCACCTGCCCAGAGCATTAATGGGCAGAGGAAGCAATGCCACCAACGGGCAGATGACAGGAATTCAGAGTCACCGATGTCCATGCCATGGGAGTCAGATAGGACCTTGGAGATCATCACACTCAACCCTTGCAATGTACCTAGGGGAAGGAGGTTCTGGGCAGAGGAGTGGGTCAGACAAGGCCACACAGCAGGTGAGTGTCAGAGCCAAGACCAGGTTGGACCCTATTCTCCTAACGCCCAGCCCTTGACCCTGATGCTGCCTTAGCAGGGAGAAAATAAACTGCGTCCGTTCGGCCAAATATTTTGAAGAGAGACACAGTCTGGCAATGATGAAATGAAGCTATAGGAATTTTAGGAATTAATTTTTACAGTTCTTATTTCTGGAAAGTCATTGAGCCATATATATCAAGTTACCTGAGTCACAGAGTTATAGTTTTGGTCTGTCCTTTTATATCCAAAGGTCTTTTACCTGTTAAAGTATATATATATATGTATATAATATACGTATGTATGTACGTACATATGCAGACATGACACTTTACGTATTATATGAGGGAGTTCATGGACCTCATATATTGACTGCGGGCCTCTTGAAGAATCTGCTGACAGGTATAGACCCTTCCCCCAGATAAAGGTGCATGCATTCACAATTTTACTAGCATTTTCAGGGATTTTAGGAACTTCTTGAACCTCATTCATGGCACAAGTACATAGACTCTATGGCTCACAGAAGTTGACAAAATATGATCATGAACCACTTTAGCTGCTTCCAGGGATCTCTCTCTCTCTCTTTTTTTAATG
>NW_004444120.1:2107478-2123347 GCF_000243295.1 Trichechus manatus latirostris
TAATCCTCATTCCACAGTAAAGGTTTGATCATGTCTGTGGTCTCAGCTAGACAGTGAGCCTCCTGAGGGCAAGGACTTTGGAGCCTATTGGAGGCAGTATTACAAGGGCCCCACCCAATGCCTCGTATAGGGTGTTGCTCAATGTAATTTGTGGAATGTTGTTCTTGTGTGCTGTTGAGTTGATTTTCAACTTATAGCAACCCCATGTGGCAGAGTAGAATTGCCCTATTGGGTTCCCTAGGTTATAATCTTTACAGAAGCAGATCACCAGGTCTTTCTCCCATGGAGCAGCTGAGTGGGTTCAAACCGCTAAGCTTTCGGTTAGCAGCCAAGGGCTTAACCATTGCACCACCAGGGCTCCTTATTCATAAAATATGGTGATGAATTAATGGAAGTCTATGCTTTGCTGCCATAAACTAGATTCTAGAAATAATAGCAGCATTAAAATATCTAATTTCCAAATAATGAGTCTTAAAAAAATTCATATTCACTGTACAAGCCATACATCAGAGCTAATGGATCTACCTGGCCACCCTGTCCCAAGCACACACTTACACACATGCCCATATTCATTATGGCAGATCCCAGAAAGATTTGCCAAGGTGGTTAGAGATGTGTGTAATGATTGGCCCTTGTCTGCCTTTCTCAAGGCAGAATGAAGCAGAGGAAAGAACCGAGGTTTCTAGCTTCAGCTAGACTTACCTCTGATACATGTGGCAGTCCCTTGCTAGTTGCCTGAACTTGGACATGATTCTTACATTTTCAAAGCTTCTTTAGTTAGTTTGTTTGTTTTAAAAACCTGTCATAGGAGAATAATAATAATAATACCTACAACACAGGGTTGTTAGAAAAATTAAGTGCCTAGCATATAGAAGGGCCTCAGAAAAGTTGATTCTCTTCCCCTCTTCCCTTATCCATGTTTGAGTTCATATCTAATACATAGTGTATAAACTACTAAAGTAAGAACATGTCAATGAGTTCCAAAGATACTCTTAGTGTCTCTTGATGTTCTGGGCTTCCTTCTGTCTCTTTCAAGTTTTGAGCAAAAGGGAGAATGTAGACTATGTAGAAGACGGTCCCATAAGAAAAGAACAGAGAAGAGGGCTGGTATGTGCATCATTCTGTTCTCTATTGAAATCGGTGATTTTTTAAAAATTTAAACATTTGCTTTATTTTATACATGTACATGGTTTAAAAAGTCTAGTAATTCTACCCCTCCAGTACCGTAACTCTCACTCCCCAGAGGCAGTCCCTTTCAACACTTTCAGTCATATTAGTCTCTGTCTTAGGTTGGGTTCTCTGGAGAAGCAAAACCAGTGAAATATATATATTTACATATAGAGAGAGAGAGACAGACAGACAGACAGAGAGATTTATCTCAAGGAAACACAGTTGTAGAAGCTTCCAAGTCTCAAGTCTGTGGGTCAGGTGTCAGGCTGGAGGCTTCTCGTAACTCACACAGCTGCAGGGGCTGACGAAACCAAGATTGGCAGATACGACAACAGGCTGCTGGTGAAATTGGTGATTCTTAATCTTTTTGGGGACACGGCATTTTTGAGAATCTGAAGAAAGCTAAGGACTCCGTCCTCAGAAAAATGAAGAGTCATGACACTTTGCGTATTATATCAGGGAGTTCATGGAACCCATAGACTCCAGGTTAAGAATCCTGAGTTAAAATCTCCTCGTCTAATCTACCATTTGTCTCCCCTCTCCTTGCTTGTCCTCCCCTCCCCTCTTTCCTTCCCTCTCCTTTCTTCTCTCGCATGTGCTTAACTAGTGTGTTTAGGATAAGGACTATGGAACGATAGAACAGTAGAGGACAAGAAAGAACTATGGAGTTCTAATGGTTCCGTCATATATTTTGGAATTTTCACTGGTGTGTCACCTGAGAGATGCTGATCTATTACAAGGTGGAATATTATAGGAGTTTGAATATCATGGGCTCTGGAGCCAGACTGCTAGGTTCAAATCCTGGTTCTGTGCAACCTTGGGCAGTTAACTCTATCTGTATCTCAATTTCCCTATCTGTAAAATGAGGATAATAATAGTGCCGCCATATTGTATTGTCATAAGCTAAGACATGCAAAGATTTTAGAATAGTGTATTTTAGTATGTGCACAGTAACTGTTGACTGCTACTATTATTAATTTTGATGATTTGAAATCACCAGTAAAATAATTAATTATATACAAAGCATAACATAGTAAAAATGATAAATTCAACACTACCAAGAGGAAAACTGCAACTAAAAATCCTCCTTTCAGAAAAAAGAACCCTACTTAGGTGACTTAACTCTTAAATAGGAATTGTAGGTTAATAGGGTGGCCAGTATACCATCCTCGATTTTTTCCTGAGACCCAGTGAGAGCTAGTATGCATCGGCTGTGAGTTTGTTTATTTTTTTTTAATATACAATAATAACAAGACCTTTCCAGTGTGAGAGGAACCCAGGTCTACTTCTAGACATTGCTTCTTGTTGTTGTTGGGTGCCATTGAGTCAGTTCTGACTCATAGCAACCCTGTGTACAACACAATGAAACACTGCCCGGTCCTGCACCATCCTCACAATTGTTGCTATATTTGAGCCCACTGTTGCAGCCACTGTGTCAATCCACCTCAGTGAGGGTTTTTCTCTTTTTCTCTGATCCTCTACCTTCCCAAGCATTATGTCCTTCTCCAGGGACTGATCCCTCTTGATAACATATTCAAAGTGTGAGACAAAGTATCATCATCCTCGCTTCCAAGGAGCATTCTGGCTGTACTTCTTCCAAGACAGATTTGTTCGTTCTTCTGGCAGTCCACGGTATATTCAATATTCTTTGCCAATACCACAATTCAAAGGCATCAATTCTTCTTTGGTCTTCCTTATTCATTGTCAGCTTTCACGTGCCTATGAGGCAATTGAAAACACCATGGCTTGGGTCAGGCGCACCTTAATCCTTTAAGTGACATCTTTGCTTTTTAACACTCTAAAGAGGTATTTTGCAGAAGATTTGCCTAATCCAATACATTATTTGATTTCTTGACCGCTGCTTCCATGGGCGTTGATTGTGGATCCAAGTAAAATGAAATCTTTGATAACTTCAATCTTTTCCCTGTTTATCATGATGTTGCTTATTGGTCCAGTTGTGAGGATTTTTGTTTTCTTTCTATTTAGGTGTAAGCCATACTGCAGGCTATAGTCTTTGATCTTCATCAGTAAGTGCTTCAAGTCCTCTTCACTTTCAGTAAGCAAGGTTGGGTCATCTGCATATCGCAGGTTGTTAATAAGTCTTCCTCCAATCCTGACGCCCTGTTCTTCTTCACATAGTCCAGCTTCTCGGATTATTTGCTGAGCATACAGATTGAATAAGTATGGCGAAAGAATACAACCCTCATGCACACCTTTCCTGATTTTACACCACGCAGTATCCCCTTGTTCTTCCCCTTTGTTCTTGTTTGAACAACTGCCCCTTGGTCTATGTACAGGTTCCTCATGAGCACAATTAAATGTTCTGGAATTCCCGTTCTTCACAATATTATCCATAATTTGTTATGCTCCACATAGTTGAATGCCTTTTCAGAGTCAATAAAATACAGGTAAACATCTTAGACATTGCTAGGAGGACTTATGTCCGTTTGTCTCTTTTATTTAAGAAGGGTCTCTAGACTGGCAATTACTTCTATACCAGGGAAGAAAGGTATACCATTGCATCAAATTATAAAGCTGACATTTCCCCATGATAGGTGCTTAAAAGGAAAAAATATATATAAAAACATGTAAACGTGTAGTCATTACTGTTAACACTCCACATTTTTAAAGTAAAAGACTGTGTAAAATCGAATTTATTTTCCCTAATATATAGGTCTTCTTTATGTTCAGCCCTTCATTCTTCTCTTACAAGGTTTGTCTCTTTGTTTTTTTTTTTTTAAATAAAATATTAACTATAGCAGAACCGCAGCAGAATTTTCCAGCTAATTCAGAGTTACCAGGAGGAGAGGAAGCATCTGTCTTAGGCACCCCACCCCTCCGCTACTGGAAGGAGAGGGCTCAGCTGTGTCTGTGCCCAGAAGATGGTGCTGCCTGCAAAACATGGAAGGGTTGAGGCAGTGAGGGCACAGAGGCCAGGAGCAGAGTCACAGGGAGGGAGGAGAAAGAGGTAGGGAGGACAGGAAGATGGAGGACTGAGCAGTGGCGGTGGTTAGAGGTTCTAATGGTTCCAAAATACAAATTGTCAGTTTCGAAGGGAGCATAATTAAATTCTAATTGTAATTAAGGTGGGGAGGCGACACTCCCCTTTAAGTCTAAGTACATTCAGACACATCTGGGAAGGTCCAGAAACCTGAGGAGCTGTGTCTCCTAGGAGCCTTATTTGCATAAGAATTGAGGCTCCTCTAGGGAAGAACTAATCCTCAAGGAAGAAGGAGCTGGTATTGAGTTTAACACAGTAAGAGCTGGTCCTGGATGCATAAGTGTTAATTGTGTGAATGGCACGAAAGTGGCTCCTGGAGCTCCTGGACTCAGGTCTGTATTTTGTGGTGAGAGAGGAATTGATGTAAAAACCAGAAGAGATGTTTTACTAGAAATTCTATAAAGCACCAAGGTACAAGCTGCACAGCCCTGGGATTCTGGGAGCAGCGTGTATCACCAGGCGCTCCTCCAGAGCAGGTCCCAGAGGGCTGCCAAGGTATCCAGTGCTGTGACGGGGCTCTGGGGACACTGCTCACAATGGCACCCAGAATCTGCTGCCTGGCCCTGTGCCAAGTGCTTTACATTCATGTAGATTTCAGAACAAATCGGGGAAGTAGATTCTATTTTCATTCTCATTTTACAGGAGAGGAAACTGAGGCTGACTATTTGTAGACAGAGCTAAGAAGTTGCAGGGCCTGGGCTTGAAGCCAGGTGATGCTTACTTGGTGCTTACTTAAACTCTGGGAGAGACAGGACGTGGCCCCATCAGATGCCCAGAGGACAAGATGAGGTTGTGGTGGAGGGTACATAACAGTGCCAACTAGTGTTATCAATGAGGTCTTTGGTGCTCCTGGAACTGAGCCAGGTCTTGAAGGTTTGGATTTGAGAAAGGAGCACTTCGGGCAGGTGCCTAGAAGGAAGGAAGGAGTGAAGGCAGGAGAGGCAAGTTACGTTCAGGAGCCGCGAGAGGTTGTTCTGACCTGTTGGAGGGGCAGTGGCGTGAAGCCTGTATGGGGTGGGGGACACAGAGCTGGCAGTCTGGACAATATAGCATTGATGCTGGTGGCATTTGTGGGCTCTGTGAGTACAAAGAGAACACAAGGAAAGGAGCGTGAAGTGGGCTTCACTTCCCTATGGCCCTGGAGACCTTGGGGTTGTCTTCTGTCTGTCGGCCAAGCTTGGAGTTGCTGGTGCCGATCAGGGGCACAGGTTGTTTGAGTCTTGGTCAACCCAGCATGAACATGGCATCAGAAACGAAAAAAAAACCATTTTTTTGGAAGAAGGTTGCAGAGAAAATAACTTCATTGTTGATTCTCAATTATCTGTGAAGAATAAGGTTAGTTGAAATCTACAGACTTCAATAGCTAAGAGTTTTGCCTTCTTTTGCAGCCCAGCTTTTACTGCTGCTTCTGAAAACAGCAAAATTGACTAATCAGATTTTCTCATTTACTCCTTCACGTCCTCCATCTGAAGTGCTAATCAGCAGTGAAATGGTCCAAATGTGGACAGCAAGAGGCAGAGGAAGGGAAAGCAGAGGCCCGGATAACTCTCCTCTTGGCCACTAAGTTCCCAAGAAACCCAGTATAGTACCACTGAGTGTCATGATGCAATGGTGCCAAGGCTGCTGTGGCTGGCCACTGGGTGGGAACCAGGAGGCGAGGACAGGGGAATTCTGGGACAATAATAGCTGCAGATGTCACGGAAGTTCAGACATTCAAGAGCACCCTCCCGCCCCCCCACCACGTCTACATGTCCTAAGAAATTTGACAAAATAGCCTCTTGGCGAGGCTGAAATGGAGAACATAGCTACAAAAGTGGGGTGAGGCAAGCTGCACACCAGCTAAAGGGGTAAAGGAATTCAGTGAATAACTCCAAGCCCCTCATCGTTCCTTCCTGTTTTGTTCCCCTGGATAGAGGCTTTTGCATGGTAAACGTTTATCTAATATCTGAATTATTGGTGATGTCATGCATGCCCTTGTATCTTAGAATGGATTGTGATTACATAAAGTTAGAATGGAAATTCTGTATCATCCCCATTTTTGCTCAAACCCTTGTCTACTGTTCTGACAGCAGCTGTACAAGAGAAAGAGGTGCTGCAGCCCATTTCTCCTTCTTCCCTGACCTAAGCTTTTCACCTCAGACAGCTGCTCTTGCCTCTCGCAGCTCAGGAGCCCAGGAACCCAGGAGCAGTGCACCAGCCACTGTAGGTTAGTGCCAGACCAGACACACCCCTGGAGCCCAGACACCAGGGGACCCCGATCCTGACCGGGTGTTTCAAGGGCTGATTGCCTGGGTCTACATACACGACATATCCAAGCTCTTAACCACTGTGCCACCAGGGCCCCTATCACAGGGTTAACATCCTCAGAGGAGAGAATAGCCAAGGAGGCCAAATAGCCAAAAACACTCTTGGTAACATCCCCTCTGCTTATTATGGGATGTGGGTAACTATGACAATGGTGAAGAGGTGGAATAGAGCAAGGAGTTTGAGTGCGGTTACCACATGGAGAGGGGATTTCTCTGTATGCATTTTGGGAACGTTTCCTCCGGAGAGCTCTTAAATCATTGTGTTGTCTACTGTCATCATGAAGTCAATAAAACCTCCTGTGTTTCTGTAAGTCCACCCCTCTCTGATCATGACCCTGGTGACTCTGGGGAGACCTGACTCTTGAGTTACCGGTTGGGAAGTTCCAGTGGGGGCGCTACTTTCCCAGAAAAGCTGGACTTGAAGATGACAACAGTTTATTTACTGGGTTCTCAGGAGCCTTTAGGAGCCTGGGTGGCGCAAGTGGTTTGTGATTGGTTGCTAATACAAAGGTTGGTGGTTCAAACCCACCTAGTGGCTCTGCGAAAGAAAGGCCTGGCAAACTGCTTCTGTAAACACTGCAGCCAAGAAAACCCTGTGGAGCAGTAATACATAGGGTCGCCATGAGTCGGGGGCCAACCCAATGGCAGCAAACTGTGGGGATATATGCCATTTAAACATGGCTGCGCTATTGACAACTGCTGCCCCCACAGGCCTCTATGCTGTATACGACATGTTGGAGACTTGTCAGCAATGAGAAAGAGATTAGGCACAACTTGTTTTCCCAAACCTATTGTCCTGTTACTGATTGGCTTGTTTACCTGAATTCCTTCTCCCTTGCCCAAAACTTATTGTTACTCACCCAAAGCCCATTGTTCTGTTATTTGCTTTACTGCTTGCTGTATTGACTATAAAATAAACTCCTGGGACTGAAGCCGGGGTTCGACTCCTCAGAGCGACCCTCCTGGCCCCACTTCTCTGTAAGAGTTGTGGCATTGGTTACTGTCTCCGCCACCCTGACAACTGTCGCCGCTGCGACAGCAAACAACAACAGCAGCCTCGAGTCTTGTTTCCCGCTCCATGAAGGCCTAGATGTGTTAGTTTGTCAGTAATGATACAGCTTGGAAGCGTCATGTCACCATCTTTCAGTTTCTTCATGTGAAAAATGAAGGGGTTGTAGAGATAATGCCAAAGGTGTCTTTCACCTCTATAGGCTCTTATTCTAACTTTCTGGACAAACGACTTACATCTCTTCCTTATTTCCATATCTACAAATGGGTATAATAATACCCACCCTTACCTTCTAATCTATGGGAAAGCACTTAGAGCTCTGGAGACAAAAAGCATTATTTAAATCCAGGGCAGAATTATTATTATATTTTATTTGTTCTCTACTAGTCATTCATCATTGCTATGCTCTACAATTATGCCCTGGGGCGAGGTATGTGAACAACAGTCAGGCCAGGCAAGCTTCTTAGGTAATTGAGCGTTCTGATTGCCCTGGTGGAAAAGACACGGAAAATCTTTTATTTCGTTATTTTGTGTAGTCAGTATGGAACGTGCTATCTATTTAGCATACAAGTCAAAACTGGAATACACTCCTACCTCTAGGATGAGATTTGTGGTGATTTGGCCTTTGCGGTGGTCTTTTTGCCCTTGGATTTTGGCAGGGGTTGTTCTGACCAGTTCCTTCCTAGCAAAACACAGCGTGAGTCCTCTTTGGCTCCCAGTGGGACCCTGATACAGCACAAAACTCTGAAGCTACCTGGGGTTCAGAGCATACCCAGGGTCCCCTTGCCTAGAAAACCTGCAGAGGCAAACGTGCATACATAAAATCCCATCTCACCTAGCTAAACAAACACACAGGCTTATAATCACTTTTGTATTTTCCCAGTGCAGCCACCAGAGGCCTCCCAAATTGTGGGTCTGTTTTCATGTCAGTGGAAATCTACTGGGAATTAACACAAAATCATTTTAAAATTGAATAGAATGCCTACAAAGGTTCAAAATCTGTTACCTTGTTCATTCAACATCACTATTCATGCAAAATGTCATGCAAATCAGCCCTTATTTACCGAGTACTTCGCTTCAGTAACCAAAAAAAAAAAAAAAGCTAAGAAAAAGATTGCTTATGTTTTGCTATCTATTTTTCCAAAAATAGGACAGCAATTAAAGTAGTGCCACATGACATGACTGGTGAGATCAGTGCAGAGAAACAACGCCCTCTTTGTGCTCGGTGATCAGGCCTGAGTGTCTGTCGCTCGTCAGGGCTTGGGCAGGGGGCCCAGAAGAGAAGACCTGAAGCACCAGGGCCATAGGCTGTGTAGGGTTTATGCGGGGCACAGAGTGAGGGAAGTACACTTTGTGATGGATAATCGAGGTAACTGTCTTCCAAAGGGACAACAGAGACCCTTTGAGAACCTGCTTTCACCTCTCTGGGCCTCAGTTTCTTCTATAAAATGAGAGGTTTGGGCTGTGTGATAGAATTCTAAGTACTTAAGATTCTATGATTGTTTTCTAAAACAGGACTATTTATTGAACACCTGTTATACGCAACTGTAATACAAGGTGCTTTGCAAAAGTTTTCTTAACCCTCATCGCAGCCCTTTGAAGTAGGAATAAAAAACAAAACAAAACAAAACAAAAAAAAAAACACTTGCCATCAAGTCAATTCTGACTCATGATGAGCCTGTGTGTGTCAGAGTAGAAATGTCCTCCATAGGGTTTTCGATGGCTGATCTTTCAAAAGTAGATCACGAGGCCTTTCTTCCAGGGCACTTTCTTCCAAGTTAGGTGAACTTGAACTTCCAACCTTTCAGTGTAGCAGCCAAGTGCATGAACCATCTGCACCTACCTGGTGACTCCTGAGGTAGGAATACCCAACCCTGTTTTACAGATGGTGAAACTAAGTTTGAAGAAGTTATGCCAAAGGTCACATAGTTTGTAATGGGCAGAGCCAGAACTGGCACTCAGATCAGTCTGATTCCAAAACTCTGACTCTCTTGTCTTTGATGCATTCCAAAATGGAGACAATAAATGCAATTAACCTAAGTCATTTAGCTCCTGGGGTGAAGAATTCACTGCTGATTGCGGTATCAGGAATTGCACTCGTGTATATGTTAGGAATATGCAACGGCATAAACACACACGTTTATTCTCTCGTGTAAGTACGGAGAGAGGAAGTCTGGGCAGGTGTGGTGGTTCCAGAGTCACCAGAGGCTCCAAATGCTTCTGTCTTTCTGCTTTACCATTCTAGTGTGTGGTTTTCATCCTTAAGGTCAACTCATGGTCTAAGATGGCTGATGGAGATCCAGCCATCACATCTGAGCTGCCGGCTGGAAGAAAGAGGAAAGCAGAATACAGTTGATAGGTCTCCAAGTTGATTAGATCCCTTTAAGAAAAATTTTAAAAGTTTTACACAGCCCTGCTGTTTACATCTCATTGATTATAGCTTAGTCACATGATAACACATTGAGGTGAAAATGTAAAGTTGAGAAATCTAATCTTTGTTTTGGGTGGCAAACTGCCCAGCTAAATATTAGGGTTTCTGTTACTAAGGAAGAAAGGGAAAATGGGTATGGGGAAGCGAATAGCTGTCTTTGTCACAGTTACCACCCCTACAACTACCCCCAGCTCTTTTCTGCTGACGGAGCCCTGATTTTGTTCAGGATTCTACCTCTCCTCAGTCTTTCAAGTAATCCTGAACCGTCAGAGTGAGTCATGGTGGCACTACTCCCCTAGCCCATGATTGTGTTGCGGTTAGACGTATGAACCAGTTCTGGATAATGAGAGAGGAGTGGGGCTTCTGGAGAGCTTCTGGAAAAGGTTTCCTTGTTCTTCAAAAAGAGATGCTTGGGAAGAAACTGACTTTCTTCTTCTACTAGACATCGTAGTGTTTTGCAATGATAACTAGAAATACAGCCACCATCTTTGTAACCATGTGGGGATCCTACTTCTACTGACAAAACTGATCTCTGGAGGGTGGTAGAGGGGAAGATGGAAAGAACCTGTGTTCTCGAAGATGAACTGACCAACTCTGCAGATGGCTTACTTGTAGACTTCTTATGAAATACATTTCCATGTTGTTTAAGCCAGTTGAATCAAGGTATTTTTTAAATTGTAGCCAAAGGCATCCTGACTAATACGCAGGAAGGAGGAAAGGAAGAGACTCATTCCTTTATGCCCTCAAGATGGCAAGGCAGACACCAATCTCTGCCTATCTTTGGACTGGACCCCTGTATTATACTATTTCTTATAAGAGATATCTTTGTTTTTGATTTCCATGGGGAGGATACCTTTACAGAGAGCATGTAATAGGCTTAGGCTAGAATCAGAATATTTTAGAATTACAGGGGACCTGACTCCTTTGATCAAGGCTCAGAGAGAATCAGTGATTTCCCCAGCGTCGTGCACTTAGTTAGGCGTAGACCTGGGACCAGAAGCCAGGCTTTCTGAAGACCTCCTAGCTCAGCGCTCTTGTCACCTCACACTGTGCCTCTCCTTGGTCTGTCTCCATCCTACTCAGCTTCAAGGTGTGAAGTCTTGTGGCCCTGTCTTGGTCACGGTTAGAACTCCCCTCCAAGGCCTTGCGTCACTGCCCCTTTCCATGTGACCCCTCTGTTTCCAGACTGGTGATGTTGAGAATGACAACGTGTAGTATGCAGGCAGTGATTTTCAGCTTCAGCTGTTGCCAACCACATCAGCCATGGTTGTCATCTTCCTTTCCGACTGTTCTTGCCAAAGCCTGCTGGGAATCATTCAGATGGCCATGCCTCCTCCTCTTGCAATCAGACCCTGAAGGATTTCTGTGCACTCAAGCCCCATCTGCTCCTCATTCCAGACCATGTCGTGTCACAATTACTCACAATCATGTCTCATCTGGCCAGGCAGTGCACACCGAACTGGGAGCAATTCCCCCAGTGACAGGCAGAAGTGTGTGCAGCTGTACCGGGCTTGTGGGGGAAGCTCCGGGACTCAAGTGACAAGCTCAATCATGTTATGTGGATATTCTCGAAGAGAGGCAGTGTGACAGTCCCATACTTGGAAGTCAGATCGACCTGGCTCAGGTACTTACTAGTTATAAGACTTTGAATAAGCTATTTAAATTCCCTGAGCTTCAGTTTCCTCACCTGTAAATTGAGCATAATAATACCTACTTCGTAGGGTTTTAGTAAATACGAAATATAATGTATATAAAGTACTTAGCATATAGTAGGCACTCAATGAACCACTAATCTAAAAAACAAAAAAACTCACTTTTGTCACAATAGCATTTAAGCTCAATTTCTCTCTCTTTTTTTTTCCTGAGGTAATACTCTTTACTCCTCTGTTTGACTTGGTATTTCCTGTATACTTGCTAGTTCCCTCGGATCAAGAGAGGAGGTTAAGTGCCAAAAGAAAATTCTAGATTCTTAGAGTTGGAGGGAACTCAGAGCTCTATATCCTTATCTATTTGGTCCTGGCTTATCAGGCACTGTTGTTGAGCAAACAGCACCGAGACTAAGGAAGTCAACAGAAAAGGTAGGCCTTGAGGTACCATCACCCCATGAGTTACCTTCCTGCCACCTGCAGACAATGTCTCCAAAATGACCACTGCAGGTACCAGAAAGAGCTGCAATCTACTGAGAGCTTATAGTCAAGGTCAGCCTTGATCCAACCTGTTCTACCTCTGCCTATTCCAGCCGCTCTGAGCCTTCATCAATTGGGGCTGCCCTTTTCTCAAAGATCCTCTGGATCTCACATAGCCTTTCCGAGGGTGGACAATCCTAGAGAGAAGGCATCCTGAGGTACTGTCTTATGGTACCCTAGCAAGAGATGGCACCAAGGGAATGAAATGGGGTGAATAAGAGAAACAGTATCCCCTGTGCTTCATCCCAATATGATGACCTAGTTATGTGACCTTGAGAACTTAATATTATCTTTGATGTTTGTCATCCTCCCTACAGGTAGAGTGAAGGGGTTGAAGACTTTGAGTTCTCCCTCGAGACCCTTAGATTTGATCAATAGTGACCTCATAATAGGTGGTTAATTTGGTTCCTTCTGCTAGCACCCCCAATGCAGCTGCAGTGGGCATAGCCGCCCCTGTTCAAACACAGCCATGTGGTTCACATCTCACTGTCGGTTTCCTGTCTGTACTGATGGCCACAGCTGTAAACTCCGCTGTGGTGAGCAAGCTTCTACTTCAGCACAAGCATTCTCAAACCAACCTCTCTGTAATTTAAGGGATGCCTTTCACGCCTCCCACGGAAAAGAAAATAGGCTTAGGAAATAATAAACGGAAAAAAAAGTTAAACAGATTCTTAAGGAGAACATTTGATATCTCAAGACTTGAGTAGGTGGAGGATATTTTATGATAAAGTCAGGCAGTCCTCTTTATTGTGGGGACACTTGAAACAAAAATTCACTAGGCACTTGTTCCAGAGATGGATCTGAACACATGGAACAAAAGCTGTTGGGGCAAAGATTTCACTGCAGTGTCAAGGGGCCAGCCCCTGGAGACTTCTAGAAGCCCCTGTCCTCTCTCAGCCATCCGGTCTTAAACATCAGAGGTCATGCTGGGAATTGGTGAAGGATGGAGAAGAGTGTCCTTACAGTTCACCGGGGCTTTTATGACACACGTAGTTGTCTTCACTTTCCCGGCAGAGATCAAGTGGGGCTCGGGGGAGAAGCCACCGGCTCTGGATGGCACAGATACTATACTGTATCCACAAGAACCTCTCTCGTTCTCTGTGCTCTACACTTCTAGTAAGAGGCAGCAGCTGGCTCCCTAGACAACACAGAGGGCTAGGCTGCTGGGAGCTGATTTTCCCAACCTCTGCTCACTCACGCCCTCCATTACTTTGTTCTTTGTTTTGTTTTTTCCTCTATGTGTGCTCATCAATATAGATCCTCCCTTTTACATTTATTGTCTCTTTCCTTCTCCTTCAGCACTTGTGTTCTCCAACATGTCTCTCCTCTCTCTAGTGTTCCTTGTCTTCCGTATTCCACCTACCATTTTTATTCTTTAGTCTCTCTCCCTTGTTATTTTCCTATTTTCTCCGTTCCTCTGCCTTTTTGTCTTTTCCCTTTGCTCTCCATCTCCTACGTCTCCCCAAAGCATTCTCTGAACATATCTGGAGACTTACGTTAGAGCTCTGAACTTGACAAGGAAATATTCTACTGAGAAAGCCTTTCTCTCTATTAATCTTTAGGCA
Organism: Trichechus manatus latirostris; assembly: GCF_000243295.1. Taxonomy (NCBI): domain Eukaryota; kingdom Metazoa; phylum Chordata; class Mammalia; order Sirenia; family Trichechidae; genus Trichechus; species Trichechus manatus. The sequence continues at coordinate 2,121,147 of NW_004444120.1, forward strand.
CCATGGTGGCTCACAGCCATGGCCCACGTCTTTATTCACCAAGCGTATATTTAACACACTATTTCACTCCAGGATGAGATTGGTTTTCTCAGGGTTAGTTATTAGTTCCTGAAGTGGGCCATTATTATAGACAAGGAAGCTAAGTGGTTGAGCTTGGGGCTATGTAAAATATATAACCACCCAACTGAAAATAGCACTCCTCAGGTAGCTAGGATGAGGCTTGGAGGGAACAGCCTTTGAGAGATCCTCCTTGACTCCCCAAGACAGGTTAGGGGCCCCACCTACATGCTGTTGTGCTGTGTGCTCTTTCTCTTTCATAGTTTCTATCACCCTGCCTATGTGCTTGGTTATATCCCCTCCAAAGCGTAGCCTAGCACAGTGTTTGGTATGTAGGAGGCACTCAGTTAACTGCTTGGCTGCTAACCAAAAGGTTGGGGTTTTGAGTCAACTTAGAGCAGCCTGGGAAGAAAGGCCTGCCAATCCACTTCCAAAAAATCAACCACTGAAATCTCTATGGAGCACAGTTCTACTCTGACACATATGGGATTGCCATGAGTCACAATTGACTCAATGGCAACTGGTTTCTTTTGGGTGCTCAGTGCATGAAGTCCACCGCATGTCAACAGATCCTAGTGAGAGTCTTTCTCCCAGAAAGTTTCTTTGCCAGCTCATCTCTAGAGTGAAAGAGTTTCCATGGGTAGCCACATTGAGAATTCCCATGTGTGTGTGAAACCAAAGAGCGTTTCATTTCAAATAGGTATCCCAATTAATTAGTCACCATTTCTTTCCAACAAACACTTCTAGGCTTGTGCTAGGAAATATGGGTACTGGGGACACCAAAATAAATGAGGCATTCCTCCTGTCCTTGAGGAACTCTGGCCTGTGGACAGGTCTTTCCCCAATGTTGAATTTCACTTTTCTCAAATCCCTAAATGTGGCTATTTGCACGGTTGTCTGGAACGAGGAGCCTCCACAGCTCTGGCCTTCTTGCCCCATTGGATGTGAGCTGTGGCATCTGCTGGAATGGCCCAGGGGCCTGGATAGCGGACTCACTCCTGCTGGAATTTTCCAGTGTATGATTTCCCCATCATAAATGCAAACGTGTTTTCCTGACCAGGACCTGTGTGGAATATGTTATCAGGTGCATTGTGTGTTTTCTGGAGATTATCACCCCCCACGTGCCTTTTGTTTGCAAAGAGGTTCGTGGCCTGCTTTTTTTCCATAATCATTTCCAGAATTGTAAACAGGTGTTTCAAAAATCATTTGCTATAAAGCTACATTTAGCTCACAGATATGCCGTTGAGCCCCGGTGTGGTTACCAGAGACACCTCTGTCCCTAACATCACTTTGCTTACGTGCCAGCTCAACTGAAGGGATTCAAAAATTCACTTGCTTCACAAGAAGAAACTTCTGGGGATGATGGACATGTTCATTATCTGGAGTGTGGTGGGGGTTCATGGGTGCTTACATATGTCAAACTACCAAACTGTACACTTTAAATATGGGTGGTTTATTGTATGTCAATTACACCTTAATAAAGCTGTTTAAAAAAAGATCACTCGATCCAAAATATCTCCCCCTTCTCTTCCTGAAAATTCATCACTTCATTTTGTCTCACTGCCTTCAACTTCATCAATCAGTCATTTGATTCTGTCTAATTTTGTGAAGCTAGGAAAGTAAAAATACAGCCACCAGATTCTCACACTCTTGAATGAACTGGTTAAATCAATCGGCTTACTTCTTACCAGCTGGAATTCAGAGCTATAAATGGACAGAACTGGAGTTCGGATGAGGAGGGAAAAGAGGGAAAAGGAATTTTGGAGCCTAGGAAAATTTGGAGCACGAGGAGACGAGGTAAAGTGGCTTGGCAGCTATTGTGGATTGGATTGTGTCCCCCAAAACACGTGTTGGAATTTTAACCCCTATATCACTGGAAGTAAGGAGCCCTGGTGAGGCAACAATTAAGCTCTCAGCTGCTAACCGAAAGGTTGTCAGTTTGAACCCATCCAGCCACTCTGCGGGAGAAAGACCTGGTCACCTGCTTCCGTAAAGATTACAGCCAAGAGAACCCTATGTGGCTGTCTACTCAGTCACATGGGTCGCTGAGAGTGGAAATCCATTTAGCTGAACCCAACAACTAGGGTAACAACATGCCTGTGGATACAGTCCCATTTGGGAATAGGGCTTTCTTGGTTAGGTTA
>NW_004444120.1:2123449-2125129 GCF_000243295.1 Trichechus manatus latirostris
CCTGTGGATACAGTCCCATTTGGGAATAGGGCTTTCTTGGTTAGGTTAACGAGGCCATATCAGTGTAGGGGGTGTGTCTTAAACCTAATCACTTCTGAGTTATAAAAAGAGTAGATTAGACACAGAAGCAAGAAAGCAGGAATAGGGGCAAGATAGATCCTGCTTGAAAATCACCAAGGAAGGAAGGAACACCAGGGCTACAAAAGCTGATATTACAGAAGCTGACAGGGACAAGGATCTTCCCCTAGAGCTGGTGCCCTGAATTAGGACTTCTAGCTTCCTAAACTGTGAGAAAGTCAATTTCTGTTCTTTAAAGCCACCCACTTGTGGTATTTCTGTTACAGAAGCACTAGATAACTCAGACAGCCATCAACCAGGTTCTGGGGTTGGGGGACCCAGTAGATAAAAGTGTTAACTTCTGTGAATTTGTCAAGGGTCAACCCTGATATTGATTAACAAACTGTCCTCTCATTCTTCCATTCATTAGTCTAAGTGGTGGATTTGGTGGAAGCTTTGAATTCGGGCAAACATGGACTTGATGACAGGCCCCACCACTGATGAGATAGACGTATGATTTTTGGCAAGTTTCTCAACTTGCCTTAACTTCAATTTCTTTTTTCTTTTTTTGATTGTACTGTAGATGAAGGTTTACAGAGAAAATTAGTTTCTCATTACACAATTAATATTTTCTGACATCGGCTGCCAACCCCACAACATGTCAACACTCTCCCCTTCTCGACCTTGGGTTCCCCACTACCAGCTTTCCTGACCCCTTCTGCCTTCTCGTCCTTGCCCCTGGGCTGCTGTGCCCATTTAGTCTCATTTTGTTTTAGGGGTCTGTCTGATCTTTGGCTGAAGGGTGAACCTCAGGAGTGACTTCATTACTGAGTTAAAAGGATGTCCAGGGGCCATACTCTCGGGGTTTCTCCAGTCTCTGTCAGACCAGTAAGTCTGGTCTTTTTCTGTGATTAACTTCAATTGCTTAGGGTATAAAAAGTATCGAAGTCCCTGGGTGGTACAAATGGTTAATGCACTTGGCTGCTAACTGAAAGGTTGGTTTCTTCTTTGGAAGAAAGTCCTGGTGATCTACTTCCGAAAACAGTCATTGCAAACCCCATGGAGTACAGTTCTACTCTTACACATCTGGGATTGCCATGAATTGGAATTCACTTAATGACAATTTTTTTTTAAGGGCGTAAGAATATGTATCTCACATGGGTGTTGTGAGGCCTAAGTGGAATCACATCAGTTGAGAGCTCCGCCTAGTACAGTGAAACCTGTGAGAGCCGGAACTTGACAGGACTGCTTTGTTTTTCCGGGTCTCCCAAGCTTTCCGCCTTTGACAGGGTGCAGTCTTACCGCTTTTCTATGGCTCGTTTTAGTGGAGAATATTTGAGTCTTCCTTCTCTGACAGGTTCCGCCTTACACAGGTTCTGGCTTTCGCAGGTTTTACTGTTCTTGCACATAGGACCTATGTTTCTCCTCCTTCCCCTCCAAACTTTCCTACTATTTTAAAATATTTTAACTATATATATCTGCATATCTTTTGAAGCTTCATCAAATCCAATAAAAATGTGTGCATGAATTTACAAATACAATGCAATCCCGATCCAAATACCAGCAACATTCTTCAAAGAGATGGAAAAACTAATCATTAACTTTATATGGAAAGGGAAGAAG
>NW_004444120.1:2127316-2221711 GCF_000243295.1 Trichechus manatus latirostris
AAAACAGCATGTGTGTTACTGTTACATGAGAAACTATCTGTTCTGTAAGCCTTCACCTGAAGTACAATAAAATATTAAAAAAAAAAAAAAATGTGTGCATGTGTTCGCATGGTTTTCTGTTCTAATTACAGTGGTAAGCCATTCTAATAGTTTTGAAAGAATGCAGAATACAAATCAATCACTGGGGGTACGGGGGGTGGGGGGGGGACCAGCTCTCTTCCCTGTGAGTCCATCTGAAAATGTAAACGTTCCTTTTGCCCCTTACAGATCCCTGCTAAGGGCCAGCACACGCAGCGTGGAACGGGGCTGGGAAACTGTACTGCCTGACAACCTTCAATCAACTCTGACTTCCTTCTGATTATGGAAATCCAGGTTGACACCTATTTCCAGAGACTCCATTGTCTTATTTTAAACAAAAGGTAAAAGAAAACTATGGCATCGTTCACAATTGCAAAGTTCAAGAATGCTTGCTCAGTGTTGAGAGCGAAGGTGGACGTACCATGCGACCAAAGCAGATCTCACAGTTCTGCTGTTTCCTCTTAGTGAGGCCAAACCCAGAGTGTCCAATCCTACTTTTTGCCTTGCCGTTTTTTTCCCCCCTCCAAGCACAACAGAATTAGCCTGCCAGCCCCACCACCTCTGCCTTATAACCGACTCTTCACATTCTTTCCCTCCAGCGCCGGCTCAGTCACCAGTCTGTGCCTGGTCTCTCTTGCCGGCCCCTCACCATTCTGCTCCTCCTTTCTGCTGCCCCTCCAACCACCACCCTACTCTCTACACACACGTTAGCTTTCCTCCTTGCCAGATGTTCGCGTCCTTTAAAGTCCTTAAATTATATAAACCAGTTACTGTCGAGTGGATTTCGACTCATGGCGACCCCATGAGTGTCAGAGTAGAACTGGACTCCACCAGGTTTTCAATGGCTGATTTTTCGGAAGCAGATCACCAGGTCTTTCTTCTGAGGCGCCTCTGGGTGGACCTTTCAGATAGCAGCCGAGTGTTTGAACCGTCTGCGTCACCCGGTGACTCCCTATCCAGAGCTGGAGAGATTTCAGCGGTTATCTCATCTACCTTTCCCATCACCCCAGCCTGGCCAGTGCCTAGTTTACGGCAACATGGCCAGGGCATGCTGGGTCTGATATTCCAGTATGTGTGGCCTGGAATGCACTGGAAGGATGGGCAAAATCAGAGCAAGGGATCACTGGCCAGGAGCACCTGGCACCATATACTTTTAAACAAGGGAAGTCTTGAATCCTCTTGATTTGGGGATTTCATGTATCACACGGAAACACTCTTCATTCTAAATAGTTTATCTGCTTATGTCACTCTTAAACCTAAAACCCTCCTGCTCACACCCCATTAACTGGAGGTTCAAGTTCAATCTCCTCGGGGCAGCAATCAGGGTTGTGTCCTTCAGAGCACAGCCCGAGTCTGTCGGGCCCTCGCCCTCAGATGCTCTGTGGCTCTGACACGCCACCACACAGAATCACTTTCTCCTCTACACCTCATGCCTTTGCACACGCTGGTCCCTCTGACTGGATGCTCTTCCCACCCTTCCCACCCAGACAATGCCGGTGAACCCCCTCCTCTGCGACGTCATCCCTGCCTCAGTGCACTTCAGTCGCGACGCCCCCACGACACCGACAATGGTAATAATAGTGATGATGACAGAGACGTTGATGGGAACCAGTGTCCACTGAGCACAGACTGTATGCCAGGCGACGATGCAAATAAATTCAATCGTCAAAACCAACTTTTCTATTGTGTTACCTTTGCTGTTACTAGTTGTCGTTGAGTCGATTCCAACTCACGGTGACCCCATATGTTCAGAGTAGAACTGTTCCAGAGGGTTTTCAAGGCTGCAACCTTTCGGAAGCAGATCACCAGACCTTTCTTCTGAGGCTCCTCTGGATGGGAGTGAACTGCCAACCTTTCCGTTAGTAGCCCAGCGCTTAACCATTTGCCCCAGCCAGGAGTCCCTGTGTTAGTTTTAAGGGTCAGGAAATTGAGACTTAAAGAGGTTTTGTCCTTCATCCAAGGTCACAGCTAGGAAACGGTGGTGGGGCTCAAACTGAAGTTTGCCTGACTCTTGAGCCCAAACCCTAATCATGACTTTGCCGCTTTGTACTTACTGTGTTGTCTTAACAATGATCTGTAAACAAGCCTGCCTGTTAAGGACAGAGACCACCTGTGTATCTCCAGTGCCTAGAACAGTGCCTGGCATATGGTAAGTCTTCAGTGTGTGTTTGTTGAATAAATGATTAAACAAACACACTTCAAGCACCTTCCCCACCTCCAACAGTCCTTGAACCAAGCGCAGTGACTTGGGTGGAGGTATGGTTGTCTGTGCCCAGGAGCAGCAGCAGCTGATGGCGCTGCCGCCATACGCCCTTCCTTCATCCCTGCACTAAGCTGTGTGCTCTCTCCAGCCCCTCTCCTCCTTCTCTGAAGAAGCCCCACGTTCTAGGAAGATGGCCTGGTGAGGCTGTGAGCCATCCAGCAGGAAACAACTGGTTGGTCAAAGGCTTTTGCAAAGCTTTGTTTCCACAATTACCTTTTCTTTCCCTCTCTTCCTCTTAGATATCATGCAAAGCCAACTGGTAGTTCTTTTTTAAACGGCTGAGAACACCAGATGGAAGGGTAGGGGAAGGTGGAGGCACGGTGAAAGGCAGGAAGGAGACAGGCAGGGGCTGTGGATGAGGGGAGAACGTTCTGAAACATGTGATGTAGGGAAAATGCCAGACAGGTCAGTAGAGGTAGAGGAGAAAGGAGCTGAAAAAGCAAGCAGCCATCATATGTGACCATGCACGTACAGGCAGGGCTCTCAACATACCACTAAAATAGAGAAAGCTACGCTCTGGTTTCCCTAGCAACAGGCCTGTTGGTGCCTCGGCCAGAGAAACTTATTGGAAAAAAAGCATTTGCCTGTTAAGGAGCCTGATGAATTGGGGGATAATTATACAGCATTCCACCACCACTAAAGACACACAAATACACTCCAGAAAATATTTTAAAGAAGACGGATTGTCGCAGATCCCATGAAGGCAGGGGGTGGAAGTGAGAGGGGGCGGGCAAGGAAAAAAGGTGACTGGAATGATTCTAGGTGAACACCCCAGGGGGTGGGCTCTTCCCAGGGACAGATTGGGACCAGCTCATGTGTCAGTCACCAGAGGTAGGGTGCAGGGCAAAGGCTACACATATCTGGATCCGATCCTAAGGGGCAGTGCATTCAGCCATATTCTTTGTCCCTTCAGGAAGTGTGTGGACAGATTTTGTTTCCTCTTGCTCATCTCTAGGAAATTTAGTTGCAAATTAATGTAAGCAGTTTTGCCCTCCAGAAGATGGTCACTGAGCAGGCATACTCTCAGAGGTGGGGTCTTTGGAAGAAAGTCATGTCCTGAAATGAGCCCCAAGATCCTGGGGCTAAAGATGGGCCAGCATCTTCAGGGGACTCTTACACTGAGGAGTCAGATTTTCGGCACGTGTTCTTCCCCACCAGGGATGTATGCTAGTGATATCCTGAACTAGAAGGAAGAGCTCACTTCATCAAAGTACCAGGACCACTTTCTGGAGCACCTGGGGTTCAGATGACCCCTCAACTTTGATTTGAATCAGTTTTCAATCCTCTGATCTCCTGTAGTGCTTGATAAACCCCTCATTTGACCCTTTACGGGCCATCTTGTATCATTATTTATTATTTCGTTTTTCCAATGTGTATGTCACACCTTCACAATAGACTGTGCTCCTCAGGGGCAGGAGCCTTCTGGGGAACCTCTCCTTCTTCTAAGCACCTAGCAGAGAGCCTTACCTACCCAAGGCATTGAATATTTGCCGTTCCGACACCAAAGGCAATGACACTGATCCTTTAAGAACTCACTGAAGGCATCAGGCTCCACCCCCAGCTAGGATCAACTCCATGCCAAGAAGCTCCTTGCATGCCATATAGACCCACATGTGCCATTTTGTGGATCCTACCTGGAATGCTGTGTGAATGGATGAGAAAGGGAGGGAGTCAGGGAAATTGCTGGAAGACTCATCCCCCAAGGGAGAGCTGCTACTCATGGGCTCTTGGTCTGTTGTTGAACTGAGTGTATCACAGTCATGCCCCAAAACGGTCCTGCCAGAAAAGGGAATGCAGAACCAGCATCTGACAGGTTCTTTGCACTGGATCAGAAACAAGTCCAGGAACACCTATGACACCCCTGCCTCTTTATCATCACAGTCCTAGAGGCAAAGTTTCCTTAAATTCGGCTTTCTAGACAAGGCAACTGAGGTTCAGAGAGGTTGAGCAAATTGTTCAAGGTCACACAGCTTGTGAGTGACACATGCTGAATTTGCACTCAGGATTTACAAGTCTCCCTTCAATGCCCAGACTTTAAACTCCTGTCTTGTATGGACTCTTTTGACCCAGAATCACTGAAGGTACTGTAGAGCCAGCTCTATTCCCTAAATAAATGTTGTTGTTTTTTCCCAAAATACAGCTGGTTTGGGGGATATGAACCAGAAATTCAGGTATGAACAGTGAAATTTGAGCTTTCTGCTGGTTGGAAATGACGATGAAGGAAGCCGAGTTCAACCCAGGGAAAACTTTTAAGTCTTATTTTGTGTAGGCATCATATTCAATAGATTCCTTTCCAGCTATAAACAGATTTTCACATTTCCACCTTCCCCTCCCATTACCTCAGTCAGTCCCCACCATCCCAGCAGATTGCTCCCTTCCTTCCGGTTTCGAGCATAAGAAAGCAAAATTGGCTCTCTCTTCATTTCCCATACCGCAGCCCTGCACCATCTGGGGGTATATACTTCTTACCCCATTTGCTTGTAAAAGACTTCCTCGGCTTCCAGGCCGGTGGCCCAATTCGCTTTGGAAGCTCTGTCGAGTGTCTCCGAGGGCCGCCAGGGGTCGCAGTCGAGCAGCCGGCGTCTCCTCTCCGCAGGGGAGCCTGGCCGCTTGCCGGGAATCGCAATCCCGTCTCCCGTACAAATCAGCGCACAGCATCTATCAGGACGCAGGCTCTGCAGTGCTTCGCGAGGGGAGTAAGAGTCTAGGGCTGGGAACGAGATGGGTTTTTTTTTCAGACAACTACAGACGGTCCCCTCAACTCTCTTGTCTCAGGCTCTGAGCAAAGTGTGCTCAATGAAGTGAAGCGGGCCGCTCGCCCTGGTCCAGGGTCGTGCCCCGCCTGCCTTTGAGGATCCCTAAACCGCACAGGGGGCGGGGGAAGACAGTGCCCCGCCAGGCCTGACTTCCTCAGTAGGGGAGGGAGGAGGTGCTACAGGGGCGCAGTTCTGGGTGTAGCTGGAGAGGACCCTTCCTTTCCCACCTCTCTCCTCTTGCTGCCCCCCATCTGCCTCGACTCCCCAGGCCCGCCAGGAGCCAGTGCCTCTCTCACCGGTAGTGACTTTCCATCATTTCACACAAACTTGGCTGAGCCTCCCTTGGTCGCGCATGTGCCTGGAAAGCAAGGCCTCTGCCAGGATTTTATCAGACGGGAGCGGAGGATGGGAGGGGAGCACGTGCTTCCTTTAGCATGAATTTCTCAGCATTGCAATTCATCTCTCTGCCCTATTTCTCTCAGTTCCCGCCCCGTGCTCTTTTCAGAGATGGAGCTGCTCCTTAAATTTTGACGTAATCTAAGATGGAGGCACAGGGGAGAAAGAAGAGCTTGCTAGCTGAGGCTGCCTGCAGTAAACCCATGGAGAGAAGCTGGAGTTGGGCTGGGGTAGTGTGGCTGAGGCTTTTGCCAGTCTCGGGAAGCCCTGCTGAGCAGATTTATTCAAGCCACCGAGGTAGACCAACCCTTGAGGCGTCTCCCCTTTTCACTCCTTTTTTCTCCTTCCCTCCCTTCCTTCCTTCTTCATCTGTTCCTCCCTCAGAGACAGATGCAGTCACACACGTGGACAAATACACGTGCATAATGCATGCTTATGATACAAGACAGATTTTGATCTTTTATAATAAGTTTGAAAGAAATAAGGAGCTATGCGGGGAGAAATTAATTTTAATGGAAGGATCTGGGAAGTTTCTTGAAATAAGTGGAATTTGCATTAGATCTTAAGGAATGGGTAAAACTTCTGCAAGGGGGAAGAAGGCATGCCAGGCAGAAAAAAAGAGCTTGAACAAAGACATAAAAGTGAGAGATTTCCTAGCATTTGGGGCAGGTAATGAATAGGCTGCTGCGGTTGAGCAAAAGGTAGAGGGGAAGGGCGTTTATTGAGTGTAAGCATGTAAAGATAGATTAGGCCAAAAAATGGAGAACTCTGGATCCCAGTGTATAGGTACCTGGGTGGCCCAAATGGTTTGCACCTGATTAATAGCCTAAAAGTTCGGCTGGTTGAACCAACCGAGTGACACAGGGAAGAAAGGCCTGGCGATCTGCTTCTGTAAAGATTACATCCAAGAAAACCCTGTGGAGCAATTCCACTCTAGAAGATATAGGCTCACCATGAATTAGAATTGACTCAACACAGCGGGGTTTGGTTCTTTGTTTCTGTATCCCAGATGAGTAAGAGCGTTGATCTTTATCCAGTGAAGCCCATCATAGGTTTCCATGGTGCATCAACCCTCAGATCCAGGGTTTAGGAGTATCTCTCTGAAGGACAGGTAGATAAACGATTGAGGGACTGAGGGGGCTGGGCATGGGAAGATTTGTTAGGAGGCCACGGTGGTCGTAGAGGTGGAGACAATCAGGGCCTGAATGAGGGCTGTGACACTGGAAGCAGCAAGAGACTCTAAGAAACCATGAGGAGAGTTTTCATGTTTGTTCCTCAAACCCCCCAGACCTCCTTCCCCTTCTCCACTCTCCATCGTAGCTGATGATCTCACATCACTCTTCGCTGAGAAAATGGAAACCATCAGAGGAGAATCCTGCTCCTCTAGGGAGCAGGTCTGTACACTGCATCTCTGTGTGTACACAGTCTATCCATTTTCTCCAACATTCCTCCTCCCAGGATGGAGAAAGTCCCTGTCTTAGTCATCTAGTACTGCTGTAACAGAAAGACCACACGTGGATGGCTTTAACAAAGAGAAGTTTATTCTCTCACAGTCTAGTAGGCTACAAGTCCAAATTCAGGGTGTCAGCTCCAGGGGAAGGCTTTCTCTCTCTGTCGGCTCTGGAGGAAGGTCCTCATCGTCATCATTCTTCCCATGGACTAGGAGCTCCTTTGCGCAGGAACCTCGAGTCCAAAGGATACGCTCTGCTCCTGGCACTGCTTTCTTGGTGGTATGAGGTCCCCAACTCTCTGCTTGCTTCCCTTTCCTTTTATCTCTTGTAAGATAAAAGGTGGTACAGGCCACACCCTAGGGAAACTCCCTTTACGTTGGATAGGGATGTGACCTTAGTAAGGGTGTTACAATCCCACCCTAATCTTCTTTAACATAAAATTACAATCACAAAATGGAGGACAACCACACAATACAGGGAATCATGGCTCAGCCAAATTGATATATGCATTTTTGGGGGGATATAATTCAATCCATGACAGTCCCCCTTTTATCAAAGGCCAGTACCTTCTCTCTGCCCTTCTTCATTATTTCTTCTTTCTCCCTCCTTACCGTTCATTCCCACCAACACACAAACATGCTCTATTATTCCCCACCTTCAAAAAGGCCTCCATGGATACTACATCCCTCGCTACCTGTGGCCCCATCTGTAGTAAATTCTCCAAAGCGTTGTCTACACATACTGCTTCTGTTTTTTTTCACCTAGAAATTACTATTCAGTTCACTCCAGTCTGGCTCACAGCACTGCTTTACCAAAATTACTCTTCAGTCTTTATCATCCTAAAACCAATGAGTGTTTTCTAGCCTTATCTTGGTCTTTTAGTCACATTTGGCACATTCATCTCCTCCCTCTGTAAAACACTCTTCTGTCTTAGTTCTGTAACATTACACCCTCATGGATTTTATACATCACTAGTGTCTGCCTCTCATGCAATTCGGCTGGCTCCTCCTCTTCAACAGAATCTCCAAATGCTGAAGTCTCAGGAACTGATTATGGTCTCTCCCCTCCTTTCCTCTCCCCTCTTCTATCTTTGTTCCTCCCTGGCAAAAATAACATCTCTGCGATGGTGTCTCCCAATTGTATCTCTATCCCAGCACCTCTCCATGGAGTTCCAGGTTATTATAGCCAACTGTCAACCTAACATCTCCACAGGATGTCTCATTGGAGTCTTAAATTTGGCATGTCTAAACAAAACTCTTAATTCGCAGCAGTACTCAACTGCCAGCTGTCCCTGTTTCTCCTTCTATGTCCCCAATTCAAGACATGGAATTATCATCTACCTAGTTGTTTATACCAGAAATCCTTAGTCATCCCTGATTCTTCTCTTTCCCTCACCCTCCATATCCAACCCATCAGCAGGTCCTGTTGGATTTTTCTCCAACATACGTCTCCAATACGTGCATTCTCACCATCATCGCTGCTGTCCTGCAGTTTAAGCTCTCGCTACCTCTCTCCTGGCCTGCTGCAAAAGTTTTGAAGTTTGAACTTGCCTCCCTGCTCCCTCTTTCTTCCTGCATCAGGGGAAGTGATCTTTTAAAGGCAAAAATCAGATCAGGTCTCTGCTCTGCTTAAACGCTATTTGATTTTCCATCCCACTTAGAATAAAATTCAACTGCCTGGAAATGGTCTCTAAGGCCCTCCATGATCTGGCCTCTTCCACCCATCACCCTCAGCCAGTTCTGATCACTCCATCCTTGATCAGCTCCAGCCACAAAGGCCTCATTGCCTGTCCTTGACAACGCAAGCTCCTTCCTCTTACGGTCTTTGCATCTGCTGACCCCTGAACCTGGATTGTTTGCTCTTCGCCTGGGTCTCTTCATGACACAGTCCCTTCTTATCATGTAGAGTATCTCATTCTCATTGCTGACCACCCTCATGTCCCCAGTTTTCCACACCACTCTGCTTACTTCCTTCTTAGTAAGGACCACTCTATGTAACACAGTGCTCATTTATTTGTCTATTGCCTGTCTTCCAAGGATGGGAAACTTGTCTGTCTTGTTCATCCCTCTATTCTCAGCACTCAGCACAACCCCTGACTGTGAATTAGTGATGTTACACATTAGGTAGAAATGAAGAACCTGGTGAGTGATCCCAAACCTCGAGTGAAAGAGAAGGGAGAAAATTATTGAAGAGGAAATTGAGGGACCAGAAGAATGCTGACACCTGTCCCTGAAAGAAAGTGAAGGTTTGGGCAGAGGGAGAGGCGAGAGTAAGGTGATGATTCTGTGGAGTACCATTCAGTATGAGATGCCTACAGAACGTTCAGCTGTTAGATGAAGACATAGGTCTATGAGTTGGCAAGGAAGGTAAGGGTAGAGATATAGATTTGGAAGATACCTATACCAAAATGATAATAAAAGCCACGGGCATGGATGAGACTGATCGTGGGGTCAGGTAGACTGAGAGTAGAAGGGAGACAAGGACTAAACCTTAGGTAACGCTTATAATCAGGGATGAGAAGAAGGAGGAGCATATCACGGGGACTGAGAGGCAGGCAAGAAACCAGAAGAAAGAAGGATCACAGAAGCATAGGAAAGGTGAACATTTTAAGAAAGAGTGGTAGGAAAATTTCATTTCAGTCCAATATGCAATTACTGTTTTCCTCTGTGCCAAACTCCACACTTCATTATGCAATCACAAATGTAAATAAGCCCTGATTTCTTGGGGAGGTAGTTGTTTGTTAAGGGAAATATGTAAAAACATTTATGCAAATAAAAAGCATATACTCACACATTAGAGCATTATGTACTTTATGAGTATACTCATATAAAGATATATGTCAAATATATTAGAGAAGTTTTCTGTAGGGGAGAATAGGACGAGTGGAGAATGGGGATAATACATAACTAAAACAAGAGCAGGATCTGGACGGAGCAAGGATGCTAGAATGCCATGAACTGAGACTTCTGATGACTCAGCCTCCCACACCCCTAGGTTCCTGCAATTTTTTCTTTAATATTATAAAACATTTTTATTATTATAAAGTATTAAATATATATATTAATTATATGGCAGAGAAAGTATAAATAAGAAAATAAAAACCCCTTGAAATCTCATAGCCCAGGAATAATCTATGCTAATATTTTTGTAATTGTTCCTCCTTACAGTCCGCTCTGCATGTATACATGTATATACATTTTTGTATATATTTGTTGTCTTTAGTTGCTTAAAAATTGCCAGCAGCTTCTGTTTCAAATCACCTCGGAGCAGGTCCTAGGTCCTTTTTTTCTCCAAAAAATCATTTGCATGTCTCCTTTTAGATAATGGACATAAGGTGAGTGTCCGTCTGCCCACTGTTCTGGGAGAAAGGTATAACAGAATATGTTTTGGATTCACAAGGGCCTAAAGCTTAGACATTGGGATGGGTGCTATTAGGTAGAAAACTTCCCTAAAGTCATTTTGTCTCCATTAATTTGCAAAGAAACCAAAAGTTCTTTTCAGAAGAAGAGGACCTATTTCATTTAACGTCCAGAGTTATTAGGACGTGTCTAAGGGATTGATGGAAGTTCGGGTGGCAGGAAAAGATAAAGAAAGGGAAGTGTTTTGGGCAGACCAACACAAGGCTTTGGTGGCGGGGGAGGGGGCTGGGGTCTCTGGACTATGATCACGTTTTTGGGAAATGTTGTATGTGGGGGTACACTGAAAATCTTGTGCCACCAAAGAAAGATTGGTACCCAGGCCTGCTTAGCATGAAGTGCACACAGCTGAGAACTCTGGGACAAAGAGTCATCCTCTCCCCTGTAACCCAGAGCAGCTATAGACAGCCTGACAGTAGCTGCAGGTCTGGTTACTTCAGCACTTCCTGTGGTGAGCCGGGACTTGGCTACAGACTGTTTCCTGCGGTGCACAGACTGAACTAAAGGGCTCCCGGAACTTCTTGTGGTGAAGGTGTTGAGTGGTGGGAACAGCAAGTATAGGTGCAAGGTTGGGCGTTTGGCATGCCAACCACACTTTGCATTTTTGTTTGTCTCTTTCTTGAGCAGAGCAATGGTGACTGATTGTTTTGGCATCAGGAAGAATCTACCTGTGAGACTTTTGAAGGGAGGCACTTGGAGAAGGAAGAATGAATTGCTCATGATGAATGGCTCATGATGGATGGAATGAGAGCTTGGAACTATTTATTTGGCTTTTTAAATGAAATGTACCATAACTTGATATTTACCTCAAATGGATGCTGCAAAACATAATAGTATATATCTATATCTACATGTATATCTGGAGCCTTGGTTGCACAGTGGTTAAAAGCTCAGCTGCTAACCAGAAGGTCAACAGTTCGGTTCCACCAGCTGCTCCTTGGAAACCCTATGGGGCAGTTCTACTCTGTCCTATAGGGTCGCTACGAGTCGGAATCGACTCCACGGCAATGGGCTACATGTACATCTATCTATCTATGCTGTTGTTGTTGTTGTTAGTAGGTGCCCTGGAGTCAATTTTCAACTCCTAATGACCCCATGTGACAGAGTAGAACTGCCCCATACGGTTTTCTAGGCTGTAATCTTTACAGAAGCAGATTGCCGGGTCTTTCTCCTGGGGAGCCCCTGAGTGGGCTTCAATCATTAACCTTTTGGTTAGCAGCCAAGTGCTTAACCGTTTTGCCACCAGGGCTCCTTATCTATAGCTGTATCCTACATATTATCTATGTCTGTTATTTATCTATCACTAGTCTGTACTGCTGGGGCCACAGTGGAGAACAAAACAGCTAGGGTCTGTTCTGTGCAACCCAGAAGATTGTATTCTAGTAGGAGAAGAGATAGACAAACAAGCAAATAAATAACTATACTTTCAGATAGTAAAAAGTTCCCGAAGAAAATAAAACAGGGTGATGTGAAAAAGAATGACAGGGCTGGACCTATGTGGACTAGGTTGTCTGTGGCCTTGAACAGAATCCTCAGTGACAGGGCAAAGCCAGGAGACAACTGTCTGGGGCAGAGCATTCCAGGCGAAGCCAGCTGGGAGCACAATCAGCTTTAAGGTGGGAATGAACTAGATGTTTTCAAGAAAGAGGAAAACAGTTCCGTGTGGATGGAATGAGTGAGTGAGGCAGATAGAAATAGAGGTGGGGTTGAAGAAGTGTGCAGGGTCCTATCCTATAGGACCTTGTAGGCTAGGTCTGGCCTTGGAGTTCTACTTTAGGTATGGCTGGAAATTCATTGGAGGATTTAGGCAGGGAGGTGACATGATCTGCTTTGTATTTTTGGTATCTTTTATACATGCACTTACACAGTTTTACATAAAAAGGGAGACACTGTCTATGCTAGTCTGCAGCCTGCTATTTTTGCTCAGGAGTATGCAATATCCAATCATACTGTTTCACATGGGAAGTGCAGTGGCATACATTCGCAAAGAAGGGTATGGGAGCACAGAGGGGAGGACTTTCGGCCTTCAGGAATCATGGAAGACCTGGAAGAAGATGACTGAGCCAGGTCAAAGAGGATGAGAGAGAGCCAGCCTGGTGAACAAAGTAGTGAAGGAAATCCCAGGCAGTGGGAGGCCACATATAGGCCACAGAGAGGAACTAGAGGTAGGTGGTCACCTGTGCAGAATGCTTCAGAAAGCCACCAAGAGGCCACCAGAGTCAATTTCTAGGATGAGGTGCAACAATCTTTAAAAGGTCAGCTTCAGGGGAGTAGTGAAGATGCGGATGTGTTTTAAACAGAACTTATTAGATTCCAGGGCAGAAATTACTCAACTTAGACTAAGAAGGGGGCTGGTTGTTTTAAGGATACAGCAGACAGTCTAATGGATATCCAAGAATAGGAAGCAAGGGAGAGTTTGGATATATTAAGATTGGAACTGGAAACCAAGGAACCAAGGCCACATCCTGTGTTTTTCATGTGGAGAATCTGATTTGCTGTACCCAGCTGATTACTGGACTTGTCCACTCCAAGTCCAGTCAGCTTGGGTGGGTTGCAGTTTCAAAGAAAGGAGCATGAATTGGGCAGGCTCTCCAAAAATGTCTTCTGCAGATAATGTGATGGTTAAAAGAGGGCTTGCGTGAGAACCCTATTGCTACCATTTACCAGCTGTGTGTTCTTGAGCTAATGGCTTACTCTTTCTGCTCTCAGTTTTCACAAATTTTCAAATAAGGGCACTAACAATAGTATTTACGTACACTATTGCTACGAGGACTAAATGAGTTAACCTATCATATTTAAGCACTTAGGACAATGCCTGGCAGATAGAAAGTGTTGACTATTATTTTTGTTAGGGTTTGATGAGAAGATGAGAAAAATGCGAAAGAAGATTATACTTGACAAAGCCTGACAGTGAAGGAAAGGAGAGAAACACAGTAGTAGTTTCATAGGAAATCATCAGGGGTGGGGGAATGTGTCAGGACAGAGGAAGTCTGAACAGTCTATCAGCTCAGGGAGCAGAGACAGGGCTGAAGCTATATGTGAATAAATGGGGAACTGATGGAGCAGGGTCTCAGAGGAGATGGGGATGTGGCAACAACAACAGAAGTGAAAGAAGGAGCAAAGGGTGATTGATGGTGATGCAGAAGGACATTGCAGAGGAGAAAATTCAAGTCTCATGGCCCTGTTTATTGCTGTGAAGGAGATGGCAAGGTCATCTGCCAAGAGTGAAGGTCAACAGTATGTGTAGGGGCTTAAGGAATCAAGAAAGATTCCAAATAAATTAGATGCTCCTCCTCTGTTAAAAAATGTTTAAATACTAGAGGCATAATGAGTTCTCTTCTCTATGCTTTAACAACATATTAGATGTATTTTTCTTAGAATACCTATCATGTTTTATCCTAATTACTTGTTTGACCCACCTTCTTGAATGTGATCTCTACAATGTCATAAACCTTAGTGTGCCGTAGTAGATTTCCCTTAGCGCTAAATATGAATGTTCGAGAAAAGTACCTTCTCCAGATGAAGGCAGCTCAGAAGGTACGAGGCTTGACAAGCTGATGGCACTTTTGTGCGGATTAGAGAAAAGTGCCCCTTCCTCTGGGCAAACACAACCCTGGGCCAGTGTCAAAGCTTAGCAAGGTGATTACAGTTTGGGGTTCAGCCTTTTCTCACTCTTAGGCTGAGGCCTTTGTGTTGTGCATGACCTGCACAATTGCCGGATGTGTGGTCCTGGTCCTGTACGTCTTCATCTCCCTAGTGGGTTGTGCATCGGAGTCCCTGGGTGGCGCAAATTGTTACTGTGCTCCGCTGCTAACCGAAAACTTGGAGATTCGAGTCCACCCAGAGGCACCTGGGAAGGAAGGCCCGGCAATCTGCTTCTGAAAAATCAGCCACTGAAAACTTTATGGAGCACAATTCTTCTCTGACACATATAGGGCCACCATGAGTCAGAATCAACTCATTGGCAATTGGTTTGGGTTTTTTGGTTGGTTGAATGAATGGATGAGTGCATGAATGACATTTAAGGCTCAAGTGATGTTAGGAAGAATGTATGTCTTCCACTCAAATCTTCTTGTTTTATGGTTTTCATGAGCAAGACAGATCAGCTTGGGTAAAGGGGCTGCAAAAATCACTGGTTGGATTAATCTGGGGTTACAGATTGACAGGGTGGAATGGAGAAGGGTCGAGCACAAAGCCTTTAGTGGTCCTCAGAATCTGAGTTGATCACAGAAAGGGTCACTTAGGGATGCCTCCTCAAAACTAAGCAAGACCTAAACCTGGTGGTATCTTCTGGGTGGATAGCTATTGGTTCCTGATGTTCCCTGGGTCCGTTCTGCGGTAAAAGGTTGGGGTCTGGGGTTTTGGCCATAAACCCATGCTGGTTTGCCGGCACATTAAGGCCAAAAAGACATATTTCTTCCCTGTGCTAACCTATCCCACTTCTTACACAGCCCAGAGAACTGAACACCATTCAGGGATAGTCCAGGGCAGTAGTTCTCAAATTTTAGTGTGGATCAGAATCACCTAGACCAAAACCAACCAGTTGCCATCAGGTTGATTCTGACTCCTGGTGACCCCACGTATGTCAAAGTAGAACTGTGCTCCATAGGGTTTTCAATGGCTGCTTTTTTTGGAAGTAGATCACCAGGCCTTTCCTCCGAGGTGCCTCTGGGTGGACTCCAGCTTCAAACCTTTCAGTTAGCAACCAAGCACGTTAACTGTTTGCACCACCCAGGGACTCCAGAATCACCTGGAGGGCCTGTTAAAACATGGATTGCTATTGCCTGGGAACAGCCTTTGAACCTTGAGCTGAAACTATCCCATGACATGAAGTCATCTTTAAACTAAACAGCAATTTAGCTCAGTAAAGAATATCTACCTTGAGCACTGCACCCTGTTGAAGAATTTCCTATATGAGCTTGAAATGACAACAGTAACTCTAAACAACAGATGAGAGCTTTAAGGGGCAGAGAGTGTAAGTCAACGTTGGTGAAATAAGAAGGTCAGAGATACCCCGGACACCCTTTTAACTAAGTACTTAGGTCACTCTTGAGGTTCACCCTTCAGCCAAACATTAGACAGGCCCATAAAACAAAACAAGACTAAACGGACATACCAGCCCCAGGGGCAAGGAAGAGAAGACAAGAGGGGACAGGAAAGCTGGTAATGGGGAACCTGAGGTCGAGAAGGGGAGAGTGTTGACATGCCGTGGAGTTGGCAACCAATGTCACAAAATAATATGTGTATTAATTGTTTAATGAGAACCTAGTTTGCTCCATAAACCTTCATCTAAAGTACAATAAAAAATTATATATATGTATATATAAAGAGGGTCCGGGTGAGAATGGTGAAACACAATGAAGTGTGTTATAGACCATTGTCAGTGAAATGCACATGTAAAAATTGTTTGATTGGGTGTATGTTTTGTTGTGTATATTTTCACCAAAAGTTAAAAAAAAAAGATTGCTGGGTCTCACCCCTAGAACTGCTGTTTCAGTTGACCTGAGGAAGGGCCTGAGGATTTACACTGCTTACAAGTCAGTCCCAGGCAATGCTGCTGCTGCTGTTTTGGACCACACTTCAGTTATCGATCTCTTTCTTCACGTCTTCCACCCATGGTTGCAAATAAGAGCAACGTCTCCCAGTGAAACCTACGTCCTTTGTTCTCAGCCCAGGCTTTCCTCAGATTCCTCGTCGTTCACTGCAGTTCAGCAGCCATAGGCTTTAGAGTGGGGGAGCAATGGGGGGCCAGCTAGAAAACAAAAAGAAGTATGGTATCTCCTACGAGACTTTTCACTTGGCCCAATCCACTCAGCGCAGGGGACTCAGAGCACCCTTCCCACCGCTGTTGGCAAAGGTTGGAGTACATAGTGCTCCTCTTTAAAGAACTTACCTGTGTGGGCCCCCGGTTTTCTGTGGCTTTGATTTCTGTTGATGGTGAAGCTCGTTTTCACCCACTTGGCAGAGAACCTGCCTCGGCTGAGGAATGCCCTGACCTCCATTCTCAAAGCTGCCCCACGTGTCTCCTGACTCAGCTCCCAGGACCTGCCCCAGCTCTTCCCAAGCGGTCACTCCTTACCTCTTTCTCCCCATAATCACAGTGCAGATGCTGCCCCGCGTCTTCCTCAGTGCCTGATGTTGCAGCCTTCTGGAAATTGCTGCTGTTTACCAGTTATTTACGTGCTGTCTTTAGAGTGAACATCCCCGAGGGCAGGGACCATAGCTTAACTCACTTTGAATGTCTTCTTCTCACCCTCTGATTGTTGTATCTTGCTCAGTGCTCTGGGTTTTATAGTTGGCACTCAATAAATACGTATTTTCCAAATACAGAAAAGAAGATCGAAGTCTCATTGCACTTAGATGTAGTTCACCTGATCTCAATTTTTAATGTCTTTCACACCACACACTTGCATTTTAAAGCCAGCTCCTAGAGACTTACGTATTTTCAAAATACTTAAGTTCTTGCTGTTACATTAGAAAAGTGTCATTCAGCTTCTTATGAGGGGTTTGTCCCCCAGGGTTATAATCACCATTTGGGATGGTTCTTTTTCTGAAGTTCTGAATGAGATGGACTTGCTTTTACCCTGGGTGTTCTAGTCTCGAGGTACATGAATGTTGAAGACTGTGTGGGAAGAAGGAGGTTTGTGATTATTGTAACCAAGTAAAGCCTACTGTGAACCCAGAAAAATTCAGTTCTACATATTTGTACTTCATCTGTCAAATTGGATAATGATATCTGTAGAAACTTCCTCCCTCACTTGTGATTTTAAAAGATGTAAGATTATGAAAAGGCTTTGAAAATTACAAGATAAGATGTAAATACAAGGTATTTTCACAATTTCTGCCTGCACACATCTTCTAAGTGTTCAGTTCTGACATGATATGTCTTAACCACTAAGAAGCATCTGCGGGCCATTATGCGTGTATGAAATACACACTCAGACACCTAGACACTTTTAAATAGAGAGTCTGCACGTCTGCATGTACCTATTTCTATTCCAGCAAGGATCTTTTTTTTTTTTTTTTTAAATCTGCCCATGGCAAGTGCTTGCTAGAGATAGTATGCTGACGCATTTATATGTGTGCAACGAGACGGATTGACACAGTAGCTGCAACAATGGGCTCAAGCATAGCAATCATCGTGAGGATGGGGCAGGACCGGGCTGTGTTTTGTTCCGTCTTGCATAGGGTCGCTGTGAGTCCGGACCGACTCAGCGGCAGCTAACCACAACGACAGGCTTAACAGGGTGAACTTAAATCTGGTCCATGAAAATCTCTGGGTAAGTTGCACATATTTATTGATTAAAATTATAGGTTTGGATATACCCTAGGTCACATCCTACCCCCTGTAAACACACCAAGCATATATTGTCAAAGTCTGACTTAGTAGTTAGCTACCTAGGGAGGTGTTAGTCCTGTGCCCCTACCCTCAACATTTTGGAAGAATTTCATCTGTGCTTTAGTCTTTTACTTCGGAATTGTTGTTGTTGTGAGCTGCTGCTGAGTCAGCCCCTGACTTATCACCACCCCATGCATAATAGAACAAAATGCTGCCTGGTCCTGTGCCCCCACGACTCATTGTGGTTCGGACTGTTGTGACCCATAGGATTTTCACAGTCTAGAAGCTCCGCTGAAACCTGTTCAGCATCATAGCAACATTTAAGCCTCCACTGAGAGATGGGGTGTGGTGGCAGTGCAGGAGTTTCATTGGCCGAGAATTGAACCCAGGTCTTTAAGTAACATTGTGAAGAATGGCAATTCCAGAACACTTAACTGTGCTCATGAGGAACCTGTACATAGATCAAGAGGCAGTTGTTTGGACAGAACAAGGGGATACTGCGTGGTTTAAATCAGGAAGGGTGTGCATCAGAGCTGCATCCTTTCACCATACCTATTCAGTCTGTATGCTGAGCGAATAATCTGAGAAGCTGGACTATATAAAGAAGAACGGGGCAGCAGGATTGGAGGAAGACTCATTAACAACCTGCATTATGCAGATGACACAACCTTGCTTGCTGAAAGTGAAGAGGACTTTACGCACTTACTGATGAAGATCAAAGATCACAGCCTTCGGTGTGAATTACACCTCAGCATAAAGAAAACAAAAATCCTCACAACTGGACCAATAAGCAACATCATGATAAACAGAGAAAAGATTGAAGGTGTCAAGGATTTCATTTTACTTGGATCCACAATCAACACCCATGGAAGCAGCAGTCAAAAAATCAAAAGACGCATTGCATTGGGCAAATCTGCTGCAAAAGACCTCTTTAAAGTATTGAAAAGCAAAGATATCACCTTGAAGATTAAGGTGCGCCTGACCCAAGACATGATATTTTCAGCTGCATCACATGCTTGCAAAAACTGGACAATGAATAAGGAAGACTGAAGAAGAATTGACGCCTTTGAATTGTAGTGTTGGTGAAGAATACTGAATATACCATGGACTGCCAGAAGAACGAACAAATCTGTCTTGGAAGAAGTTCAGCGAGAATGCTCCTTAGCAGCAAGGATGGCGAGAATACGTCTTACGTACTTTGGACATGTTTTTAGAAGGGATCAGTCCCTGGAGAAGGACATCATGCTCGGTAAAGTAGAGGGTCAGCGAAAAAGAGGAAGATCCTCAATGCGATGGACTGACACAGTGGCTGCAACAATGGGCTCAAGCATAGCAATGATTGTGAGCATGGCGCAGGACCGGGCAGTGTTTCGTTCTGTGGTACCTAGGGTCGCTATGAGTCGGAACCGACTCAATGGCACCTAACAACAACAACTACAACAACTTTAAATTGGCACTAACTCATTAAGAGCTACAGCGAGCTATGGCTGCTAACCAAAAGGTTGGCAGTTTGAATCCACTGGCCGCTCCTTGGAAACTCTATGGGACAGTTCTACTCTGCCCTATAGGGTTGCTATGAGTCGGAATTGACTTGACAGCAATGGATTTGGTTGGTTTTTTTTTTTGGCTGTAAATACGGAGTCTCTGGGTGGTGCAAACAGTTAACGCACTCATCTGCCAACCAAACAATTGGAGGTTCAAGTCCACCCAGAGGCACCTTGGAAGAAAGTCCTGGTGACCTACTTCCAAAAAATCAGCCATTGAAAACCCTAAGGAGTACAGTTCCACTCTGACACACATGAGGTCACCATGTGTCAGAACTGACTTGATGGCAACTGGTTGCTTGCAAATATATTTTTCAGAGGAAAAAAAAAAAAAGCAAACTCATTGCTGTTCAGTTGATTCCAACTCAGCGACCCTATAGGGCAAAGTAGAACTGCCCCATAGGGTTTCCAGGGAGAAGCTGGTGGATTGGAACTGCCGAACTTTTGGTTTAAATATCCTTTCTTATCCTTAACTAGCTCAAGAACATTCCTGTGCCTTGGTAGCAGCTGTCATTCCACGGAAAAGTCACTTAGACTGGACTCTTCTAGGAAAAGTAAGACTCTGCATTTCAGATATTCCTGGGAAATGCAAGAACACTGCTTCTGACTTATCTGCAGTACAGGTATATGATAAATGAAAGATATCCTATTCCACATAACAGATTGCATTTGTCATGAGAAGTATAGAGGAGATCTTGACCCCAGTTAATGAAATTGCAAATTTTTATTTACAGACATTTGTCCAGTGCCTGTGATGTGTTTGTAAAACCTCATTAATTCAGACTCCATTAACTTAGAATTTGAGTTTCTTTAGAGAGGGTCATCCTTTACATTTATCTGTGTGCTAACTATAGAAAAAATTAGGAATGGGAACAATTGTAGTGGGGACACATTTAACACATATAAGCAAGCTGAGCTTCCTCCATGGGTGTTATTCCAGCCTGCATTCAAGTTTTTGCAAGAAAATATGGATGTGGGGTGAATATAGCGTTTTTGCATGAAGACTGTAACCAAAGATCTGTCAGACCCAAAGCTTTTCTCTGTCTCCCATGATATCATGGGTACTTGCTCATGGCACCTCTTCTTTTCTCTAATCTGCCCCATTTTCTCTTCTAACTAGATTCTGCTGCATGCCCATAGTTTCTGGAGCCTGATAACTTCAGTGTTTACCTGGCCATTGGATCTTACAGGCTCCAAACATCAAATGCCCAGACTTCTTGTGTTGTCTATTCCAAATATCCCATCAGACAGCTGTTTTTTATGCAAAGTTATATAGGCCATATATCGCTGGCCAGACCAAACACTGATAGCCCTTTGTCTAGTCAGTCTTGCCAAGTTGGGGCAGATCCAAGTGTCATGAGTCATGGCCACCTAACTAGGATAGTAGTGCCCCTTAGAATTGGGACACTGGGCAAGTCAGGCATTTTGTAGTTGACTGCTCTGGTCCACTTGTTCAGGGGAAGAAAATAGTGGTCCACACTGGATAAAACTTCAGCCGTAGCCAGTCACACACTTACCAGGCACAACTTGATCCCCCTTTGCCCTTGATTCAGTAGTATGTACAATAAAACACATTGACTTGGGGTCCATTTCAGTAATGAAGTAAGGGACTCCTGAGGCCCATGGTGCCTTCAACTCCCCTCAGTTATTCAACTTGGTCTGTGATGCATCCTCAGCCCTCTTCTCTTCTACACACTCTCCCTGAGAAATCTTCACTCAAGCCCAAGGCTTCAGTTCTCCTTCTGATGACTCTAAGATCTATGTCTCCAACTCAACTCTTCTCCAAGCTCTAGAATATTGAGTCAAATTTCCTCCTAGATATCTGATTTGTATATCCCAGAGGCATGTGGAATTCTCAAGTATAGGTCAAAATTATTATATTTTTCCAAAATCTGTTCTTATATTCCCCAATTTCCTAAATTTCATAATTTGTGTCAAGAGCTTCTTCCCAGTTGTCCAAGTCTGAAAAATCCTAATTGTTTTGAATCTTCTTTATCTACCAGTCACATTCATTCAGTTTCCACATCATGTTGATTATTCTTCCAAATAGTTCTTGAATCAACTCCTTCCTCTCAATACCTACTACCACTGCTTTTGTTCATATTCATTTCTTCCCTAGACTTCTATAGTAAGTTCCTAACTAGAAGTCCCATCTGCTGCTTTTTTTCCTTCCAATCTAGCTGCCTTACCACTACCAGAATTCTTTCTAAAAACTACCTGTCTTAGGCTGGGTTCTCTAGAGAAGAAAGACCAGTGAAGTGTGTGTGTGTGTGTGTGTGTGTATACGTATATACAGAATTGGAACATGAGGCATATATATATATAGAGAGAGAGAAAGACAGAGACAGAGAGAGAGAGTGAGAGAGAGAGACAGAATAATTTATCTCAAGGAAATGGCTCATGTGATTGTAGGGGCTGTCAAGTCCCAAGTCCATGGGTCAGGCAACAAGCTGGAGGCTTCTCCTGACTCATGTAGCTACAAGGGCTGATGAACCCAAGATCAGCAGATCAGATGGCAGGCTGCTGGCTCACAGGTTGTGGAGGCTGATGAATCCAAGACTGGCAGGCAAAATGGCAGGCTGCTGACTCACAGGATGTGTAGGCCAATGAAACCCAAGAACCGGAGGTCAGATGCAGGATACTGGGTGCAGGATCCAGAACAAGCAAGCAAGCTTTTCCAGAACATCTGTGTATATATGTAGGATGCAGGCCACACCCCTAAGGAAACTCCCCTTACAACTGATTGGCTGATCACATCAGATCACATCATGGAGGATGGCTACATCACTACATCATTACATACCTGCCAAACTACATCATTACATAACTGCCAAACCACGGAGAATCATGGACGAATCAAGCTGACACACAACATTAACCATCACCTCATGTAAATTCCTCAATTAAAAATCTTTAGTGGATCCCCAACACCTGTAGGATAAATTCTAAACATCTTAGCATAGTTTATTACACCATTTATGGTCTTCCCCCAACTGTCTCTTGCTCCTCATGCACTTTTGTCCCCTATCTCTCTGTGGGCCTCAGTCACACCCAACTAGCCATTACCCCAGATGTGCTAAGTTCTTCTGCAACTTCATATATTTGTATAGTTGCACTGTACCTGGCATATCCTTGCTCTGCTTATGTACAGATAGATAGATAGATGCTGTAACAAATTACCATAATTTTAGTGCTTAAAATAACACAAATTTATTATCTTACAGTTCTGTAGGTTGTAAGTCTGACACAGGTCTGTCTTCCTTTCTGGAGGCTCTAGGGGAGAATTCCTTTCCTTGCCATTTCCAGCTTCTAGAGCCTACCTATGTTCCTTGGCTTTCAGCTCCCTTCCTCCATCTTTGAAGCCAGCAGTAGCAAGTCAAGTCCATTTCATGCTTAGAATTTCTTCTGCTCCTTCTTCTGTCATTTCACAGAGTCTCTGTCAGACCAGTAAGTCTGGTCTTTCTTGTGAATTTGAATTTTGTTCTACATTTTTCTCCCACTCTGTCTGGAAACTTCTATTGTGATCCCTGTCAGAGCAGTTGGTGGTGGTAGCCAGGCACCATCTATTTCTTCTGGGATCAGGCTGGTAGAGGCTGTGGTTCATGTGGTCCATTGGTGGTTTGGACTGACGTTTTCCTTGCATCTTTGGATTTCTTCATTCTCCTTTGCTCCAAACATGGTGGGACAAATAGATGCATTTTAGATGGATGCTCGAAAGCTTTTAAGACCCCAGACACTACTTACCAAAGTAGGATGTAAAATATTTTCTTTATGAACTATGTTATGCCAACTGACCTAGATGTCCCCCGAGACCATGGTCCCCAGCCCTCAGCCCCAGTAACTTAGTCCCTCAAGGTGTTTGGATGTTTCTAGGAAGCTTCTATGTCTTTGCCTTGGTCAAGTTGTACTGACTTTCCCTGTATTCTGTGTTGTCTTTGCTTTCTCTAAAGTTAACACTAGTCTATTATTTAGTTAGTGATTTTCCCTCCCCTCCCCTCCCCTCCCTCATAACCATCAAAGACTGTTTTTTTCTGTGTGTAAACCTTTCTTGAGTTTTTATAATAGTGGTCTGATACAATATTTGTCTTTGTGATTGACTTATTTCACTCAGCATAGCGCCCTCCAGATTCATCCATGTTGTGAGATGTTTTGTGGATTCATCATTGTTCTTTATCATTGCATAGTATTCCATTGTGTGTATATACCATAGTGTGTTTATCCATTAATCTGCTGATGGGCATTTAAGTCATTTCCATCTTCATGCTATTGTGAATAATGCTGCAACAAACATGGGTGTGATATTCCTATTCATGTGATGGCTCTTGTTTCTCTAGGATGTTTTCTTAGGAGTGGCACACTTCACAGCTTTATTCCTCCAACATCCTAGGGAGGTGAAGAGACTCAGATGTGAAGTACAAAAATGGAGACACAGGGGATCTTGGGCTTTTCCACAGTCACCAAGGGAGAGTCTGGAGAGACCAAAGGAAGTTGACAGCTGTTGACTCCCTTCTCAGGCCTCCACCGATCCTCAGAACTCTCCTTCCTGCCACTCACAGTCTGTCACATGGTAACTGGGTTCCATGGTGGAAAGACAGACTGTAGGGGAAAAAGGCAAAAAATGCCTTCTGGAGGCCCAAGGGAACTTCTCAGGAGACAGCGCATCTGGCAATGCTTCAAACTAAGACTTGGCCTCGAATCTGTGATGAAATAAACACAAACACGGTGGGTGCTTTTAACTCCCAGAAATCTGATTAAAAACCTTAAATGACTTCCCACTGCTCTTAGGATGAAATCCCACATCCTTAACAAAGGCCCACAAGGCCCTGCATGATCTGATCCCTGCCTACCTCTCTGCCAATATTTCTCTCTCACCAATATTTTTCTGATTCTAATGTCACAGCCAAGCTAGTAATTTTCCAGTTCTTCAGAGTGGTCCTGCCCTGTGCTCATGCTGTTTCCTTTTCCTGGATCGTTTTTCTCTCTTTCCTTCTGTGGTGTGTTGAATGGTGGTCCCCAGAAGATAATCTCCACATCCTAACTCCCAGATCCTG
This sequence comes from Trichechus manatus latirostris, assembly GCF_000243295.1. Classification (NCBI taxonomy): domain Eukaryota; kingdom Metazoa; phylum Chordata; class Mammalia; order Sirenia; family Trichechidae; genus Trichechus; species Trichechus manatus. The sequence continues at coordinate 2,151,611 of NW_004444120.1, forward strand.
GGAATAAGGAAATAGGGTCTTTGCAGATGTAAGTTAAGAATCTCAAGATGAGATCATCCTGGATTACCTGGGTGGTGAATGTCCTTATTAAAGACAGAAGAGGAGAAGACATAGACACAGAGAAGAAGGCCATGGAAGAGAGAGTCAGAGACTGAAGCCACAAGCCAAGGAAGGCCTGGGGCCCCCAGAAGCTGGGAGAGGCAAGGAAGGATTCTCCCCTGGAGCTTTTGGAGGGACTGCAGCCCTGCAGAAACCTTGATTTCAGACTTCTAGCCTCCAAACTGTGACAGAACAAAATTCTGTGGTTTTAAGCCACCATGTTTGTGGTGATTCATTATGGAAGCCCTAGGAAAGTAATACAGCTTTCCTACTCCTTTGTCTAGCTAACTTGTACTCATCCTTCAGGTCTCTGCTTAAAGTCACTTATTTAAGAAAGGCTTTCCTGACACCCTCGGCTAGCTTAGGTCCCCCTGCTCTACAGTCTCATAACAACACCTCACAACCAACTGAGTTATTCCTTGTCTATAGTTTTGTGATTATTCCTTTAAGATCAGTCTTTCCTCTTTAGACTATAAGCTCCCTAAGGAACTTATCTTGTCCACCACTTTCTTCTCAGAGTCCAGCATGATATCTGGACTACAGTAGGTACTCAATAAGAACTTACTGAATTAATAGCTTTCCAGTAAAATGCCACCAACATGCTAAGGAAAATATTATTGAAGAGATTAGGAGGTGACGAGTTTCCAATTCTACTGCAAATTCTCTCATCCAAGCACTTTAGTTTACATTTTTTAATCTCTCAAAACATCTCCCTTATTCTTTATTCCTAAGTCCTAGCAATTATTGAACAAGCACTCACTGATGAAAGGAAGGGAATTAATGGCATGCCATTGCGGGGGAAACATACACACACACACAGAGACAACTCAAGTGGCAGCCCAGGTCTAGGGCCAGTTTTGTCAATACCTATGAGGTGACTCCAGGTGAGTTACTTAATTTCCACCTGCTTCAGAAGAAAGGCCTGGTGATCTACTTCTGAAAAATCAGCCATCAAAAACCCTACGAAGGACAGTTCTACTCTGACACACACGAGGTTGCTACGAGTCGGAGTCAGCTTGATGGCGACTGGCTGGTTTGCTTTTGGTTCACCTCTCAGCCTGACTCGGGCCTGAGAGCTGTAGCTGCTCTGATCCAGGAGGAGCAGGGCCTCTCTTCCACGTTTCTGTGCTGAAGGAGGGAGGAACCGAGTGCACACGTCTGGCTGCAAGCCTGCATTTTGAAGTTCTGAGATTGCGCTCTGACTTTGTAGAAGAACTGGGAGAAGTAAGGTAATTGAGGGAGGGTAAACTCAAATGGTCAGGGTGAAGTGGGGAGGCAGAATGAGTCCTTTGAAAAATTGGAGTGTGGGACTGTAATTTTATCTAGTTCAGGCCCATAATTCGCAGGTGAGGTGCCTGAGGACCAGATGAGCTCACTGGGTCAGCCAAGATCAGTGATCAAGCCAGGCTTCAGACTCACCTCTTCAAACTTCTAATGCAGGGCTCTTCTGACGCCGTCATTTCCTTCATATGTTCTAATGTCTTGTGTACACACCACGACACAGACACATGAACAATGTATGCAGACAAACTTACATAATCAGATGCCAGCTGGAGTCCCTCTGTCCTTTGAAATTTAAACAACACTGGCCTGAGGCCTTCATTCTATGGGTAGTGGGGACACACCTCCCCTCCTAGTTTCCCCACAGATACTTAAGGGGACTTAACTCTTTCGCTGGTCACCTCTGACTCTGAATTACTGCTTCAGCTGAATGAGTTCAATTTTTGGCTTATCTGGGTGACCTGTGGATGCATTGCCTTTCTTCACTTAGTTTTCTCCCTCATGGATGTGATGCCCTCACTCCCCGCAAGTGGCAGCATCTCAAGGTTGTGTGTGGAGCAGACCCTAAATAAAGGTTTGGGGCCATGGAGGGAGGTTACATTGCAGCATCACAGACAACTTCACGGTATCATTCTTGCGCATTTCTTGCTGGCCACTGTTCTCAGCAAGAGGTGACTCCAGCCCTATCACACAGGACCCTTGCTCTCTTCTCTTCTCTCTCGTCCCCCACCAAATCCTGTTACTTTGTTGTGCAAAGAAATTTAGCTGTGTCTGTTACTGTCTCCTTTCAGATCAAGCTCTTGAGGCCCATCTTCTGCACTTTAGCAGGCATATCAGGGTATTTCCCTAACCAAAGGCAGCTCTCTTCGTGAGATAAACTTTATCTAGAGGTGTGTGTGTGTGTGTGTGTGTGTGTGTGTGCGTGCGCATGTGTATAAATGTATTATGGCCTAGTTGTTCTTAATATTTTCCTATTTAAATTGTTTTAGTTTAACACTCCAAAATCCTTTTAGAGAAGGATAAGAGCTCAAAGGAGGATCGGGAAGAGAAAAATGTAAATGGCCATTATAGGCTGGTAAGGACCGTGCTACAGAGGAGCAGAAAAAGGACACCTGAAAACCACAGAGCCAAGACAAGGACAAGGCCCAGATTAAGGGTGGCCTCCAGGGTGGGTGTGCTGGTGGCGGGATCATAAGTCCAGGTCACTGGGAGTGGGAGCTGAGGCCTCCGATGGGCAGGGTGTTGGATGGAGGTTAGGCAAGGACAAAAGGAGCCAATTAACCAATGGACCAAAGCCCTGCACTTCCTCCACTGCAGCTGCTGCAGCAGACCCCAAAGTCTGCCTGTCGATCCCCATTAAAACAGCATCTCAGGAGGTCCTTCAAGGAGGGCTGGGAGTCAGAGACCAAGGTGGACGTTCTCAGCAGATGGAGCCAGCAGGCTGGGCAGGTGGCTCTAGTGTGTATGCATGGGAGGTGGGCTAAGGGTGGGCTAAGGTGGGATCTTTGGAGGATGAGCACAGTCATTCAGGGTCTTTACTGCCTCTTTCCAAGGCATGGGTCCAGCCGAAATGGGATCTATTCTCGTTTGCCTCCAGCAGCTCTTCCTTACACTGTTTCTAGCTGCTGCTAGATGATCACAAAGCCTGTGTCTCCTTCATGTTAATAATTATAATAATAGCTAATACTTATAAATGCTTCACTTATAATGCCTCATGACAAACCTATGAAGTAACTTTTATCTATTTTAAAAGTGAGAAAATTGAAGCACAGAGAGATTGAGGAGCTTGCCTAAGGCCACACAGCCAGAAAGTACTGGAGCTGGGAATCAAACCCAGGCTGTTTGGTATCAGAGTCCAAGTACTTAATCACTATACCAGCTGCTTTTGAATAGTTATTTGAAGCATACACTGTATATGCTTGGATATAAGTTACCCCCAAGTATAAGACCACCCCATTTTCTCAATAAGAAAAATGACAAACAAAATTAGCCACCTGGAATATATAAACTTTTAATCACTCTGGAATATTTAATTTATTAAAATTATGTAGTGTGTGCTATGAGGGCAGCGGTGATTCAGTGGTAGAATTTTCCCATTTCATGGGCGAGAGCCAGGTTCAATTTTTGGCCAACGTACCTCATACTCAGCCATCATTCACACCTATCAGTGGAGGCTTGTGTGTGGCTGTGATGCTGAACAGGTTTCAGCAGTTTCCACACTAAGATGGGCTAGGAAGAAAGACCTGGTGATCAGCCTCTGAAAACCAGCCAATGAAAACCATATGATCACAACGGACCAATCCCACTGTGCATAAAGTCACATGAGTCGGGGACCAACTTGACAGCAGCTAACAGAAACAACAAGATTGTACTATTCAGAGTTCTGAGGTGCAAGGAACAGAAATTGACTCTGTCTAATGTAAAAGATAATGGGTAACAGGCAGAACTAGAGGGAAGATTGGAGAACCAGGACCTGAGAAAAGAGCTCCTTATGTAGCAAAGCTCATCTGGTGAGGACATTGCAGGCCTGACTTGCACGACTGTTGCTGGAGGCCCTTTCTGGGTCCTGGATGCTGCTGTTGGTCCTGATAGCATTGAAGTGCGACACATATTCAGAAAAGTGCACGATCATAAGCTCAATGAATTGACACAGAGTGAACCACCCATGTACCCAGCACCCAGTAAGACACAGAACATTACCAATATCCCATCTGCAAAAGTTCAGTGTCAGCAAACATTAAAAACAATTTTCCAAAGTGATTGTGCCAATTTACCCTCCATACACTCATACACTGCAAGGTATAAGCATTCCAGTTGCTCCGTATCCTCGCCTAACTTGCTACTGTCTTCTACGTTTTAGCCATTCTGGTGAATTTATAATGGTATCTCATTGTAGTTGTAATTTAAATCTCTCTGATAATTAATGAAGCTGGGCATCTTCCCACATTTTATTGGCCATTTGATATTCTCTTTTGTCCATCTTTTTTTTCTATTGTGTTGTATCCCCTTTTCTTACTGATTTGTAGAAATTCTAATGTATTCTGGATGCCAAGTCCTTTGACAAGTAAGTCAGTTGCAGATATCCTCTCCACTCTGTGGCTTGTGTTTTCACTCTCTTCATGATATGTTTAAACATAAGTTCTTAATTTTAATGTAGTCCAATTTATTGATTTTACTTCCCTTTATTGTTAGTTCTTTTTGTATCCTTTACTGTTAATGCTGTCTGTGTTAAGAAACTTTGCCTACTTGAAGGTTATGAAGATATTCACCTATGTTTTCTTCTAAAAGCTTTATTGTTTTATCAAGGTATTGCTTTTTAAAATAATCTTTAAATATTTCAGCTATGACACTGAACATTACAGTTATTCTAAGAATAATCATTAAATCTATGTTAATTTTTTTGTCCTCTTTTAAACATTATGAAAGATAACCTCTAAAATCATCTAATACTAGCAATGGTTGAGATCATTTAAGGCTAATAGAGTTCAGCAGAGTTTCCACACTAAGATGGGCTAGGAACAATTTTCTCTAAACAATTTTATTGTTCAAAATAAAGTAATAAATCAAGAGTTCCACTGGCAAAGGAAAAACTCACACTATATATTTGAGAAAAAATGGTATATATTTGGCCTCTTTTGGTTGCAAATGACAAAAATTCAACTCCAAGTACTTAAGGGAAATAATAAAAGAGAGGGATGAAGAGGAGGTTGGACTGGTACTAAGTGATATTAACCAGGAATAACAGCATGGGCTGACTGCGGGCACAGCTGGATCGAGGGGCTGAAACCACATACTAGGGCTCTGCCTCTCCCTATCATCTCTACATCTGCTTCTCTCTGTGTTTTGGCTTCACATGCAAGTGGAAAAAGTATGGTGACTAGTAGCTCCAAGCCTATATTCTTATCGTTTACAATCTAGAAAGAGAGACCCTTTTCCCTATGCTCATATATTACGTCTCAGAGAAGGCGCTTATTGGACTTCCTTCCATCGTATGCCTACCCCTGTGCCTGTTACCTGGAATAGTCTATGATCAGCCTGGGTCACATGCCTGCTCTATGGCAGTGAGCAGAGGACAGTTGGGTCACGGTGATCGAAAGACCCCTTTGGGCATGCAAGGTGGGTGGGTGGTTTTCCAGTAGGAAAGTGAGGCACAATTTTCACACATCCACTGAAATATATTTCAGTTAAAGTGGCAAGAAAAGGAAGAATCTCTCAGTTACCAAGGGATTTCCCTAGCCTTTTACAGCATTTTTTCTTCTTACAAACGTTTATATGACAGGAACTGTACTAGGTGCTGGGGATTGTCATTGTTAGCTGCCCTCAAGTCAGCCTCCGACTTATGGCGACCCCCGCACTCAATGGGAGGGAACACTGCCAGGTCCTGCACCAGCCCCACGATTGGTTACGAATCAGACCATTGTGATCTACAGGCTGGATTTTTCATTGGCTGGCTTTCAGAAGTAGATCACCAGGCCTGTCTTCCTGATCTGTCTTTAGTTTGAAAGCTCCACTAAAGCCTGTTCAACACACAAGCCTCCACTGACAGATGGGTGGTGGCCGCGCATGAAGTGCGTTGGCCAGGAATTGAACCTGGTCTCCCGCATGGAAGCTGAGAATTCTACTACTGAACCACCAATGTTGGGTGCTGGGGATACAGACACAGAAACCATTTTCTATGCCTTTAAGGCCCATACGGTCTTTTAGCTGGCCAGACCCATCAACAGACAAATGCAATAGAATGTGATATTTACAAAATGAAGGCTGTGCAAGTTTCAATGGCATATCTAATGTGCCTGCAAAGGAGTCCCAGGGGAGGAGCAAACGAAGCTGGCTCTCATAGAAGTGAACGTTTCTGGCAGAGGAGCAGGGGAAGGTAAGGGTGACTTCCAGGCAAAGAGAACAGCTTGGCAAAAGCAGAGAAACGAGATAGAGCAGGGTGTGGTCAATGGACATCCACGTTCAGTATGTCTGCACAGCCGAGAGCATTTTTGCACTGCTGGCTTCATCCCTGCCAAGTGAGGCAAAGGGCTGGCATTAGGGGGCAGGTAGGAGACAGCATTTTGTGTAGGCAGCTGTAAGGCCAGTGGAGGCTTTAGTCTCCAGAGGTGGCTGCATTTTGACCATACCATAACGGTGTTCCAAAGAGTCTGTTCAGGTCTTTTGCAAAGCGTTCATGAAGAGGCTCAATGGTCCATGGCTTCATATCAAACAAGACGTGCTGCTGAACGGTTGCTCCTTTAAGGCCCGTTTATGTCTGAGCTAAATTCAGTGCTGCCCTTTCTCTGAGGTCCTTCCCCTCTCCCTCTCTTCTCCTCCAGTGTATGCATGCCTGCATATGCTAGTGTCTTTCTCTCACTTGGAAAGACTGCCTCTCTGTGTCATGTTGACAAGAAGACATGCTGGGAAAATGTCACAGCTGAATGGTCCCAAGGGAGACAGTTTTGTCAAATGCCAGGCGTATGGAAAGATAAAGGTCCGCTAGGGTCTGGAGAGGGAGTGCCTAAGCAAGGATAAGCTAGGGGCTGGTGCCCCCAAGATGGCCTTAGGGCTTGTTTCAGAGCAAGCTAAGGGCAGGGAGCTGGCATTAGGGAAGGGTAGGTTGAGGCTCCTTTTAAGATTCAGGGCTCAGCCCTGCCAACCTCGAGTTCTGGGGATACTGAGGGAGACTGACAGATGAGTTTAGGCTTGAAGGATCTGCAGCCCCTGCTGGGGTCTGGAGACAGCAGCTTCTCAACCAAGGACGGACATACCTGAACAGCTGACTCCTCCACAGGGGTTCTGAGCTGACTTCACAAGAAGGGGAGAAGGCAATGGGAAGCTATGAACTAGACGGGATTGTTCAGGGCTCCTACCCCCATCTCCACTTTGAATCCTCAGTGCTGTTTTTGATCCAGAAGCAAACGGACAGAACCACAGGCACCTCTGCAAAACCACAGTATCTGTGGTTTTTGGATTGGAATTTACTATGTTTTGTGTGTCTCCTGAACCAGACTGAATCAAACCCTTGTTCTCAGCATACAATAGGTTGGATTCTATAGGAAGCAATGCATTTTACAGGGGGAAATGGGAAGACTCTCTTTATTCAATGTTTTAGAGGTGATCATAAGACTGCTAAGATGGTTGCTATTCAGTAGTCAACTCTAATCTCTCTCTCCTAAGACCATGCCAAACACTAGGTTTATTAAACAAAAGCCACACCTGTCCTTAGCTGAGCATCCCAGCTGGGCACAGATGGTTTAGGAGTTCTACACGTAGAAAGAAACCGGAGAGAAGAGCTCAGGTACTAGATAGAAGACTACATCATCCGCCCTCCGAAAACATGGATTCAGGCAGCAGTTACTCCTTTTTATTCACAGACAGTTCCCAAGTTTATGAAGTGCCAGATCATGGGAACAGGACAAATGGACATTTTTCTGCTCATTCATTCATTTAATGAACATATTAGAGGAGTTTATTATGTTACATGCTAGGGACTTAGAGGATATTCAAAAAGCAGTGATACATGAGTTCTGTCTCATAGACTCATAGGAGAAAGACGACACATAGACAAATAAGGATAATTTGATGTAAGAAGTGTTAAAAATAATCAAAACTCATCGAAATTTGAACATAAGGTTTATTCTCAGCAGTAAATCTATACGCATATAAGGATTCCAGAAAAACCAAATGGCTCGAAGAAGCTAGGTACAATGACGCTTATAAAGAGAAGAGGAGGGAGAAATATAGAATATCAACCACTGGCGAATCTTAATATGATTGATTGGACCCTGCCTTCCGCCCTTTACTGAGATCAACTGATACGAGGTTACTTCTGGCCTGGCTGCTAATAATTGGGCCTCTACCTACCTGCAGCCATGAGATTTTCTGAGATTTAAATGAGGAGATAATGGTTTGACATCTATGCTTTCCTAGCAGGATAAGACAAATTTACATTGTTGTAGAGCAGTTTCTAGCAGGCTTTTGCAGTTTAGGTCAGGCTTTTTAAGATTAGCATTTGGTTTCATGACTAAGAAAAACCTTAAAATTGAAGTAAGATGTCTGTTATCAATTTTCTTACTCAACACAAGTAATTAGCACCAGAATGAAGGTTTAAATAAAGGGCTGTACATGCCAAGTCTCATTGGTTACAAGCAAATTCTGGCTACTGTAAGCAAAAAACCAAACCCATTGCCGTCAAGTTGATTCCGACTCATAGCGAACCTATAGAATAGAGCAGAACTGTCCCGTAGGGTTTAGAAGAGATTTATTAGGATCCTGAGACAACTCACAGACTAAGATTCAGAAATAAGGACAATTCCTGGGAAACCCAGATGCAGACTTAATGTATAGGATGCCGCCCTAAGCTCCAACCACCTTTCTTCTTGCTGCCCCTTTTCTCTTCCACGCAGGTCAGCTTGCAGCGGTCCTTGTCTCTTCTTACAGTGTCTTACTTGAAAATTCCAGAAGTAGCCAAGGCACTTTACCATCCAAGCCTGGGAAGATGGCAACTCACTGCGGCCTGTCCTTCATCAGCTCAGACTCTCCCACTGTTTAGGGGCTGTCAGGTTCACCATCCAATTTATAGATACTAATATCAAGTCAGGAGCCCTGGTGGCACAGTGGTTAAGCACTTGGCTGCTAACCAAAAGGTCGGCAGTTCGAATCCACCAGCCACTCCTTGGAAACCCTATGGGGCAGTTCTACTCTGACCTATAGGGTCACCATGAGTTGGAATTGACTTGATGGCAATGAGTTTGGTTCTTTCGGTTAGTATCAAGTCAAGGTGGGTGAGGTACTATGATTGGCTTAGCCTGGATCAATGTCTGCCTCCTAGTCTGTAGTGAAAGGGCGGGGGTGTCGGTTAGAAGAAGAAAAGGTGGAGGAGAAGGATGCCCAGCAGAAAATAATATCAAGATGTCACCTACACATGCTACTCAAAGAGAAGAGAGGTTATTTCTAGATGGTGGAATCAGAAAAAGCTTCCAGGAAAAAAAAAAAGCAACTCAAACTCATTGCCATCGAGTTGCCTCCAACTAATGGCGATACCATGTGTTAGAGAGTAGAACTCAGCTCCGTAAGGTTTTCTTGGCTGTGATCTTTGCCAGGCCTTTGTTCCACAGCAATGCTAGGTGGGTTTGAACTGCCAATCTTTCGGTAAGCAGCTGAGAACAAACTGCTTGTGCCATCCAGGGACCTAAAGCTTCCAGAAGAAGCTGAAATCTGGGCTTTTTTTTTTTTTAAATTATTATACTAAAATATATATAATAAACATTTGCCATGTCAACCATTTTTAAATATGTAGTTCAAGGACATTATACTCACCATGTCCAACCATCACTGTTATTTCCAAAAGTTTTTCATCACCCCAAACGGAAACTTGGTATAAGGAAGCAATAACCCCCCACTCTCCCTTCCTGCCAGCTCCTGGTAACCACTAATAAACTCTGGTCTGTATGCATTTGCTTCTTCTAGATATTTCATATAAGTGAAATCATACAACGTTCGTCCTTTTGTGTTTGACTTATTCCACTCAGCATAATGTTTTGAAGTTTAGCAAGTATCAGAACTTCATTTATCCTTATGACTGAATAATATTCCACTGTATGTATACGTCACATTTTTTTAATCCATTCATCTGTTAATGGATACTTGGGTTGTTTCCACCTTTTGACTATTATGAAAAATGCAACAATGAACATTGATGTACAAGTATCTGTTTGAGTTCCTGCTTTCCAGTCTTTTGGGTACATACCTGGGAGTGGAGTTGCTGGGTCTTAAGGCCTGAGGTGACCATGTTTGCTTAGTGTACATGGAAAGGCAGAGAAAGCAGGGACTGAAATCAACAAAGCCGACCCATGGCAAGAAGTAGCGATAAGAGCACATTTGACTAGTGAGGAAGGGAGGAAGAGTGGGAAAGTGAGAGAAATTCATCCTTGCTCCCTCTAGCATTCTAGTTTGTTCTAGTCCCTTGTAATGTCTAGCTGCCCTTGGTTTTCATGAGATATCTGGTGCTTTTGGTATTCGCGAGACATCTTTCTATCTTTTCAAACCATTTCTTTTGAGTAAAGTTCCGTCTCTTGCTGTCCTTGAAGGATGTTGGGATTTAGGCCTGTAGAGATCGGCCAAGAGGTAGGAAAAAATATAACAGGCAGCCTGAATAAAGACTAAAAGTGGGATCCATAATTAAACAACAGTAAGAGTAGTTCAAGGAGCCCTGGTGGCGTAATGGTTAAGCACTCAGCTGCTAACTGTAAGGTTGATGGCTGGAACCCACCAGCCACTCTGCAAAAGAGAAGACCTGGCAATCTGCTCCAGTAAAGATTACAGCCTAGGAAACCCTATGGGGCAGTTCTATTCTGTCCTATACGGTCGCTGTGAATCAGAATCGACTCAATGGCACACAGCAACAATAACCAGAGTAGTTCATCTTGGCCTGCTCCTTTTGAAAACAAAGGCTAGGAAGTGAAGTGGGAAAGTAGGTGAGGCCAGATTGTGAAGACTAAGGTATGTGAGAGTCAATTGAAATTTAGGGTTGAGCCACTGAGTTTGGGGGCTGGAGAATGAGATAACCAGACTAGGTCTTTGGGAAGATACTGGACAGTAGACACCTACTTGCATCCAAAAAAGATGCAAAAGAACTGTCTTCCTAGGAAAGGAGCACAATTCCTTCCTATGCCTCACCTCCATATGATCTGGTCTGGGCCAACTTATTTCATACTGGATGTGGACCCTTTTGTGGTTGCTGCAACCCAAAACAGAATCCAAGATTCTTCTTGTCTCCTCCCCTGAGCAGTCATCTCTAAATTAAGTGTGGGAGTGGGGAGTAGGAATGTTTTTTTTAAATTGTATTTTAGATGAAGGTTTACAGAGAACATTAGTTACTCATTAAATAATTAATACAAATATTGTTTTGTGACATTGGTTGCCAACCCCATAACATGTCAACACTCTCCCCTTCTGGACCTTGGGTTCCCTATTACCAGCTTTCCTGTCCCCTCCTGTCTTCTCATCCTTGACCCTGGGCTGGTGTGCCCATTTAACTTCCTTTTGTTTTATGGGCCTGTCTAATCTTTGGCTGAAGGGTGACCGTCAGGAGTGACTTCAGTACTGAGTTAAAGGGTGTTTGGGGGCCAAACTCTCAGGGTTTCTCTAGTTTTTTTGTGAGTTAGAATTTTGTTCTACATTTTTCTCCAGCTCTGTCTGGGACTCTCTATCGTGATCCCTATCAGAGCAGTTGGTAGTGGTAGCTGGGCACCATCTAGTTGTACTGGACTCAGTCTAGTGGAGGCTGTGGTAGTTGTAGTTCATTAGTCCTTTGGACTAATCTTTCCCTTGTATCTTTAGTTTTCTTCATTCTCCCTTGCTCCAGATGGGGTGATACCAGTGGAGTATCTTAGATGGCCGCTCACAAGCTTTTAAGACCCCAGACGCTACTCACCAAAGTAGGATGTAGAACATTTTCTTTATAAACTATGTTATGCCAGTTGAGATACATGTCCCCTGAGATCATGGTTCCCAGTGCTTAGCCCAGTAATTTGGGCCCACAGGAAGTTTGGATGTGTCTATGAAGCTTCCATGACCTTGCCTTGGTAAAGTTGTGCTGGCTTCCCCAGTATTGTATACTGTCTTACCCTTCAAAAAGTTACTACTTATCTATTGTCTATTTAGTGTTTTTCCCTCCCCACCCTCCCCTCCCTTGTAACCATCAAAGATTGTTTCTTTTTGTGTGTAAAGGTTTTCATGAGTTTTTATAATAGTGGTCTCATACAATATTTGTCTTTTTGTGATTGACTTATTTCACTCAGCATAATGCCCTCCAGATTCATCCATGTTATGTTTTGCAGATTCATCATTGTTCTTTATTGTTGTGTAGTATTCCATTGTGCGTATGTGCCATAGTTTGTTTATCCATTCATCTGTTGATGGGTACTCACATTGGTTTCATCTTTTTGCTATTGTGAATAATGCTGCAATGAACATGGGCGTGTATATGTCTATTAGGGTGACGGCTCTTTTTTCTCTAGAATATATTCCTAGGAGTGGGATTGCTGGATCATATGGTATTTCTATTTCTAGCTTTTTAAGGAAGCGCCATACCATTTTCCAAAATGGTTGTACTACTTTGCATTCCCACCAGCAGTGCATAAGAGTTCCAATCTCCCCGCAGCCTCTCCAACATTTGTTATTTTCTGTTTTTTTGATTCATGTCAGTAATGCCGGGGTGAGATGCTGTCTTAGGCTAGGTTCTCTAGAGAGGCAAAACCAGTAAAGTGTATAAATACATATATATAAAGAGATTTATATCAAGGAAACAGCTCATGGGATTGTAGAGGCTGGAATGTCCCAAGTCCCAGGATCAGGATAGAGGCCTCTCCCAATTCACAGAGCTGCAGAGGCTGGAGAACCCAAGATCAGCTGGCAAGACCACAAAGCTTCTCCTGATTCATGTAGCTGCAGGGGCAGGCTAACTCCAGATCGGCAGGTTGGGGAGCAGGGCTCTTGCTCACAGGCTGTGAAGATCAATGAATCCTAAGATCAGCCAGGTAAGCTGCTAGTTCAAGTCCCAAGAACCGGAGGTCAGATGAACAGGAGGCAGCCGTAGGATCCAGAGCAAGCCAAAAACATTGGCAAGGTGAGCAGGAAAGAAGTAGGTGGCGGAGGGCAAAGAGATGAAGGCTGAGGGGGCGATGAGCCACCACAGGCCCTGCCCCCACTGGTACCATTCAGCAGATTCCATCATGGGGGTGATCACATATCAAATTTTAACAGGGAAGTGATCACAACATTATACAACTGCCAGAACACTGAGAATCGTGGCACAGCCACGTTGACACACAATCTTAACCGTCACAGATGGTATCTCATTGTGGTTTTGATCTGCATTTCTCTAATGGCTAGTGATCGTGAGGATTTCCTCACGTGTCTGTTAGCCACCTGAATGTCTTCTTTGGTGAAGTGTCTGTTCATATCCTTTGCCCATTTTTAAATTGGATTATTTGTCTTTTTGTTGTAGAGGTGTTGGATTTTCCTGTAGATTTTAGAGATCAGAACTTTGTCGGATTTGTCATAGCTGAATTTTTTTTCCCAGTCTGTAGATTCACTTTTTACTCTTTTGGTGAAGTCTTTTGATGAGCACAAGTGTTTAATTTTTAGAAGATCCCAGTTATCTAGCTTATCTTCTCATGTTTGTGTATTGTTAGTTATGGTTTATATCTAGTTTATGCTGGGTATTAAGGCCTCTAGTGCTGATCCTATTTTTTCTTCTATTATCTTTATAGTTTTTGGCTTTATATTTAGGTCTTTGATCCATTTTGATTAGTTTTTGTGTATGGTGTGAGGTATGGGTCCTGTTTCATTCTTTTGCAGATGGACACCCAGTTTTGCCAGCAACATTTGTTAAAAAGACTGTCTTTTCCCCATTTAATGGACTTTGGGCCTTTGTTGAAGATTGGGTGACCATTGATGGATGAATTTACATCTAGGTTCTCAATTCTATTCCACTGGTCAGTGTGTCTGTCATTGTACAGTACCAGGCTCTTTTGACTACCATAGCTGTACAGTCTGAGGTCAGGTAGTGCGAGTCCTCCTACTTTCTTCTTCTTCAATAGAGCTTTACTTATCCGGGGCCTCTTTCCTTTCCATATAAAATTGGTGATTAGTTTTTCCATCTCATTAAAGAATGCTGTTGGTATCCGAATCAGGATTACATTGCATTTGTAGATTGCTTTGGGTAGACTTGACATTTTTACAATGTTGAGTCTACCTACCCATGAGCGTGGTATGTTTTGCCATTTGTGTAGGTCTCTTTTGGTTTCTTGCAGTAGTGTTTTGTAGTTTTCTTGTACAGGTCTTTTACGTCCCTGGTTAGATTTATTTCTAAGTATTTTATTTTTTTAGTGGCTATTATAAATGGCATTTTGTTCCTGATTTCCTTTTCATCGTGCTCTTTATTGGTGTATAGGAATCCAGGTGATTTTTGTATGTTTATCTTACAAAAGATAATCCAGACCTGGGGGAGCCATGTGCCAGTGGCTCTCTAGCCGAGTGGTGTGGCACAGCCCATCACGCAGGACAGGAGACAGCACACGTGGCCAGGTGGGCAGGAGAAAGGAAAGGAAGGAAGGGAGAGAGAGACAAGAAACAAAGAAAAAAAAATATGGTGCCGAGGGCGCCCACTGGTGTGGTGGTGTGGACCAGGGAAGCCGTGTGCTGGGGGCTTCGCAGCACAACAAGGAATGGAGACAGCATGTGGCACCAGCTGGGTGGGAGAAAGGTAAGGAAGGAGGTGAGAGAAAGAGAAGAAACAAAAAGAAGCCATAGAAACAACAGCAACAACAACAACAAAATGGCACTGAAGGAGCCAGCTGGTGGGGGCAGGGTGAATTCGAGGAGCAAGGAGCCAGCATCACCCTGAGTGAGCAACTGTGGCCCGCTAGAAAGCAGTGGAGGCCACATGGAGGGAAGAAGGGTTGGGAGGGTGAGAAAGCATGTATCCCTGGTTATTGGGTGCTCTGTCTCCTGTTGGGAGCTCCATAAAGTTGCCTTCCCGTACTCTCTGTCCACCGTTTCAGGCAGCTGAAGTCCAAGAAGGTGAATCCGTTCTGTGTTAGCTGGTAGGGGACCTCCATTCCTCAGCTCGTCTTGTTCTCTGTTCTCTGTCAGTTTCCTATTCCATTCAGTGGTTGGTTGAGCTCTTTATCCCTTCATTTGATGCTTAGGGTTTTAGGACTGACGTTTGTATCTGTTTTACTTAGTTTCTCAGGTCTTTGCTGCAGAGGGACAGTGTGGTGCTTCTGTCTACAATGCCATGCTAGCTCCCCACGCTGGGGAGCAGAAATTTTTAAAACATAAATGGGTTTTTGAAAAGGTCTACTGTCAAGGCAATTATTCAATTTCTTCTCACCTACGGTCAAAACAATGCATTTTGAGATATTCTGGTTCTGAGAATATTGTTTGGATGACTCTAAACACACAGGGAAAGGTTGCTAATGATGGAGAGGATATTTATTACTTTTCTTATGCTAGCAATAATAGTTCTAATTGTACAGGCAAAAATTTTGATGCACACATCCAAGTCATTCAGCCATGGAACATAAGTCAGATGGCAGTATCTTTGGATGGGTTATCCAGAGAAACAAAACCAATGAAGCATACATATATATATATATATATATATATTTATAGAGAGAGAGAGAGAGAGAGAGAGAGATTTATCTTAAGAAAATGGCTCACGTGGTTTAGAGGCTGGCAAGTCCTAAGTCCATGAGTCAGGTGCCAGGCTGGAGGATTCTCTTGACTCATGTAGCTGCAGGGACTGACGAACCCAATATTGGTAGGTCAGATGGCAGGCTGCTAGTTCACAGGCTACGGAGGCCAACGAATCCCAAGATCAGCAGGCAATATGGCAGGCCACTGGCTCAAGTCCCAAGAACTAGAGGTCAGATGATGATGAGCTAGATGCTTGTCATCCAGAGCGAGCAACAGCCAGCGAGGTTTGCTAGAACACCCATATATATTGGATGCAGGCCACATCCCTGAGGAAACTCCCCTTACAACTGATTGGCGGATTACATCAGATCACATCATGGAGGTGATTATATTATATCACAAAATAGAAGATAACTACATCATTACATAACTGCCAAACCACTGAGAATCATGGCTTAGCCAAGGTGACACATAACCTTAACCATCACAGGTGATCTTGGAAAATTTTCAGGCTCTGCAGTGTCAATTTCTTGAGTGACCTGTTTGCCACGGCACTCACACTCACTTTTATAAGAGCCGTCTGTGATAGGAAGAGAACCATAAAGAGTACAGGAACAGTAAATCCCAACTAATATAGCAGCCTGCCTGCTCTCAGCAGTGGTGGCTAATAACCAGGTTAGAAAGCAGGGATGATTTTAAATAAAAATGATCACTGAAGGTTGGTTGTAAGAGCCCAGTAACAGCCCAGTTAGGCAGGTATGTTCTGGGGAAGATGTGATGGGCTGAAAGGATTCTCTGTTTTAGTTTGAGCTAGAGGATTCCATATAGATAGGATATGAAGGAATAAGCTAGAGCGATAATAATCATCACACTCATCTCTCTTGCTGCTTGCTGGCTACATAGAAGTTTTGGCCAATTAGCCAGGGCTTCTCTCCTCTTCCCGTGCTTGCCAGTGCTGCTAATGGGGGTGAGGTCAAAAGGGCAGCCTTCACTTCGGCAGCCACCTCATCATTGCCCCACTCTACTTACTAACAATCAGTTCTGCAGTTGACACTTCCCGGGCAGCATACGTAGAGGCGCCCGTGGGAAGGGAGTATTCCCAAGAAGGAAATGGAGGTTAAAACAGTGTAAGTGCTGGCAAGAAGAGAAGGATTAAAAGACAGTAGGTGCTCCATTTATTTTTGCATGCCACAAGGGAAGGTATCCCATTCTGAATCTCAGTCCCACAGCCTGTAAAATATGAGGCCAAGTATGGAAGTTCTTAAGGGCTCCTTCTAATGTCCATGAGGTGTGAGTCTGTGGATTACCGGCATCACTGGAGTTCACTGTCCATCACTTAAAGGGGATGTGGGAAGGGCACCAGGGCCCTGAGTGAGGCCCTTTTCTGTCCAGAGAGACTTGGATCGTCATTTGAGAAGGAAAACAGACAAGATAAAGCCTGATTGGTTTCCTGGGGGGTTATACCTGGTGGCATTTTAATTGACTGAGAAAACAAACTCTTTCTCTGCCTTAATTTTCTCAAGTGTGGGTCAACATCCAGTCTTGTTTCCTGCTCTTTGGGTAGACAAAGGCTGAACTCTGCATAACCAAATTATGTGGAATGGAAAAGGAGTGTTCTACCTTCATCCATTCAAAATTTGAAAATTACTGTTTCCAGTTTTTTTTTTTTTTAATTAAGAGTGTATTCCATATCTTTTTGGCTGACAGAATTTAAATTATTAAAGTTTCAACTAGACCAATCATCATACCAATACAGAATTCCTGTCTGTAATTCATTCCTCCTTCCATGCATCTCTTTCTTCCAATAGACATTATTAGGTGTGCCCAGGACAGGGCCATAGGAATGGATAGGATCTCAAGGGGTTCATACATGCAGTGAGGGGGACAGCCATGCAGACTGCGTAATAGGTGGCAAAGCACAGTGTCTGGCACATAACAGATTTTACTCAATGAATTTTTGTCTAAAAAGAGAGAAAGAAATTAAGAAAGAAAGAAAGACTCCGTAATTTTGCTATCTGCTTTTTGAGGAAGCTTGTTCCACCATTGAATAATTCTGTCAGAAAAGTCTTCGGTCCCTCGTTAAACTGAATTCTTTGCCCCTGTGGTTTTATCTGCTGGCCCTGTTTTGCCCTTCTTTCTCTCAACAGTATTTTCATCCTTTAAGAACCATCTCACTTATCACCTTTATTTCTCTTTCCTACCCCATATTCCCCCTCCTTTGTTGTCCAGGGAAGTGACTGAAATAATCCCTGCAAGACACACGAGGGAGTGAAAGTCCTGGGCCAGCTTGGCTGCCTTTGTGGATCTCCTCTCCTGAGGTTTAATTCTGTAGAGGCAAAGATGCAACGAAAACCCAGCTGAGATGCCCCACAACTGGGCACTCCTGCACTGGGGCTAGTGCACTGGTTTTAAAAAACCAGTTGCCATCGAGTCAACTCCAACTCATGGCAACCCCATATGTGTCAGAGAAGTGTGCTCCACAGAGTTTCCAATGACTGATTTTTCAGAAGTAGATGACGAAGGCTTTCCTCTGAGGCACCTCTGGGGGGACTTGGGTCTCTAACCTTTCAGTTAGCAGCTGAGCGTGTTAACTGTTTGCAACTCCCAGGGACTCTGGGGCCAGTGCACACCACACCAATAATTCTGCATCTCAGTGGCAATATATCTGCTTAGGGAAGTGCAATCCTTTACTCCCATGTGTGCGTGGAACGGTAAGCCTCTGATCAGCCTAGGCTTTGATCTTTGACGTACTAGTCCATTCAGGGAGTAGTAAAATGTGACAGTGTATGAGCACAGCCAAGAAACTTTAAGACTGCCTTTATTCATCACAAAGTGAAGAAGAAATGGGACAGTTGTCCACCTTAGAGCAGTGGTAAAGGTTTGCAACAAGGACTCTTAATTGTGATTTCAAGCCTGGCTGGAGCATCTTTCTCTTACGACTCTTGTCTTCTGAGTCAATCTCCTCGATGGCCATATATCCCCTTAGTAGAGGTTACATCCACTTGTCCTACTTCTAAGCCCAAGCTCTTAGCCAGTTTTCGATAATCTAAATTTCAGTTTTTACTCCCAGCCACTCTTGTTAGTTTACTAGGTCACAAAGATTTTAAACACTGAAGGAAACATTTTCAAGTTTATGAGGCTGAAGTTTCTTGGCTATAGATCAGTGATAACTGCAGCAAGAGGGAATCAAGTTTTAAAACTTGCTTTGAGGTATTGAACAATTGTATTTGTAGTGATTTTACAACCTTGTGGACATTTATGTTGAAGCCATATTTGATGCCATAGGTTGGCCACTTACATTTTCTCTATTGATTTTTCCTCCAAGCTCTGTGTCTCAGCTCAGCAAATGAGCCTCACTCTTTGAAATAGGGTGATGTTGTTTGCCTTTTAATTCTCTGCCCTCTACCCCATTATAGGTTTTAACAGATAAAGCCAGAGCTTGCCTCACCCACAGGTTGAGGAGGCAGCACCTGTTCAGGGTTGTCTACAGAGTCAGAGAAGCCCCTCTTCCCCACCCTAGCACCAACCACGGTCTTGGTAGTATTTCCTTCCTCTCAAAATAATACCACACTCCCAATATAACAGCCCTAATTAATAAGGCAAGGGCATTGGTGGTTCAGTGGTAGAATTCTTGCCTTCCATGAAGAAGACCTGGGTTCAATTCCTGGCCAATGTACCTCAAGTGCAGCCACCAACTGGCTGTCAGTGAAGGCCTGTGTCTTGCTGTGATGTTGAACAGGTTTCAGCCTTGCTTCCAGACTAAGGCAGTCTAGGAAGAAAGACCTGGTGATCTACTTCTGCAAATCGGCCAGTGAAAACCCTGTGGATCACAACAGTCCAATCCCGTTGTACACGGGTTATGCATGAATTGGGGACCAACTTGACAGCAACTAACAACAGCAACAATAATGCAATGGAAGTCAGAACAGGCATGCCTCCCAACAGCACAGACTCCTCTGAGTTGTGGGCTTTGCCTCAGTTTATAAGATGGAAACTCATCAAAGTGTGACCAGAAGCAAGGCAAGCCCAGACCAATCCAAAGCCAGGGAAAGAGAGAGCTAAACTGAGCACCGTTTTAACTATTTACCTTGTGGCCAGGAGAAGATCCTACAGAAATGTTTGCAACTCTGCTCATGAAGATTTTAGTTTTCCATTTTGGACTCTCCTCCATTGCAAAAGACTTTTCAGATCTTTATTGCCATAAGAGAAATATTAATCCATATGCTGATGACTCTCCAGTTGATATCTCTATTCCAGACCTCCAGCTGTCTCCATGACAGTCCCACTGGATGCCTGTTGTTTGTGTTGTTAGGTGCTGTTGCGTCAGTTCCAACTCATAGTGACACCCACGTACAACAGAACCAAACACTGCTCCGTCCTGCCCCATCCTCACAATCTTTGTTATGCTTGAGCCCTTTGTTGCAGCCACTGCATCAATCCATCCCATTGAGGGTCTTCCTCTTTTTTGCTGACCCTCTACTTTACCAAGCATGATGTCCTTCTGCAGGGACTGATCCCTCCTGATAACACGTCCAAAGCATGTGAGACGTAGTCTCACCATCCTGGCTTCTAAGGAGTATTCTGGCTGTACTTCTTCCAAGACAGATTTGGATGACTATTGTGCTCAAATTTAACATGATCATCACTAAGATGTTCAGGTTCTTCTCCCATACTTGCTCCTCTTATAGTCTCCTCAGTCTCAGTAAATGCTAACACCAAACGTCTCGTTGCTGAGGACTAAAACCCTGGAATCATCTCTGAAACTTCTCTTTCTCTCACATTCCACATTGGATACAACTGAAAATCTCATTAGCTCTACAGTCAAACCACATCCAAAATCTGATCACTTCCCATTAACTCTGTTGCCACCATCCTCATTCAAGCCACCATCATTTCTCCTCTAGATTATTGTAAGAGGCTCTCAATCAATTTCCGTGCTTCCACCCTGGTCTCCCTACAGCCTGTTCACAGCACAGGAGATTGAGTGATCCTTTCATAACTGCCAGGCTCCTCTGCTTAAAACCCACTTGTGGGATGACCTATTCCCTCATCTCCCTGAACTTATCTCCAACTACTCTCCACCCCTCTTACTCCCCTCCCTTAGCTTCCTTGCTCTTTGTGAATATGCCAGGCATATTCCTGCCTCAAAATCTTTTCATGTTCTTTTTGCTTTTCTTGGAATGTTCCTCCTCCTGAAATCTGAGTGGCTTGTCTCCTCATCTCCTTCAGATCTTTCTCAAATGTCACCGTCACATTGAGGTCTTCTCTGATCATCCTAACTAAATTGTACTCTCACCCAATACCTCCCATTCTCTCTCCCAATTTTACATTTCATCTTAGGATGTATCACTATCTGACATACTGTAATAATCGGCTATTTCAGAGTAACAAGCCACCACAACTCAGTGACTTAAAACAAAAGTCATTTATTTTTCCTGCCAACACATCTGTGAGTTGGCTGAGGATTAGGTAATCCAGGCTTGGCTTAGCTTGGTAGCTCTGCTTCAAACTGCAGGTATGTCTGATCTCATCTGCAAGTAGAGCTCAGTTGGGCTCCATGGGATTTCATTCTGGGACCCATGCAGAAAGGGCAGCCGCTACCCAGGTGAGACTCTTCTCATGGTGATGGCAGAGGTACAAAAGAACCAGCCCCACCTTCAAGCACATTCCAAGCCATTGTATCACATCTGCTAACATCCCATCCACCAAGTCAACTGACATGGCTGAGCTCAAGGTCAAGGAGCAGGGCAGTTCACACTGTGCCTAGTGGCAAGAACTGCAAAGATACATGAGAACGAGTGTTGATATAGGCAGAGGTGAGAAATTGGAACCAATAAGTTAATCAACAGCATATACTTATCTGTCTGTCCTATCTATCTATCTATCTGTCTGTCTGTCTCTCTATCTAATCTTTCTATCATCTATGTTTACCTACCTATCTCCTCCACTAGAATAGAGACTCCATGATGGTATGGGTTTTTGTCGGTTTTGTTCCCTGTTTTATCCTCATTGCCTAGAACAGGGGTTAGCAAACTTTTTCTGTAAAGGGCCAGATAGTAAATATTTTCAGCTTTGCTGATCATATGATCTCTGTTATAACTACTCAACTCTGCCGATGTAGCACAAAAGCAGCCATAGACAACACTTAAATTAGTAAGTTTGTCTGTGTTCCAATAAAACTTTATTTATAAAAACCAGGTGGTGAGCCAGATTTGGCCCACGCCCAATAGTTTGCTGACCTCTGGCCTAGAACAGTGCCTGGAACAGGGTAATAATTCAATAAATATTTGTTGAATCAATGAATAGATGGATCTGAGTCTGCTCTCCTCAAGATTTTAGAGCCACTTTCAGCCTTCTCTGGTAATGATAGCACATATACTGTCAAAGAATTTGTGTTGTGTTTATTGTCCCTCTCTTATCTCGAAATGAAATATCTGTATTAGCCAGATAGAACCCCCTCCTGTGGCTCACTCCATCACTTTTCAAATATCACCTCTTGAGAGTGACTTTCCCTGACAACCATTTCTCATGTAGCATCCCTCAGTCTCTATTGTTTTATCCTGTTGTATTTTGTAATAGCATTTACCTCTACTTACCATTAAACTGTATACATCTTTGTTTGTTCCTTCCGTCTCTTCTACAAGACTGTCAGCTCCATGAGGCTAAAGACCTTGTTTTGTGTGCTGCTCAGTTCTCAACACCTAGAACAGTGCTTGGTCCCTAGCAGACTTTCAATAAGCATAGCTAAATGAATTATGAAAAACAGTAATAAAGAGATCTAAGATCATGTTAGAGGGGCACATGGAAGGGAGAGGCTCATCCCTGTAGTATGTGATGTTACTCCACAACATGCTTTTGTTCAGGGTAGAGCTCTTTGTGACACAGTATCAATAACTTTGGCATTTGTGTATTTTCTTATTTGCTCATAAAACACTGTCCGTGCCCCTGTAAGAGCATCTCTAAATTTTCCCTGATACTCCATGCGATGTTTTGATTATTTCTGAAGCCATCCTTTGAGCCTATGTCTGTACCTCTTGTCTACAGATACTTTGAAAGTGATGGAGTTGAGCTAAAAATATTCAGAAGTAGCTAAACAGTCAGCATTATTTCAACCTTGCACACTGACTACTTTTTTGTCTTATCCTTGCATCTGATATCAAAACAAGAACCTTTAACATGGGAAGATATTCTAGTCCAAAAGCAATCTATTATTGTCACAGATAAAGAACAAGGCAGCTTTTGAAAACATCCAAACAATGTTTTCTAGCTTGTCTTTCCAGGCACCTATCTTGCTTCTTCAATGAGGATGTTATAATCAGATTCATCCCAAGTAGCTTGACTTGTATACAATTTGGAAATGCAATAATTAAAAAAACTTACATATCTGTATAGTGTTTTTCCTGTTTCAAAATGCTTTTCTGTCACATATATTTTCCTTGTAAATCAATATAGGCATGACTACTCCCATTTGAGACAGGAGGAATCAGGCACAGAGAAGTTACGTGTCATCCTTAAGGTCACTTGGATAACTAGTGTCTGAGTCAGTACAAAAATCTCCAGCTTCTGTGCTGTATAGATTTCAAAAGTTGAAAGTTTAAGGCAACCTCTTCTAATACCTATTATAACCCCAAACAAACAAACAAACAAATACCAAACCCTTTGCCGTCAAGTGGATTCCGACTCGTAGCAACCCTATAGGACAGAGTAGAACTGCCCTGTAGGGTTTTCAAGGAGTGGCTGGTAGATTCGAACTGCCAACCTTCTGGTTAGCAGTGAAAGCTTAACCACTGTGCCATCGGGACTCCATTCCTATTATTGTTATTAGGCATCATTAGGTGCTGCGTTGACTCATAGCAACCTTATGCACCACAGAACAAAACACTGCCCGGTCCTGTGCCATGCTCACAATCGTTGATATGCTTGAGCCCATTTTTGCAGCCACTGTGTCAATCCATGTCCTTGAGGGTCTTCCTCTTTTTCACTGACCCTCTACCTTACCAAGCATGATGTCCTCCTCCAGGGACTGAGCCCTCCTGACAACATGTCCAAAGTATGTAAGACATATTCTCACCATCCTTGCTGCTAAGGAGCATTCTGGCTGAACTTCTTCCAAGACAGATTTGTTCGTTCTTTTGGCAGTCCATGGTATATTCAATATTCTTCCCCAACACAATTCAAAGGTGTCAATTCTTCTTTGGTCTTCTTTATTCATTGTCCAGCTTTTGCATGCATGTGATGCAACTGAAAATACCATGTCTTGGGTCAGGCGCACCTTAGTCTTCAAGGGGACATCTTTGCTTTTCAACACTTTAAAGAGGTCTTTTGCAGCAGATTTGCCCGATGCAATGCGTCTTTTGATTTCTTGACTGCTGCTTCCATGGGTGTTGATTGGTGGATCCAAGTAAAATGAAATCCTTGACAACTTCAATCTTTTCTCTGTTTATCATGATGTTGCTTATTGGTCCAGTTGTGAGGATTTTTGTTTTCTTGATGTTGAGGTGTACTCCATACTGAAGACTGTGGTCTTTGATCTTCATCGGTAAGTGCTTCAAGTCCTCTTCACTTTCAGCAAGCAAGATTGTGTCATCTGCATAACGCAGGTTGTTACGAGTCTTCCTCTAATCCTGATGCCCCGTTCTTCTTCATATAGTCCAGCTTCTTGGATTATTTGCTCAGCATACAGATTAAATAGGTATGGTGAAAGGATGCAACCCTGATGCACACCTTTCCTGACTTAAAACCATGCAGTATCCCTTTGTTCTGTCTGAACAACTGCCTCTTGATCTTTGTACAGTTTCCTCATGAGCACAATTAAGTGTTCTGGAATTCCCATTCTTCACAGTGTTATCCATAATTTGTTATGGATAGTCAAATGCCTTTGCACAGTCAATAAAACACAGGTAAACATCTTTCTGGTATTCTCTGCTTTCAGCCAGGATCCATCTGACATCAGCAATGATATCCCTGGTTCCACGTCCTCTTCTGAATCCGGCCTGAATTTTTCACAGTTCCCTGTCAACATACTGCTGTAGCTGCTTTTGAATGATCTTCAGTAAAATTTTACTTGAGTGTGATATTAATGATATTGTTTGATAATTTCTGCATTTGGTTGTATCACCTTTCTTGGGAAAATGCATAAATATGGATCTTTTCCAGTCGGTTGGCCAGGTAGCTGTCTTTCAAGTTTCTTGGCATAGACGAGTGAGCACTTCCAGTGCTGCATCCATTTGTTGAACCATCTCAATTGATATTCCATCAGTTCCTGGAGCCTTGTTTTTCTCCAATGCCTTTAGTGCAACTTGGACTTCTTCTTTCAGTACCATTGGTTCCTGATCATATGCTACCTCCTGAAATGGTTGAACGTCGACCAATTCTTTTTGGTATAATGACTCTGTGAATTCCTTCCATCTTCTTTTGATGCTTCCTGCGTCTTTTAATTTTTTCCTACAGAATCCTTCACTATTGTAACTCAAGGCTTGAATTTTTTCTTCAGTTCTTTCAGCTTGAGAAATGCCAAGTGTGTTCTTCCCTTTTGGTTTGCTATCTCCAGCTCTTTGCACATGTCATTATAATACTTTACTTTGTCTTCTCAAGCTGCCCTTTGAAATCTTCCATTCAGTTATTTCACTTCATCATTTCTTCCTTTGCTTTAGCTACTTGACATTCAAGAGCAAGTTTTAGAGTCTCTTCTGACACCATTTTGGTCTTTTCTTTCTTTTCTGTCTTTTTAATGACCTCTTGCTTTCTTCATGTATGATGTCCTTGATGTCATTCCACAACTCATCTGGTCTTTGGTCATTAGTGTTCAGTGTGTCAAATCTATTCTTGAGATGGTCTCTAAATTCAGGTGGGATATACTCAAGGTTGTACTTTGGTTCTCAGGGACTTGTTCTAATTTTCTTCAGTTTCAGCTTGAACTTGCATATGAGCAATTGATGTTCTGTTCCACAGTCAGCCCCTGGCCTTGTTCTGACTGATGATATTGAGCTTTTCCATTGTCTCTTTCCACAGATGTAGTTGATTTGATTCTTGTGTATTCCATCTGGTGAGGTCTATGTGTATAGTCGCCATTTATGTTGGTAAAAAAGGTATTTGCGATGAAGAAGTCTTTGGTCTTGCGAAATTCTATCATGCAATCTCTGACATCATTTCTATCACCAAGGCCATATTTTCCTTCTTCGTTTCCAACTTTCGCATTCCAATCACCAATAATTATCAATACATCCAACTGCATGTTTGATCAATTTCAGACTGCAGAAGCTGGTAAAAATCTTCATTTTCTTCATCTTTGGCCTTAGTGGTTGGGGCATAAATTTGAATAATAGTCGTATTAACTGGTCTTCCTTGTAGGTGTATAAATATTATCCTATCACTGACAGCGTTGTACTTCAGGATAGACCTTGAAATGTTCTTTTTGACGATGAATGCAATGTCGTCATTCCTCTTCAAGTTGTCATTCCTGACTTAGTAGACCCTATGGTTGTCCGATTCAAATGGCCAATACCAGTCCATTTCTGTTCACTAATGCCTAGGATATCGATGTTTATGTGTTCCATTTCATTTTTGACAATTTCCAATTTTCCTAGATTCATACTTCGTACTTTCCATGTTCCAATTATTAATGGATTTTTTCAGCTGTTTCTTCTCATTTTGAGTCTTGCCACATCAGCAAATGAAGGTCCTGAAAGCTTGACTCCATCCACGTCATTGAGGTCAACTCTACTATGAGGAGGCAGCTCTTCACCAGTCGTCTTTTGAGTGCCTTCCAATCTGAGGGGCTCATCTTCCGGCACTATATCAGACAGTGTTCCACTGCTATTCAAAATATTTTCTCTGGCTAATTCTTTTCAGAAGTAGACTGCGGGTCCTTCTTCCTAGTCTGTCTTAGTCAGGAAGCTCAGCTGAAACCTGTCTGCCATGGGTGATCCTGCTGGTATCTGAATACCGGTGGCATAGCTTCCAGCATCACAGCAACATGCAAGCCCCCACAATATGACAAACTGATAGACACATGGGGATACCTATTATAGACCCCCTATTTTTTAGAGTTAACATACAAGGAAACTTAAAAATTAAACTTAAAAGGAATAAAAATGTACTAGGCAGAGCTTTCTTTTTGTTGTTAGCTACTGTCAAGTTGGCACTTGACTCATGGTGAGCCCATGCACAAGGGAATGAAATGTTGCCTGGTCCTTGATGGGTTACGGATCAGACCGTTGTGATCCACAGGGTTTTCATTTGCTGATTTTCTGAAGTAGATAGCCAGATCTCTCTTCCTAATCTGTCTTCTAACTTGATCCTACGAATCCCAGTATATTTCCATTAGTCCTTAAACTAGCCCAAGCCAGAGCTGGCCAATCCCGCACGTGCAGACCGCTGATTGGCTTCAACAGAGGATGCTCAGCAACAGGTGGAATGAATCAGAAGAAAAAATCATCACCGGGACCCTATTCCAAAGCGAGAGGTCCGACAAGAGTTCCACTTCACCTCCTGTTTCCTGTCTGCCTTCCAGAATTTTCCCTCCCCAGTATGCCTGTACAGCTGCCACCTTGCTGCCCAAATCACATATAAGCCCTACTTCCCCATACCTCGGGGAGTCAGATCTGAGGAACTTCCTCCCAGCCCCTTGCTCTGCACATTGCAATAAAGTTACTTTCTCTTTCTCAAAGACCGGTGTCCAGATCATTGGCAAGTCTGAGTGCGCCAGACAAGGACCCACTTTCCTGGGTTCAGTAACAGTCTTAGTCTGGAAGCTCCACTGAAACCTCTTCAGCATCATAGCTTTCACTGACAAACAGGTGGTAGCTGCTGCACATGAGGTGCATTGGCCAGGAATCAAAACTGGGTCTCCTGCTTGAAGAGAAGAGTTCTACCAGTCAAACACCACTGCCCTCTTTGAACTGTAAGGCTGGAGTACTCTACATTATGTGCTCTTTTCCCTTCCTTATCACCGTATTTATGAGAACAGAACCAGAGCAGTTTTAATGGAATAGGGTGGGTAGAAAATGGTAGCATTAAATATGAAGGAAGTGTGTGTAAAGGGAAGGGGGCTTTACCCAATTGTAGACATAAAATGAAAACATGTGTATTAATGTTCTAGGGCTTTCTTTCTTAATCCTGTCTTTTTCAGGGCCTCCCACACAAGGGCTTACCCCTGTTCAGTATTCCAGCCAATCCTAATACCAGAGTATCAGCAACCTAAGTCTTCCAGATGGTGGAAACTGTGACTTGCTGTCCTGGATCAGGTATCTGATATGAGTGATGGGAAACCATATGTCCACCAAGTCCTTACTTACCTTCTCTTGGCTACTAAGGTGGTCAGCCCAGTTCATATGACTATTGTGTTTGGAACCCGGACCTGAATACCAGACCATTTATCTGGGACCCTGATGCCCCAACTAGTCCTTGCTAACTCATACTCTGAGGGAGAGGCTGAATTTGGCTTTCTTTAGACTTAGGCACTGGTTGGGAATGTGAATGAACTGATTCTTGGTAAAGCTGCTACAGCCACCTATGTAACTTTAAGCATGACCTGTAGTGTTCACTGCTGAAATCCCAATGCTTTTCATCCTCCCTGGAATGTAGCAGATAGTCAATGAATAAATGAGTGAACAAATAAACACACTCCCAGGACTCCTATGTGTACTCAATGAAGAGAGCCATTTTAGACAGTACATCTGTTTGGACAGAACCTGAATTACATCATCCTTTTAGACTATGAGTCTTGGGCTTTCCAGCTGCCCTCATGGGGCATATTTCCAGCTAATTCAGTATTCTCACTTCCAGACTTATGGACAAGTACGTGCCTTACAAGGTCTCCAATTAACTGGCCCCTCTATCCAACATGGCGGCTCCTTCCCCTTACCACCACTGCTTTATAGTGAGTGGAAAGCCTGTCCCTTTCCACTTTGGGGGCCTATGAGAGCCATTTTAGAAACTGACAAGTGTGCCCTTATTAAATGGATTCTAAAAATGTTTTTGAGGAGAAGGAAGGAGAAATATCTGGCTTATGCTCAGGATTCTGAAGGCAGAATTAGACTTGGCAGTGAGAAAAATTCAATTCAATTTAACAGAGATTTATTTATTTTTAAAGTACTTTTATATGTTGGACTGTAGCCATAGGGATGAAAAAGAGGAGTCAGTCATGGACTCTGCTCTCTAGGGATGAATAATCTGGGGACTGTGGTAGACCCAAAAATAATTGAGGTAGGGGCACAGTGGTTAAGCATCGGGCTGCTAACCAAAAGGTCAGCAGTTTGAATCCACCAGCCACTCCCTGGAAACCCTACAAGGCAGTTCTACTCTGCCCTATAGGGTCGCTATGAGTGGGAATCAAATCAACAGCAATGGGTTTGATTTGGTTTTTGGTAGCAGGGCAAGAGCAAGACACTGTGGGGCTCACTATTGATAGCATATTGCTGAGAGACTGAAAAAGAGAGAAGTCTTGAGGTAGTACAGTTTCTCTTTGGTGCCTTCCCATTTCCTTTATAGGACCCTCTCTTTTAAATTAAATTATATTTGATTCAATTTTTTGATGAGTTAATACATTCCCATGGCTTAAAAACCAAAATGATTTCAGTAGATATAATTAAGAAGTCCTGCTCTCACCCCGTTCCCCTCCAGACTGTTCCTCCCGCCCGTTTGTGTGGTAGTGGTCTCTTGCATATTCTTCCAGGGTTACTTTATGCAAACAAGCAGATAAGAATACACATTTTTACTCCAACCCACTTCTGACACAGAAGTTAACATACTATATACAGAGTTCTTCATCTTGCTCTTTTTTTATTCACAATATGTATCCCGGAGATGATTCTGTATCAACAAATAGAGAGCTTCTTCATTCTTTTTTTACAACTGCATAGAAAGCCTTGCAGTGAATGTATCCCAATTTATTTAACTAATCCTCTGTAGATGGACATTCTATCTGTTTGCTATTAAAAACACTGTTGCACAAACAATTTACATACGTCATTTCATATGTGTATAGGTGTATCTGTAGGACAAATGCCCAGCAGAGGACCTGCTGAGATACCTGCTTTCTCTTTTCCTTTTTAAATCAAGTTCATCTTTATTCCCAGTCTCAGCCATATTTTCCTTTCCACAGAGACTCTCAAAGACCAAAGGAAAGAATCTCTTATGGTTGAATTCCAGTGCTGTGATGAGATATTGAGTGAGATCTTAAGACACTTCCTACATCTTAAGACATGTAGGAAGCTACTTGTTCCTACCTGGCCTACTTACAGGAGTTACTCTTATTATAAGGTCCTGAGTTCCAATTCCATCAATATTTGTCTTTGGCCCAGTTAGTAGCTTGCTCTGCCCTCATTTATCTGTTTAGCTAACAAGTATTATTGAGCACTTCCTAGACCTCAAGCTCTGATAGACTCTGGCACTAGCATGTACTTGGTCCCTGCTCTCTAGCTAGACAGAGATATAAATAGCTAAGTACACATTTGGTATGGTTCATATTACAGTAAACACACACAGGTTGAGTCCTTGCCTCCAGCAGCCCCTACCTTGTGTATGTTTTTGGCAACCTATTGGGATCCCTCATTGTTCTTTATAAAACACAGATTGGAGTCAGAAAACTTAGATTTTGGTTTAATCGATGTTGTTATTAGCTTGTAGTTTTTCTGAACATCGAAATCTTATTGGAAATGTATGTGAGAATCAAATGATATAAAAGTTTGAAAGTGCTTTATAAACTATTGTTCTCATCCTAAGAAACAGCATTGTGAGTGAGAACAATCAAAGGCTGTGGGTATAATCTCAGTAGAGATGATAGTATTTTTCTCCCATGGCCTTCTGAGTCATTTCCTTTTCCAGGTAGATTTGTCGGGGTCTCACGTAGTCAAAGGCAGCCATTAGAATTCCCCCACAACAGCTGTCAATGCAATTGCTCTGCTTCACCAGGTGGTGGGTTTGGTGTGCCACTTATGGAGACACCAACATTGGTTGACCCGTCCTTGTTGCTATCAGTGTTGACTTTATCATCATCAAGCCAGGGAGCTGATGATCTTGCTCTCACCAAGGTGGGGAAGGGCTTTTTGAACAAATCTCTAAGAACTGCACCGAGAGGTATTAGAATTATCCCCAAAGCATTCCTCCATACAGACAGTACCTCAGCGTCAGCACGTGGTCAGAATCAGGCATCTGTATCAGCCGGGATGCAGCCAGGAAAATAAAGTCCACACCAGGTGGTCCGATGGAAGAAATTTAATATGGGACATTCATTTCAAAGGTTCTGAAAGAGCTGGAAAGTCAAACTGGGGGTAGTGAGACAACTTAGAGATTAGCAACATCAACAACCTGCTACCACCCCGAGAATTAGAGGAAAGTGGTATTGCTATTAGAGGAAGTGGTATTACTAGAGCCCAAGAGACACACCTGCTTGTTGGCAGCTTGGATCATAGAGGAGACTCAGCCCTAACAAAGATGTTTCCCGGCCCATGAGGCAGAGAGGGTGGAGAAATTCCCTGTCTTCTTCCCTCCTCCTACCCTCCGGTCTCCTGCTAGTACCTACCATTAGCTGAACCCAGTGAGAAGCCATTTGGCAAGTATATTATTTCCTAGGGCTGTCGTAACAAAATACCACAAACTGGGTGGCTTACAAGAACAGAACTTTATTGTGTTACAGTTCTGGAAGCTGGAAGTCCAAATTAATGTGTTGGCTGGGCCAGGATCCCTCCAGAATCTCTTGGAAAGGTCTTTTCTTATTTCTCCCAGCTTCTGACAGCCCCAGGTGCTCTTTGCTTTGCAGATGCATCTTCCCATGGCTGTCCTTCCTCCATCTGTCTCTGTGGCTCTTCGCCTCTTTTATAAGGACAGCACTCAGAATGAATTAGCACTCGCTCTACTTTAGCATGGACTCATGCTAACTGATTGCATCTTCAAAGACCCTATTTCCAAACAATGTCACATTCACAGGTCCTAGGGGTTAGAATTTCAACATATCCTTTTGTGGGACAAAACTGAATTCCTAACAGCAAGGGAGCCTGGGAAATATAGTTTGCAAGGGAAAGTCAGGGAATGAATGTAAGAGCAAATAAGCAACTGGCCAGTCAGAATCTCAACTCATTCTTATCTCAGCGTGTTCCCACTGTCTGGGCCAGATCGGGAGGGCCTCCATCTTCCCTCTTCTTGAAGCCAAATTCTTATGTCTTGAGGCTTGATGATCAGTTTTGATATTCTTTGTTACTCTTTTTTCCAGCAAGCCCATTGAGTCCTGTGCAAATAGTGCTTCTGGCAGTCTCCACTTAGGACATTAGATGCATATTATTTTACCTGCTCTCTTTGATACCTACAGTTGTCTAGCCAGCTTTTGCCTCAGTGGCTTGGTTGGATGCAGAGGTAGGAAAAGGTAGGGCCAGAGTCAGCAGGCCACATAAAAGGCCAAGTGCATTAACTCTCTCTGAAACTGACAAGTCAGAGAGTTCTGAGAGGGGGCAAGATGATTGCTGAGGCTTCACACTGGTTATTACTACCATACCTATCACCCTCCAGAGGGTCCCAGGGAACAGCTCTTTAAATAGCTTTACCATGAGCCACAATCTTCTAGTCTGGATGAGGATTACAGAATTTTAGAGCTGGAAATGTAGTTATAAATCATCAACCTCAACATTTTATTCCCCTTCATTTTATAAACAATGAGGATGAGGCCCAGGGAGGTTAAGTGATATGATCAAGATGACATAGTGATGTGAGCTGATTTTAAAACCTTCCTTTTCCATCTGCCCAAGTCAATTTCCGTTAAGTTCCATATTGATTCACCACCTCACAGAGGCATCACTAGGGGGCAGCTAAGGGTGTGGGCCACATCGGGTGACACTGTCAGAGGGGGTGACACCAACGTGACTGTCTATGAAATGTTTGTGCTGTGTTTTTTCAGCAGAAATTTATTATTTTTTATAAAAAGATCCCTGTAGTTAGTTATAACAATAAAAAATTTTTCATAAGCCCAGTTTACATGTATCACTATATCTACAAGGCTTAAGCTATACTAATTTACTTTCCAAACTTTCTAATAATGTGCTCTGGTCAGAGCTGTCATTATTGCCTAATTACAATGACGCTTCAAATCACGTGGTTTTGTCTGCATGCGCTACAAGAACATGCTGTTGTTTTTGTTGCTGCGGTGTTTTATAGTCTCTGATTTTGTCAAATTTCCTGGTGTTTTAGCTACAATATTGTGGTAACTAACATGGGGGGATGACACCATGAGTTACCACACACGGCGACACCAGCCCTAGTGACGCCACTGCCATCGCAATAAATTCTTCCAAAACCATGTAGACAATGCCCCACCTACTACTTTAGAATTTCTGTGTTGAAGATCAGTTGATATAGCCTCTTGGGTTTCTTTTGCAGATCACTTTCAGTGGATTTTTAGTCTCCCCTGCGGCCTTCATTTTACCCAGTGCAAACTATTCTAAGCTTCACCATTGCCATTGAGTGAATTCCGAATCATAGCAACCCTATAGGATAGAATAGAAATGTCCCATAGGGGTTCCAAGGCTGTAAATCTTTATGGAAGCAGACTGCCACATCTTTCTCCTGCAGAGCAGCTAGTGAGTTCGAACTACCGGCCTTTCAGTTAGCAGCCAAGTGCTTAACCACTGTGCCACCAGGGGCCTCTAGTCTAAGCTTAGGAATATATAAGATGAGCTCAGATTTGCACTGGTTTGTGATTCCTATTATTAGAGGGAGGGTTGCGTGGCATTCCCTTTCTTTACGTTGTTTGTGGCTCAAACATGCTAGGGCTCTTTCTGTGAGAAGAGGTTCTACAATTTTATTACCAGTATAGTAAAATAGAAAACCAACACTAACATTTTCACTGTAGGTTTTATTTCCCTGGTGATACATGAAGACGTTGGTTCAGGGAAGAGGTCAACTATAAGTTAGGATATCTGTAGACTCCGGGTCCACCAAAGCACTGGAGAAGGTGGGAGTCAAGGCAAGGAGGAAAGCTTCTGATCCTGGGTGGGAGGACTGAACCCTCAATGTCTCTCACCAGCTCCAGGCAGTTACTTTCTAGGGTTTAGTTTTTATCTGTGTTGTTGTCGGCTGCTGTCGAGTCAATTCCCACTCATGGCGACCCCACGTGTGTCAGAAGAGAACTGCTCCACAGGGTTTTCAAGGTCGTGACCTTTCAGATGCACATCACTAGGGCTGTCAGTCTTCCGAGGTGCTCCTGAGTGGGTTTGAACTGCCAACCTTTCAGTTAGTAGTCAAGTACTTAACCATTTGCGCCCCCCACCCAGGATCTCCTTTTTATCTCAGTAGGAGAGGAGAAAGAGTAAAAGGAGCCATAGAACAAAGCCGGAAAGAAGGAAAGAGGAGAAGTGTGTTGGAGGTGCAAAAAAAGGAAAGAAGGAGACGGAGGAAAATGTTGTCATCGGAGTGAAGAGCCCATGAGAGAATAAGGATCAAAGAAGGCAGCTTTGTGTCACCGAAAAGCGCGTTTAATATAATTGTGACTTTTTTTTGTCAAAATAAAGATTATTTATTTTTACCAGTGTGAGATTATCAGACACAGGCCACGTTTCTTTGACTGCAGAGAAATTAGTGAGCAAAAGACGAAGTCAGTCTAGTTTGCAGCTGCAGGAACTAACACACCAAGACCTTATGGATCTGCAGGGAAGGGAGGAAGGAGGAAGGTTTGTATTAACAATCCACAGTGAATGGGCTCTTGCACATATGAGGCACTCAGTAAACACTTGTTAAATTTTAATTCCTCCCCATCCTATCTGTTCCGATGTAGTCATGCGGACGCTTACTTAGAAATAATACAAAGATCGATAAATATGTTTTACAAAATAGTTGTAGTCAATACTTGGTCAGAAATTGGACATCATTAAGCTTGGAGGATAGAGGAAGAGTGGTTGGGAAGGAAGCCTTCATGGGTTAATATAGAAGCAGTAAGGTGTGCGTGCTCCTGGAAAGTAGTGGAGGGGAAGGATTCTTTCTGATGTGGGTGGTGCCGGTAGAATGGAAGGGAGGGTATAGAATTAAAAATTAAAAAAAAAAAAAGTACTATAATCAGCTGGAAAGAGGAAAAGTATAACTGGTTTAATATTCTCAAAGTACTTTGCAATTATGTTTGTTGGGGCTATCAGTCATGATGCTCCAACTGGACACTCTCCTGGAATTTAGAACCATTAGCAGATGGAAAAAGCAGTTGGAGCTAATTTATCCTATGTCTGCACCATGAGAAGACCATCAACTGGCTCCTGTTGGCTGGGTTCCCAAAGCTTCCCCAGCTCCTCCCCTTCCTGAATCTGTTTGACACCTTTATGGTTCTTCAATTTTGGGAGCTACTACTCATTCTTCCGATACATTTTTTTTTTTTAACTTAAGTTAGCCAGAATCTGTTTCTGTTGCTGGCAGTCACAGGATTCTAACACAACCAATCGATATTCTACCTTACTACCAAACCATTGACTTCCCCCAACAGACCTTTTGAATCTCTAGCTTTTCCAGTAATAAACACTTTCTAGCCCTGAAATAGACTGATGTTACCTCAATCTAAAGGAAAATCCAATAAGGCCAGCGTCTTTTGAACTTTGGAATGAGCCATCCTACCTTTATAAGATACGAAAGAAGGCTTACAAACCCCTACTGATAAACAGATGGGCTAAAACTAGGAAAGACAGCAACATGGCGGGAGAGGTGAATTCTGATATAATTCTGCGACTGACTAGCAAGTCACTTAATCTTTCTGGACATAGTTTATTTTCCTTTTCTGTGATGGGGCATAATACCTGTCTCACAGAGTTGATAAGAAAAATGACTGAGCTCACAGATGTAAAGGACCCACTCGGCACTTGGCAAGTAACTGGTGTTTAGTGATGATAGAGCTCCCCTTCCACACTGTGAGACAAGTCTCCACATTGCCCTATTAGAATGTAAGTGACAAACACCTGTGCTTGGGGAATTATATTTAGTGGTATCCATAGGGAATCCATCAAAGTCCCTGGGCTGTGCAAATGGCTAAGCCCTTGGCTACTAACCAAAATGGTGGTAGTTCGTATCCACCCAGAGGCACCTCAGAAGTCACAGCCAAGCCATTGAAAACTCTGTGGAATGCAGTTCTGCTCCACATAGGGCAAGTCAGATTGATTCTACTCACAACAGCTGGTTTTTTTTTTTTTGGGGGGGCGGGGGCGGTTCTGTTTTTTAAATAGTGTATCCAGACTAAAAACAAATGAAAAAGTCCATTGCCATGGAGTGGATTCTGACTCAGGTCAACCCTCTGTGTTACAGAATAGAACTGTCCCATAGGGTTAGATCAACAGGCCTTTCTTCCCCGGCGCTGCTGAGTGGGTTCTAACTGACATATTGAAATGTGGGTAATTGCCCTGGGTCACTGAGATCAAAGGTACCGATCAGAGGAGACACCAAAACAGGCAGGAGCTTAAAGACATGAGCCGGGCAAAGAGGTTGGAGAGATGAAAAAAATAAAGTGAGGATCCCAAAAGAAAGCAACATGAAGAGAAAACAAATTCAAGGCAGAGCACAGGTGAAAGATCTGGAAACTCATGACCAGAGATAAAATGAGTCTCTCAAGTGTCTCTGGTTCTGAATTCCCAAATTGTTTTGTAACCTAACACCTAAGGGCCAGATGATGAGAATTTTGGTATGGAACGCTAGGCTAGAAAGATGAGAGCTGGCATTAGCATGTGGCTGAGGCTTCCTGCACAAGTCAGGATTTCTGCGCGTTCTCTCCACTGTACCTTAAAATAAAGGTATTCTTGATGATCTGGAGAGATGCCTACTCTTCTAATTTGGAAGAAATAGAAATGTTGGTAGGATTGTCTCTGGAGAATGTTACTAGCTATCGTCATTAAGGGAGAAAATAATGAGAGAACAGGAGATTAACCAGTTAGTTGGGGAATCTACTACAAAAAAGGGAATTGGCCCCTCAGGGCCTAATCTTGAAAATTGTTCTGGCACAGATAGGAGCACGCTGAGCAGAGGTGGAATGGGATGGGGGATGCTAAAAAAAAAAAAGGAATTACCAGAAGTGCTAATAAAAGTATTATAATAAATATAAAGTGCTAAACCGTTTCAAATAACAACAGAGTTTTGCTATGGCATCTTTATTCAGTCATATATTACATGTATTAAAAATGCTCCGTTACTCAAAACTCTTTCAGCACTTGGGTGCCGTAGAGAAACCTCAGAGTTAAATTGGTGATGGCTGCAGCTAAATTCTTCATATCTTTGTGCTGTGTGAGATGCTATTCTTGATGACAGCAACAATAGCTAAACACACCTCTGAATTGTAACTGTCACGGGGCTCTTTCCTGGGTTCATCTACTTTACTTAGCATTTTAAGTCTCTCCTGCTTAATAAAATGTCATCTTCTCATAGCTGGTGACCAAATAATTGTTTCAAGTGGATCAGAATGTGAAAGGTGAAGGTTTTTATAACTTGGAGCATAATTCATTGTGATACTTAGAATCATGTCTCAAGCTAACTAGAGGCTGTCATATTTCAGGACATGTAACCTTTCACCACCCCACATTTCACCAATTATGGCAAATTTCCCTTTATCCACAGTAGCTGGCTTGAGATAGGTGGTTTTAATTTTCTGTGTTCTGATTAACTGAGTACTGACATATAATTCAATTGTCAAAGAATGAAAATATAGCTTCTCTGGATGATGGCCATTGCTTTTTGACCTTTCTGTTCTTTCCAGTCTCTCTTCAGAGTAATCTTCTCGAAGAGTAATTCATCTTTTCCCAACTCAAAACCTTCAATAGCTCCCATAACTGGTGGGATAAAGCTGTCCTTCAAGGTCCTTCATGATTGTTATCAACATATCTATTTCACATTCTGCTCCATGTACTTACCTTGTGTGCCTCTCACATTCTTCTCCATAAACACGCTAACTTTTTCTCCATCTTTAATTCCCTCCACATAGCATGCCCTACTAGCCTGTTTCTGCATATTCAAATACTACCCATCCTTAAAGACTCAATTCCCTCCTCTTCACAAAGCGTTCCTCAATCTCTCCCTCTCCTCACCCCTCTAGTTTTTACTAACATCTTCCCCTTCTGAAAGGTGGCGCAAATGGTTTACACTCGTCTACTAACCTAAAGGTGGTGGTTCAAACCCATTCAGTGGCACTGTAGAAGAAAGGAGTAGTGATCTGCTTCTGTAAATATTACAGCCACAAAAACTCTATGGAGCAGTTCTGCTCTGTGACACATAGCACACATAGCATCACCATAAGTTAGAAGCGACATGATAGCAATGAGTTAGGTTTGGTTTTGGTTTTGGGTTCCTCTTCTGAAATCCCATATTACTGATCTCTGCATCGCTTGGGGAATGACTTTCCCCTTTAAGTCATTATCATTTACACCTATCTTAATCTTAACCTATTAATCATAATTTCCTTGAATGTATTATGTGTGACAGATACAGCTCTGCCATTCTCCTAGGTACTACCACATGCTCTGCACACAGTAGGTGTTCATTCATTGCTCTGTAAATGAATGAACTAATAGCACCATAATTTTATCGCTAAAATGGTCAGAATGCATTTTTCTTTCTTCAGTAATTCGTTTGACAGTTTAGGAGCCCACAGTGCTTTTTATTTATGAAGATTAACATTAACCATCAATACAGGGAGCTGCAGATAAGTCTGAATATTTGAATTTTCTGGTTATTTGAATTTTTGATCAAAAATGGGAGGTCTGACAGAACCTAAATGAAAAATGGAAGTGTTCATTGACCTCACATAAAACATAGTAAATGGCACAGAGATTTAGGAGAAAATTAAATCCATCTAGGCATGGAAGATTTTTGCATGAGAGAATTTAATTAGTCATGTTAGAGTCTGATCAGAACCTCAGTGCCAACACTATCCACCCACCCCACCCCCTCAGGGTTATCACTTCAGGAAGCACAGCTATCCCAAGGGACAGTACTGCCTTAGCACTGCCCAGGCACTAGGCAGAAGCTAGGCGATCTCCTTAATTGCCAGAGCCACAACTGGTGGTTGAAATTTCCATGTGGTTCTCTGGTCCAAAGGCTACAGGGCATGGCATTTATTTCAGAGCTGGCACAGTCGCTGCCCATGATGCCTTGGCTGTCAGCTGGCTAGCCTCCAGGCAGAGTCATGTACTTGCAGATACAAACAGGAAAGAGGCCAGCCATCAAGCATGGGTGAGAAGGCAGTGTACATAATTCCAGGCTATGCTGTGGGCAGGATCAAGTCAAGTGATCTAAGGAGAAAGAAAAGGGGAAGTAGGAGCTTATGGGAGAATATAATCAGGATAGCTAGGGGTAATCGGCCAAATAAACTAATAGAAATCAATCAAGGAGAAGTAGATGTCAGGAGAAAATAGAAGACTAGCCCAGGCAAAGTGTAAACACCTCAGAAATTTGCAGAAGTTAAAGGAACAGCCCTGGTGGTGCAGTGGTTAAGCCAGGGCTTCAAACTGGCTCATTTCATTTTGACCCCCTGCTGAGAATTTGCATTTCCACCCCAGACATACTGAATTAGAATCTACATTTTAACATGTATACGTAAGAATCACCCAGGGATGTTGTTAAAATGTAGATGTATACATAACAATCACCTGCGGATCTTGTTAAAATGTGGATAAGTATACGTAAGAATCACCTGAGGTATCTTGTTAAGAGGTAGGTTCTGATTCAGTATATCTGAATTCTCAGCAGGGAGTCGAACCAGAACGAACCAGTTCGAAGCCCTGGGTTAAACACTTGGCTGCTAACCAAAAGGTCAGCAGTTTGAATCTCCCAGCTGCTCTGTGGCTGAAAAAGCCTGGCAATCTGCTCCCATAAAGATTACAACCTAGGAAACCCTATGGGACAGTTCTACTCTGCCAAGTAGCGTCCCTATGGGTAGGAATTGACTTGACAGCAGACAACAACAACAGCAAAGGAACAAAGCAAGATGGGTTGTCAATCTGGAGCTTCCTCCCCAGAAAACAGCTGCATTGGTGCTCGCATGCAGGAAAGGATTCAGATGCCAAGGGACCTTGTTATTCCAGCTCCACTGCATGTATATGCTCCCTCACCCCAGTGAAAGCCCATTCTGAGAGTTCTTGTCCTGGCGAGTTGGGAAGGGGAGATGCTCACTGAAAGCTGGTGTTAGGAAGGGGTGGGGTAATCATGTGAAGGTGATTGTTCAGGAAGAATACAGGGGCACACAGTTGCTTGACAGTGGCCCCTCTCTGGAGCATGAGGTGTATCGAGACATCTACTAGGTATTCTCTTTCTTAGACTTTTATCCGATCGTGCTTCAGAGGTTGTGGGAACCCAGAGTTCACTTAGAATCCACTCCAAGCTTTCTCTGTCTTGGCCTTTGACACTGAATTAAAAGAAGACTGAATGATAATGCAGAATTTCTGGTGCTGGTTCTTCACACAGCCACAGACAGTGACAGCCAAGCTCATATGATATCCAGAGCAGACCAAGCCTATCCCAGAATAACTCTAGGTTGGCTAAGTGCAGTTGGTGAGTTAATGGGGTCTTCTGAAATTATAGACTCTACAGTGTTAAAGCTAGAAACAAATAACTTCATATTTTATGGACAGAGAAGCAAGCTCAAAGTGGTTAATTGAGCGGCCCAAGATCACAGAGCTAGAGTCAGACAGACCCAGGAGAACTCAGGCGTCCTGAATTCCTACCTATTAAATCATATCCATATGGTCTTCAGGGACCACAGGAATTCCAAGGCAAACCTTTATGCTCCCATCTGATTTGCGTGCAGGAAATTCGAGTCCATCTTCTATGCGGTGGAAATTGATTTTTAAAATGGTTACCCCAAGGATAGATAAGAATGGGAAAAGATGCATGACTTTGAACAACTTCCCAAACCACTCTAAATCCAGCTGTTTCATTTGGAAAATGAGGACATAGCACCTCCTTCATAGGATCATTGTGGGGATTAAATGAAGAAAAATGTAGGCAGAGCATCAAGTGCATGGTAGGTCATTGCATCATCAAAAGAAAGATTCAAGAGTGTTCTGTTTTGGTGCTGTGTGTTTTACCGCATTTAGAATTCTTGGAACTTTGTTAACGCCTATGTTTTTTTGTTTTGTTTTGCATTGTTCTGCTGACCAGAAAGAAGCACAGTGTGGGAGAAGAAGCACACCCTAGACCAAAAATCAGAAGATCTAGGTTCCAGTTCTAGCTCTGCTACTTGCTAGCTGGATAATCCTGTGTGAACCATTTAGAGTCTGAGTATCAATTTCCCCCTGTCTAAAACTGAATAATGGACTGTTTTCCATGTCTACCTCATAGGGGTATTGTGAAAATCAAATAAAGTAACAAATGAGAAAGTGTTTTGGCAATAAACTCAGTGACTATGCATTGAGGATGTCAGGTTCTATGGCTTATACGAAAAAAATACGAACTCATTAAAAAAACGAAAAAGACCTGTTGCTGAGTGGATTCTGACTCATAGTGACCCTACAGGACAGAGTAAAACTGCCCCATAGGGTTCTCAAGGAGCAGCTAGTGAATTCAAACTGCTGACCTTTTGGTTAGCAGCTGAGTTATTAACCACTGCATCATCAGGGCCCCTGAACTCATTTAATCTCTACAATAATCTCATGCAGCAGACATAGCTTGCTCTATCTGAAAAAAATATGAGCTCAGAGAGACATTCAGTAACTTGCTAAGCTTAATAGCCACCAAGCAGGAGAGCTAAGATTCAAAACCAAGCTTCCCGACTCCAAGTAGTTTTCTTACTATTATGTTGAATCACATGAAATTGCTATTTTCGTAGGTCAAAAAAAAAAAAAAAAATCAAATGTCAGTAATTTCATATAGTTTAATATGATATACCACATCCATATAAAGAACTACACAAATTAAGAGAGCAGAACTATTGAGCAGTAGCTTAGGCTCTGATGAGCACCATTCAGGAACAGTATTCCCTTATGCTCTGTGGAGGCTTAACAAGGGGCCATGCATTTCCTGTTTCATCCAAGACAGAGTTGGCAGAAACCTTCTCTCATGTGGCATATTCATACAAAGGGTCCACCACAGCTCACACAGAGGAGGCAAGCTCTATCAGCGGCACTATCCTCAAACTGGGGCCCCAATATGTTATGAACTGTACAATACCCACTTATTGTCTTATAGAAAACTGTGAATTCATCATTAACCTGAATTCAGGTGCAGACTGAGATATTAAATAATCTATCCAGTAATGCTAGGTGTGTATCTTTATAAACTTAAATTTTTTTTTTTTAAATGTGGATTTAGATTGGACTCCATTTCCATATTTTTCTTGGAGGTTCATGTATTTGCTCTCAGGAACCTGGGAGATCAGACAATAACACAAGGGATTCTGGCTGGATCTTTTCTTCACTGATCCTGGAAAAAGACTGTGAATGGATTCTGGGATGGGCTTAATCTAGCATTACCTGGACTAGAGT
The DNA here is from genome assembly GCF_000243295.1 of Trichechus manatus latirostris. Classification (NCBI taxonomy): domain Eukaryota; kingdom Metazoa; phylum Chordata; class Mammalia; order Sirenia; family Trichechidae; genus Trichechus; species Trichechus manatus. The sequence continues at coordinate 2,193,598 of NW_004444120.1, forward strand.
GTTGGTGTCCCCCACATGGTGTGATAGAAGACTGGACAGCCGTTCTCTGGGGAAATGTATATGGGGTATCATGAGTGCCTTGTCTGGATCACAATGGCTAGAGTACACAGGTTAGGGGTGGAAATTTCCCCTGAAGATAATAAATATTTCCACTCTTGGTCATCCTGGGGCAGAGAAAGAGGAGGTTTTGGACAAGAGAAGGGGGAATCCTTTCTATGGGGTTTAGATTTCAAGATATGGAAAAGTCTAGATATTCCTGTAGGATTGAATTCATCTGGTTAAGGCCAGCTGTGGCCCTTAAGTGTAGTGTTTAGAGAATTTCTTCTTGGAGTTGTATGTCAATTATACCAAGACTTGAGTACATTTTCACTAATCATTACAGATCAGCTTCTAGGTAAAGATGGTGGGTTGACCATATGCATTTACTTATATTCTTTCCTGAAAGCCCACTGAAATGACAGAAAAGGGATTTCTAAAAAAAAGGCTTTATCCATAAAGACAAAGAGAATAGGACCAGACAAAACAAGAATTAAATTTTGGAGGCTGGAAAACAGTTGGATGAGTGATAGTTCTCCCAGAATACCTGAGAATGTGTGGGAAATGCATAGGAAAAACTGAGAAGTAATTGGAGTTATATAGAAAAACTCCCCAAAGGGTCAGACACTGGTGTCACTATCGAAGTAGGTGTGAAGGTGGAGCTGATAACAGAAGGATTGGTTGATAGCCTATTTAGGAAGCAGTTAGAGCCCCAAATCCTTGCTCCCACACAGTGCATCTGGGCTACTGCCTCTCTCCCAGTCTGGCATAAGATTGGAGAAGATAAAACACAAAGTCACTAAAGTGAGGGGGCACTGGGCCCAGTTGAGAATGAAAGTATTATACTGAAAATGGGGGGGAGTATCAGGCAAGCTGATTTTCCTCATAGTAAGCCCCACCACCAACAGCCTGCCCAGTAGCTCAAAACCATTAGTTGGCATTTTTAGCCCCCACTCTTATATACAAACTGACCAAGATCATCAGCTATGTCAGAGGGAAGTCTCCAGCATGAAAGCAATAGCTAAATACAAGTAACACAAAGAAAATTAAAACAACTTGGAGGAAATAAAAGATTATACAGGAGCAAGAGCACTTAAATATTTAAGATTTTCAGAGATGTCAGAAGATAATATGTATATAGAACAAGAATATAATGTTGTACACAGCAAAAACATCTAGAAAACAAAACAAAAGCCCTTGGCAATTAAAAATCGTAGCAGAAATGAAAAACCTGGAAGAGTTGGAAGATAAAGTTGAGAAAATCTCCAGAAATTAGAAGATGACAAAGCAATGCAAAATAGGATAGAATACAATCATTCCAGAACACCAAACATCCAAAATATAGGAGCTCCAGAAAAAGAGAACAGGAACACTTAGGAGAAGATATCATCAAAGAAATAAATTAAATAGTTTTTCTAGAACCGAAGGGCATGAGCTTCCAGATTGAAATTGCCCATACCAAGTCACCATATCATGTGAAATTTCAGGACACCAGGAACAAAGAAATTATCCTACACACTCCAGAGTGGAGTGAGAAAAGTTCATACACAAAGGATAAGATATCAGAATGGCTTTGGGCTTCTCCACAGGAATAATGGAAAGTAGAAGGCAATGGAGAAATACCTTCAAAATTCTGAGGGAAAATAATTTCCAACATAGAATTCTATACCTAGCCAAACTATAAATTTAGGGTGCAGGTAGAATAAAGCCATTTTCAGACACAGGTTTCAAAAGATTATATTTTATGTATCTCTCCTTAGAAAATTATGTACGTCAATAAAATAAGTGAAAAGAAGAAGAGATTGTACCCAGGAAGCTAACAATACAGCACAGGAGAAAGGAAAAGAGAATTCATAGGGCCATAGAGAGGGGATATCCCAAGATGACAGCTGTGCACCAGTTATAGAGGGTCAGAGGTCCATGTTAGAGCAGGTCGGAAGACTCCACAAGGACTTCTTCAAGATCAAATTGATAGAACACCAGATGAGACAATATAGACAACAACTGGTGGAGGGCTTGAAGCTAAATCACTGATAATTACATAGAAAACTAAATGTAATAAACAATTATTGCCTCCAGGGAAACAAAATATTATGTTCAAAAGTAAAAGCAATTATACTATATTCTATAGCTCAGCTGTGAATAGTATTTACATATCCACAATAGTATAACCACTGAATAATGAGCTACCTAAAAGTAAATACAACTATATTGGGAGGACAGCATGATGGGAAAAGTATGTAGGGTAGTGAGGTAAGACGTACTTGGGGATGAAACAGAGCAAAACCTTCATCAACTACTATGGTAAATATATATATGTATATATAATTATATATATATATACACACACACATATATATTGATATATATTAATACAAGCAGGCCGTTCAGAAATATGGAGGTAAATACTAAAAGAATTAATTAAGAGTGGCTGCCTATGGGTAGGAGAAATTGAGGATTGTATGTGGGGAGGCCACTGTTAGGGATTACTCATTTTAGTAACCTGCTTTGCAGTGCTATTTGATTCTTTAAACTATACACCCATAAAACTGATAAAACAATTTTTTTTTTAAAAGCATTACAGACCATCCTTAGCTGTGTTCTGAGTGTAAGAACTCAAGTATCACGCAACAATAAGTCATTTGCCAAGCTCTCAAACAGGGATGTCTGGCCAAGGGGTCAGGGACCAATAAGGTAGGTTTGGGGAACATGTGAGCATTCTTTGGAGCTTCTGGGAAAGGACATAGAGAGGAGAATCAGTTGAAGAAGGAACTTCTGTGCAACTCAGGATTGTGGTACTCAAGATGGATACCCAGGCTGAGAATCATAGAAAAGAGAACATAGGAAGGCTGGAGACATAGGTACATCTGGGTTACATATCTATATGAAAAACATTATCTAACATCCAATTACACAATATATGAATTACACAATATATTACATACCTTGTTGCCTTACAATATACTACGCGGCGTATCTTAAATACTTGTGTAGACACAATATATTGTGTATGTAAATTTCTGAACACAAATCTTCCTGCATCTCAGGTTGCCCAGCTCACAGTGGTGCCCCCCACCAAGATCCAGGCCACTTGGCCCACAGATTACTATTCGTAATTTTCCTGGCTGACTCAAGGGCTTTTGATTGCTCATTAATTAGTCTCAAGGCAGAACGTGTCTATTTAATGTAAATGTTATTTAAATCTCATTCAACTTTTCTATTTCAGCATGGAGTTATTTATGCCAAAGCCCTAGCATGCTACAGGGCAGGGCTTCACCCTAGGGATACAGGGCCAATCTGCTTAGCCTGGAAAAAAATGCAAGTTATAGAGCCTTGAAAATAGGTGCGCAGAGGTTAGCTGCCCACCAGAGCTGTAACCATGCTTCAGTCTTCACCAGTACTTAACTGGTGAGTAAGGCGGAAACCTGTGTATGGTGGGCAGGCTGAGAGGCCGATCTCCTTACATCCCTTCCCCTTATTCTAACAAGAATGGGAGAATAAAACACAGAGCAATACATCAAAATGTTATTTCTTTACTGCACTTATTTTCACATCCATTATGTCGCTGAGCTTTAGATTTCTTTTACAAACAGGATTAAAAACTCCAAGCTGGGCTTTAGGAGACATGTGCTCCATTCCCAGTTCTGCCATTAACCAGTTGAGTTAGAGCACAGTAAGCTGGAAGGTATCTTGAAGTCCCTTCCATACCTTACCTTCTATAACTGTGTCTATTATCTTATTTAAACTTCATGACAACTTGAAATTAGAGGTGAAGTGACTTGTTCAAGACCACACAACTAAGAGATGACAGGCACAGCGGATGCTACAGCCTCTCTTCTGACCTTCTCATTGTATCATTACCTTATAGAAAAGGAGTGATGGTATGCATTGAATTGTGTCCTCCAAAAAGATAGGTTGAGCTTCTGATCCCTGGTACCTGTGAACATGACCTTGTATTTGATAACATGACCATTTTAAGTTAGCGTAACATCATACTGGAATAGGTTGGGTCCTAACCCTATATGAATAGTGTCTTCATAAAAATAGAAGAGGCACAGATGCAGGGGGAAGATAGCTTTGTGAAGACAGAGGCAGATATCGGAGTGATGAATTTACAGGATTGTCAAGAACTACCAGAAGCTAGGAAGAGGTAAGGAAGGATCTTCCCCTTGAGCCTTCAGAGAGAGCATGGCCCTATCAACACGTTGATCTCAGATTTCTAGCCTTCAGAAATCTGAGACAATAAATCTCTGTTGTTTTAAGCCACTGCTTTGTAGTACTTTGCTATGGAGCTCTAGGAATTAATACAAGTGGTAATCAACCAACACGCCCTGCACTGTGTTCTACATGTTCTCATGCCTGACTCAAAGTACTTGCTGTTACCTGTGTCAAAGACACAGTGTACAAAGCTAGCAACAGAGAGGTTCATTCATTCATTCAAAATGTATTCATTTAAAATGTAGATATTCACTGCCTATTATGTTTTGGGTATCATGCCAGGCCTATAACTAGGCTCATAGTCCAGTGAGATAGACAAATAAACACGTTGTAAGCCCTGGTAGTGCAGTGGTTAAAGCACTTGGCTGCTAACCGAAAGGTTGGTGGTTCAAACCACCAGCTGCTCCACAGGAGAAAGATGTGGCAGTCAGCTTATGCAAAGATTTACAGCCTTGGAAACCCTATGGGACAGTTCTACTCTGTCCTATAGGATTGCTTTCTTAGGCTGGGTTCTCTACAGAAGCGAAACCAGTGAAATGTCTATATACATATATATATACATATATACATATATACATATATACATATATGCATATGTATATACATATCAAGAAAATGGCTTACACAGTTGTTCAGGCTGGAAAGTCCCAAATCCATGGGTCAGACTAGAGACTTCTCCTGACTCATGTAGCTGCAAAGGCTGGCAAACCCAAGATGCAGACTGTGGAGGCTGACAAATCCCAAGATTGGCAGGCAAACTGCTAGCTCAAGTCCCAAGAACCAGAGGTCAGATGAACAGGAGCCAGTTGCAGGATCCAGAGTGAGCAAAACCCCCTGAACCGTGCCAGAAAGTCCGCCCATATTGGATGCAGGCCATACCCCCAAGGAAACTCCCTTTCCACTGACTGGCTACTCACAGCAGATCCCATCATGGAGGTGGACACATTATATGAGATCTCATCATGGAGGTGATTAGATCATTATATGACTGCCAATCTATATCATGACTACCAAATCACTGAGAATCATGGCCCAGCCAAGTTGACACACAATCTCAACAATCACAGTCGCTATGAGTCAGAATTGACTCGGCAGCATCGGGTTTGGTTTTTAAGCGCTGTGATAGACGGAAGCACAGGCAGCTAGAGGTGCTGCATTTCTGGGCTTCTCTCTCAGGGGATGCCATAAACTAGGGGGTTTGTTAGCTGATTGTCATGGATTGAATTGTGTCCCCCAAAAAATATGTGTAGCAACTTGGCTAGGTCATGATTCCCAGTATTGTATGATTGTGTTATCTGATGTGATTTCCTTATGTGTTGTAAATTCTATCACTGTGATGAGGTTATACTGACGAGGTTTACAAGATTAGATAGTGTCTTAATCCAATCTCTTTTGAGATATAAAAGACAGAAGCAAGCAGAGACACACGGGAACCTCATTCCACCAAGAAAGCAGTGCCAGGAGCAGAGCGCATCCTTTGGACCTGAGGTTCCTGGGCAGAGAAGCTCCCAGACCAAGGGAAGACTGATGACATGGACCTTCCTCCAGAGCTGACGGAGAAAGCGTTCCCCTGGAGCTGAAGCCCTGAATTTGGACTTGTAACCTACTGGACTATGAGAGAATAAACTTCTCTTTGTTAAAGCCATCCACTTGTGGTATTTCTGTTGGAGCAGCACTAGATGACCAAGACACTGATCAAAGGCAACTTTTGTGGGGAGCCCACATGTGGTAAGCACAAAAGAGGGTACACCCAAAGACCCCTTTGCGATCCATAGCTGCTACAGGGGGTATCATTAGTCTAGCTCAGAGGCTCCGCTCCCAATATACTCCATATATCTAAGCGATCAGTTGCTGTTGCGTTGACTCTGACTCATGGTGACCCAATGTGTATCACGGTAGAACTGTACTCCATAAGGTTTTCAATGGCTGATTTTTCAGAAGTAGATCACCAGGCCTTTCTTCTGAGGTGCCTCTGGGTGGACTCGAACTTCCAATCTTTAAGTTAGCAGACGTCTCCTCATATCTCGGTGTCACTTAAATAGCAGTGTGGTCCTGACTTGCAAAGGGTTCTTCTTGGGTCACTGAGGGCTGGAAAAGCCCCATTCTCTACAGACAGTGTACATCAGTCAAGATAGGCTAGGTTATACTGCAGTAACAACCCTCAAAATCTCAGTAATTTAACACCACAGACATTTATTTCTTGTGGGATGGCCAGGGGCTATGCTCATTGTAGTCACTCAGGGACCAAGACTGGTGGATCATGTACTCCAAAAAGATATCTTGAACTCCTGACCTCCACAACCTGTGATCATGAGATAGCTTCTTAGGGAGCTGGGAAATGCGATCCTACTTTCTGCTGGGAAAGAGAGGAGAACTGGAATATTTGTGAATATCCCTGAAACTATCAAAGTGTCTTAAGAATCTCCAGCAGAGTGTTTATCTTTCAGGATTTCACACTAGCCTGTGAGTGCCTGGAAGCCAGGGACTGTGTCTCATTCACCTCTGTGTTCCAAGGGCCTAGCACAATACCTGGCTTGGGATAGACTCTCAATAGACATCTATTGAATGAATTAAGTGAGTGGACAAGGACTCTCTTGAAAGAAAAATCCTTCCCACTGGTAACCAGAAAAGTCTACATCATCTTTCATATTTTTAAATAAAGCTTTAGGAACTGAGTTCCATTCCTACTTGTGCTCTTCTAACATAGTTTAAGGTCTCCTTGGATGGTGTAAACAGCATGCTCAGCTGCTAACCGAAAGGTTGGCAGTTTGAGCCCACCCAGAGGGGCACCTTGGAAGAAAGCCCTGGCGATCTACTTCTGAAAAATTAGCCATTGAAAACCCTATGGAGCACAGTTCTACTCTGACATACATGAGTCAGAATGTACTCAATGACGACTGTTTTTTGTTTTTGTTTCTTAAACATAGTTTACAAAGACACCCTGAGGGCTTCCCTAATCATGCCCAGAGGAAAAAGCTCAGGGAACTGTGTTTTGACCTTTACTGATGACATGGGAATGACAGCCCGTAGGTCTCTAGGTCTCCTTGCCTGCAAGTCTAAGGGAGAGGCCAGGGGAAAGGTGGGTAAGCGACTTCCAAACGTGTGAAATGACTATGAGAGCATGGGCTCTGGAAGAGCAGCAGAGATCCAGAGCGTCCTCCTTGAAACAAGAGTGTTGGCTCTGTTTGAATTAATGGCCTTAGAAAAGCTCCCAGAACAAGATGCTCTGTTTTCCAGAGTAGGAATGCCAATGCCAAGTTTCTGGGCCTTGAGTAAAGGCCACAAAATCAAATAACATAGCTGCATTTAGAAGACAGCTAAGTTGCTGGAAGACTGCTGGAGTGTATCATAGAAGCCAAAGAAGTCGACAGAACAGGATGGGTAACAAACAGGCCATAATCTGATATGCTACTCATTTATCACTGCCCTTCGTGTTCCAAGATGTTGAAGCTCTGGCAGTGATCTCTATCTTTGTTGTTCTGCTGTAGACAAAAAGATTAGCGCATGACCATGGGAGAGTATGCAACAAGACTGACAAAAGCTCATGGCTTGGAAGAAAGAGCAGCATCAGCACATGCTGTGTGCAAAGTGGGAACCTGAAGACAAGACACAGACGCTAAGGTGGAATGTCTTCCATGGCGGGTAGGAGGGTGGCGATGAGGTCTGGTATACCCGGGACAAATAACACACGGCCTTTTCCCTGAGCAGGACATGGGGCCACCCCGTCAGCAGTGCCTGAAGGGTGAGGCAGTTTATGGGTTTCCATGGCTGCTGCCAGGATCTGCAGCCTTGCACACCAGTGTATGGCCTCCTGGTATGACACACCCCGCTTACCTTCTGTGTTTGCATGGGAGCCTGCTGTGTGCCTCTCAGGGCTTGGCGAATCACAGCATGTGCATCTGAAGTGTGCTGGAATGATTTGGAGTGGTAAGAGAGTCAAGATGGTGCACAGAGACAGATGTGCAATGACAGGACTTTTGTTCTTCCTTCCAACCGTTTTTCCCAGGCTGGGTCCCAGAGTGCTGAAACTCTCTGCAGCCTGAGGCTGGTGGCGCATCTTCCCAGGAAGGTGCCCACAATCCTTCCAATAGGCTTGGATGGGCATCCCAGGCAGACCCCTGAGTGGTTACCCTTCCTATTCCTGACCTGGAATTTGACACTAGATCATGAGACAGCAGCAGCCTGTGTCTGAGGGGTCACCTACAAAATCCTACCTGATGCTACAAAAGCAGTAATAGCTTCCCAATGTTATGAGCCACCAGGGTCCTAGAAAATAATGGGAGTCCCAATTTCTTCTTCTGAAGAAGGATAATCTAGTTAAACTGACCTGTTTTGAATGTGCCCTTGGGGGATAAAAGACTCTCATCCTAAACTCTCTTATGAATTTGATACAGGAGTTCCTTCTTTACTTACTTTTGGTACCAAAAGTGAAGCAAAGGAAATAAAAGCAAAATGAAGAAGCAACAGCTATAATCAAAGGTACATACTTTACATACATATAGAAAATTCCATACTTCAGAGCAGGGGTCCTCAAACTTTTCTGAAAAAGGCCTGATAGCAAATATTTTAGACTTTGTGGGCCACGTGTGGTCTCTGTGCATATTCTTCTTTGTTTTGTCTTTTTATTTATTTATTTATTGTACAACATTTTAAATATGTGAAAACCATTCTTAGCTTGAGGACTGTACAGAAAGAGGCATTAGGCAGTGTCTTAGTCATCTAGTGTTGCTATAACAGAAATACCACAAGTAGATGGCTTTAACAAAGAGAAATTTATTCTCACACAGTCTAGAGGCTACAAGTCTGAATTCAGGGTGCCAGCTCCAGGGGAAGGTTTTCTCTTTCTGTGGGCTCTGGGGGAAGGTCCTTTGTCATCAGTCTTCCCTGGTTGAAGAGCCTCTTAGCACAGGGACCCGGGGTCCAAAGGATGCACTATTCTCCTGGCTCTTATTTCCTGGTGGTATGAGGTTCCTGTCCCTCTGCTTGCTTCTCTCTTTTATATCTCAAAAGAGACTGACTTAAAACACAATCTAATCTTATAGATTAAATCCTGCCTCATTCACATAACTGCCTCTAATTCTGCCTCATTAACATCACAGAGGTAGGATTTACAACACATAGGAAAATCACATCAGATGTCACAATACTGGGAATCATGGCCTAGCCAAGTTGACATTTTTGGGGGACACAATTCAATCCATAACAGGCAGGATTTGGCCCATAAGCCTTAGTTTGCTGATCCACACTTTCTTTAAAGAATAAAGTGAAGAAAACTATCCAACATCATACAAGGTACCAGAGCATTTGCCAAAGATGAAGCCGAGTGGGACCATAACTGTAAGTCTGTGGCTGTAGACTGGGTCAGTCACACATTTAGGTAGGTCAAGGTGTTTTGAGCAGAGCTGGGAACTCAAAAGTACCTCCCCATCAATCTGACAGGAAGAACACAAAATTCTACCAGAGATATATGTCTGCAGGTCAAGACTAATGCATCCAGGAATTCCCAATTAAAGGAATAATTTCTTTCATAAGGATCAGCACAAAGCTGGTTCCTATGAGATGGCGGTTAAAGACGTCCCAAAAGTCCAACTTTTCCAAACTGCTACACCACTCCATCATCTCTAACATCAACTACTCCCTCTCCCCTCAGTAATCTCCTCCCATCTTTGGGTTCTGAAATTTGCTGCAATGTCTCACAGAACTCAGGAACTGTACTTACTGTTAAGTGGTTTATTAGGGAGGTCAGAGGGTACATCTCGGGATGGGATCAACTTGGAAGTAACAGGAACAACAACTGAGGATGCAGTCCCTCCATCAGGACAGCTTCTTCTCACCCTCTGCCACTGGGCCCTGCTGGGGCCTTGCTGTGGCTGGGCAAGTGTTACACCTCTTAGCTCCATGGGTTGGCAAGCCCCACCACGGCCATCTCAAGCTGGTCTCCTGGTTCCCGCCATCTTGTGCCACCATCTCTCACTGTCTTCCGTGTTACAGCTCCTCTCACTCTCATGCTCTCTCCAGCGTTCTCCCTTTAAGCCTAGGAGGATGGCAAAACTGGCCAATCCCCTCATTGGCATTCCATACATCTTATTTGCATGGTCTCATCCCCACAAGGGCGCCATGAACCTTATTTATATTATTAGCAAACTATCCAATCTCCTTGGTGGGCCATAAGCACCTCCTTTACATAGTCCCACCCAGTCCTTGGGTGGGAGTTACAAGACTATGGCTAGAAGAGCTGTATTAAATAATTCAATGCACTGCACCAATGAAAAGATAAATAGTCTAGGAGGTCAGGATTTATTTTCCCAGGTTGTTTCCTAGCTTGAGTGGTGAATTAAGAAGGAATGAAGTGCAAGAAAGAAGGCTGGTGATGCAGTGGTTAAGTGCTTGGCTGCTAACCAAAAGGTTGGTAGTTTGATCCCACCAGCCACTCTGCTGGAAAAAGATGTGGCGGTCTGTTTCTGTGAAGATTTACAGTCTTAGAAACCCTGTGGGGAAATTCTACTCTGTCCTATAGGGTCTCTATGAGCTGGCATCAACTCAACAGCAATGAGTTTTTGGGTGGAAGTGCAAGACAAGTAGGTTAAAGTATCTTCTAGATAGGGGTAAAAATTATAAATCTCTCTGGTCTGGAAAGGAAGAGCTGGGAAGATAGGTCAGTCACAACTTTCCATGCCCCCCTCCCCGCCTCCCCCCACCCCCAACCAGATGGTCTTGGAAGGAGGTGTGTGGTAAAAACACCTGCATAGGTTTGGGCGAGTCTCAACTACTGTGATGGAGTCTGCTTCCTAGGCATAGCCTATAGATGCTGCCAGCCTGCCAGAGAAGCCCCAGCGAGGAGCCATGTTCAATATGAGAAATGGCAGAAATCCAGTGCTGGGCTTATGTGTGACATGCAGGGGACCTCGTAGTTTTCATGATACTAGTTGGGAGACAGAGTACTGTGATGATGCTCGGTGAATTGAATTGTGGCCCCCCGGAATATGTGTTGTAATCCTAAAACTTATACCTGTGGATGTAATCCTGTTTGGAAATAGGGTTTTCACTGTTAGGTTAGTGAGATCATACCTTCTGAGTTATAAAAAGAGAAGATTAGACACAGAGGTACGAACACACAAAGGAAGACAAATACCATGTGAGAGAACTCCAAGGGACCAAAGAATGCCCACGGCTCCTGAAAGGGAAGAAATCAACATGGCTGAGACCTGATTTGGGCTTTTAGCTTCTAGAACTGTGAGAAAATAAAGTTCTGTTCTTTAAAGCCACTCCCTTGTGGTATTTGCAGCAGCACTAGGAAACTAAGGCAGAGGTGAAGCAGCAAGGTGCAAAGACACTCTCAGCTGAAGGGTAGGTCATCTAAACTGGTGACACAGCCAGGTCACAGAGGATCTGCAGGTTCAGCAGAAGCCAAAGAAAATAACCTGCCAGCAAAGGGAATACAGTGGCTTCCACTGGGCCAAGAGAAGACAACATGAAGTACATTATCAGCGGACACTCCAGCAATGGATCCAGCAAGAGCCAGAGGATAGCATGTAGGCTGGAGGTGCCCCTCTCCCTACTCCACCCCCTCACCACTTACACCACCATAACCCCATTGCCTTCGAGTCGATTCCAACTCATAGTGACTGTACATGACAGAGTAGAACTGCCCCATTAGGTTTCCAAGGAGTGGCTGGTAGATTTGAACTGCCAACCTTTTGGTTAGCAGCTGAGCTCTTAACCACTACGCCACCAGGGCTCCGAATAACCAGTTAGTATTCTTGTATTGTTTGTCTTGGCTGCCTGGGAGCAAGATGGCCACTGAGAGAAGAGGTTTCAAACATGCCAACCTTTTGGTTAGCAGGTGAGCGCTTAATCATTACACCACCAGGGCTCCACTGACACAAAACTTTTAAATATTTAGATTCTCTCTTGGGAAAAGGGAAGGAGAGGAGCAAGGAAGAAGAAACGCTGACCATTGGATGGCTTTACCCTAAAGGGATTAAATTCAACCAGAAGACTTAAATGAGAGGATACTGAATTATCTTCAGTTGGCGAGTTTGAATTCCGCCCCCTCTCCTCCTATCTCCAGCACCAGGAATAGAGGCTTGAAAGCAGAAAACAAATCTCTCTCCATATACATTCCCACCATATGAAACATACTTTGATATCCCTCTACATACTAAACCAATATTTATTGCCTACCACTTGCCGGACCCTGCTGTTGCTGGGAATACTGTGGTGAACAAGACTGGCATGGTCCCGGTCCTCATGGGGGAGTCAGTTTTCCTGAGTGCTGGTCTGTCATTGTAAAAGCACCACTTGTCTCCGTTTACCTTTATGTGAGCCTCAGAGCTCCCCCCTACCCCGCCATCACATAACTGGAACTTCCAAAGGCAGGTTCTTTTTCCCTTTCCATTCTTAGTACCATTAGATTTCAGTAATGAACGCCAATGTCACGGACAGAGGTCATTTCATCCAGAGCCTGTTGGTCACTGAGAGGCTGCTTGATTTTCTCTCATCTCTGTAGTATTTGGAATGGCTCTTTGGCAGGTAGCTTCCTCCTACCACTCTAACCTTCCCTCCTTGAAGAGTTACTAATCTAGAACCACCTCTTGGATGAGATCTTTGAGGGGTGGTACAAACAGTTAAGGTTCTTGGCTGCTAAATGAAAGGTTGGAGGTTCAAGTACACCCAGAGGTGCCGTGGAAAAAAGCCTGGTGATGTACTTCCAAATAAATGAGACACTGAAAACCCCATGGAGCACAGTTCTACTCTGACACTCATAGGGTCGCCGTGAGTCAGAACTGACTCAATGGCAACCGGTTTATAACAACTTCAGGTTACACCAATGGGTCCCACAGATTCTTGCGGATTCTAGCTTCAAAATCTCTCTCATATCCATATCCTCCTGGCCAATCCCAATCCCACTGACACTGCCCACAGTAGCCTCTCACTGGTCTCTGTCCCAGTATTCCTCCTGCTAAAATCCATTGTCCATGCTGCTGCTAGTCTTTCTAAAAAGTGTGAATCTGATCATGTTCTTTTTAAAAGCATTTAAAAAATGCTTTTGGATATGGAATGTATATGGAGAGAGATTTGTTTTCTGCTTTCAAGTCTCTATTCCTGGTGCTGGAGATAGGAGGAGAGGGGGCGGAATTCCAACTCGCCAACTGAAGATAATTCAGTATCCTCCCATTTAAAAGTCTCCTTCTGGTTGAATTTAATCCCTTTAGGGTAAAGCCATCCAAAGGTCAGTGTTTCTTCTTCCTTGCCCCTCTCACACCCAGAGACACACGCTCTATTGCGTACAGGGTAAAATTTTTTTTTTTTTAAGTTTATTTATTGTGCTTTAGGTGAAAGTTGACAGCTCGAGTTAATTTCTCATACAAAAATTTATACACATATTGTTATGTGACCCTAGTTGCAATCCCTACAATGTGAGAGCACACCCTCCCCTTCCACCCCGGGTTTCCCATGTCCATTCAACCAGCTCCTGACCCTCTCTGCCTTCTCATCTCGCCTCCAGATAGGAGCAGCCCATTTAGTCTTGTGTATCTACTTGAACTAAGAAGCACACTCTTCACCAGCATTATTTTATGTTTTATAGTCCAGTCTAATTTCTGTCTGAAGAGTGGGCTTCGGGAATGGTTTTAGTTCTGGGTTAACAGTGAGTCCAGGGGCCATGGCTTTGGGGGTTCCTCTAGCCTCGGTCAGACCATTAAGTCTGGTCTTTTTACTATAATTTGAGTTCGGCATCCCACTTTTCTCCTGCTCCGTCAGGGACTCTCTGTTGTGTTCCCTGTCAGGGTGGTCATTGGTGGTATCCGGGCACCATCTAGTTCTTCTGGTCTCAGGCTGATGGAATCTCTGGTTTATGTGGCCCTTTTGTCTCATGGAATAATATTTTTCTTGTGTCTTGTGTTCTTTATTCTCCTTTGCTCCAGGTGGGTTGGGACCAATTGATGCATCTTAGATGGCCGCTCGCAAGGTTTTAAGAAGACTACAGGGTAAAATCTTAATTCTCATACTTAGATGAACCTCACAAGAATTCTAACCCTAAACATGTGGGATTCTCACAGCTTCCCAAGCTGCACTGAATCTTCAGAGCTCCGTGCTTGGCTCACCCTGTTCTGCTGTGGCCTTGAAATTCGTCTTCATTCTTCAAGTCTCAGTTTATGTCAAGTGTGCTGGGGCTTTGTTAAGAACACCATTTTCAAGGTTCCCACAGTACCTTGTGTTATCAGAGAACTGAAGGTACTAAGGGTCATCGTTTATTCGTTATGTCTCTCATTTGACATTCCTTTATACAATCAATTTATATTGGATGAACAACTAGGCATTTAAAAAAAAAAAAAAAGTCCTAGCTGTTAAGGGGCTAATGTTTTAGTGAGGGAGACATAATAAATTTATAATACACGCTGGACAGGGAGCATTTTGAAGTCTGGTGGTGGTTGTTTGCTACCATTGAGTCTGCCCCATGTGTGCAAAGTAGAACTGCTCCATAGTGTTTTCAAGGTTGTGACCTTTCAGAAGGAGATTGCAGGGCCTGTCTCCCGAGGCATCTCTGGGTGGGTTTGAACCACCAACCTTTCATTTAGTAGTCAAGCGCTTAACCGTTTACGCCACCCAGGGAGTCGAGAATGGGATCTTATTCATCTTTAGCACATGCTTGGCACATACATATTCCTCAGTAATGCCTGTGAATGAACGAACAAATGAATGAATAAAGCAGAATATTACGGTACTGGCTGCACGAGTATATAGAGAAACCCTTTCTGGATATTATTTATTTTTAGTTTACCTGGAATTCCCTCCTTTCCTCAAAATGCTTTTCCATCTTCCCCAGTAGAATTCTCTCTTACATTTGCAAGAAGTCTTTACTAGGTTCTGCTCATTTTCCCTCCCCTGTGGCTCATTCTCTCATCACTGTCCTTTCTCTCATGACATTCACTGCCCAGCAGATTTCTCATTGTTCTCCAGACAAAGCGAACGCTGGCCTTTCTGGGGAAAGGAGAGGCATCTCCTGTGGTGCTTTCCCCTCCTGTCTCACGAGGCCTGGCTATTCCTCTTCCACAATAGTATACTCACAATCAAGCTATGGCATAGTCAAGCTACACTCACGTAATCAAGTCTCAGTTATGCTCATTCCCCCAAAAGGCTCAGAAAGGGCCAACACGTGGTACTCACACCCGGAGACTCATGGGTCAGCCCAAGTAGAGAATTTCACTCGCAAACGTGGATAGATGTTCAGGCACTGCACACAGCCATGCACGGTGTCCCAGAGGCACAGTGGCATCCACAGCCTCTGAGAGCCGCAGGAGCAGATCTCTGTTTGAGCCTCCCTTTCTGCATTCTCACAGACTTCTCTGCAGTGTCCAGGGCTGCAAATTCTCCCTCCTCCAGTTCAGACCTGCCTTGAGCCTCTCATTGGGTTTCTCTCCCTACTTTTGGGTCAATAACCCCCTCGCTCTTTTGCAATATCCAGACTGAGATAAAATCCACACTTGCTAACACTCTTAACTGAGCCCCCTCACGCATAGTTTATTAGAAGTTAACGATGCACACCACCACCCTGACACTGAGCTTTTCCAGGACCCCTTTCCACCACTGTCACCATGTTGTGGATACCCATTGCCATCGAGTTCATTCCGACTCTTAGAAACACTATAGGACAGAGTACTGTGTTATTAGGACTTAACCTTACGGAAACGCCATCTTTCGCATTTACTTGTAGCTCTCCATGCCCTACAATGAGTTATGTTCACTTTCTTAGGGTGGTAGGGAATGTCGGTGTGAATAATTCTTGGAGCTTTCTTGTGAGTCCAATAATGAATGCATTGCAAAGTGTGTTGTGTCTAGGATCTAGTTGTTTGGTACCAGAAGGGCCCTTGCAGGGTATCTAATCAGCCACAACTGCAGGATGCAGACGGTCTTTACACACATCTGTCTCCCTTACTAGACCATGAACTTCTGGAGAACAAAATGCACCTATCTCCAGCACCTAGCACAGTGCCTCAATTGTGATAAACCAAACCCGTTGCCATCAAGTCAATTCCAACTCATAGCAACCCTACAGGTCAGAGTACAACTGCCCCATAGAGTTTTCAAGGAGCAGCTGGTGGATTCAAACGGGTGAGCTTTTGGTTAGCAGCCAAGCTCTTAACCACGATTGTGATAGGCCCTCAAAAATGTTTGTTAAAAGAATAAATGAGGAACAACCAGAATGGAAATAAGGAGAATGTTCGCATATTGTGAAGAATGTAACCAATGTCACCGAACAACTTGTGTTGAAATTGTTGAACGGGAACCTAAACTCCTGTGTAAACCTTCACTGAACACACAATAAAATGTTATCTAAGAAAAAAAAGAATAAATGATATAACAACACTTTCTTCCCTCAAAACGTTACCAAATAACTCCCACCACACACAGAATATATACTCCTTAGTCTTAATTTTGTCTTTCTTATTTATTTTTCTGAATTTCTAGTTTTATGGGGGGAAGAGAGGGAAGAATCTTGGGATTTGTTCAAGGTCTAAACCACTACCCCTAGCCTGTCATCCACACCACCCCCCTTCCCCAGGCGCAGTAGATGATGGTTATTACTGAGAAGGGGTAGAGAACTTCATGATAAAGTTCAGTCTGCCCAGGTGCTTGGGAATCCTTGGGGATGAAACTAGTGTCTAAATTTTAAGTACGTATATTACTCATATTTATCACTATTGGTATCCAGAGTCCCCTGCAGCTCTCGAATTCAGACATTCTGATCTGTCCTATATTCCCTGTTCCCCAACAAAGTAAGGATTCCCTGAAACTAAGTCGTAGGGATTGGTAGAATTCCAAGGTGGTATTACTGCCAAGCTAATAGTGCTTAATAATCAATTAGGCTTATTCATTAGTATTCTCTCTCTCCCCCCACACCACCTGCAATCAGTTACACGAAGGCAGACAGATGCTTTCCAGATGTTCACTGGGCCAGTTTTGCGGGTTTTTTCTCACTCTAATAAGATAGGCTTTGAGGATGCTGCAGGTAGGGAGAAAGGAGTTGGGGTGGGGCCGGCAAGATGGTTAGAACAATGGATGAGCACACATTTTTAAAAGAGAAGCTGTGCCAGCCAGGTCTGCTGTTAATTAGTGTTGGGTTTGTTGAGAACATGGCATCCAGGCTGCAGCAGACAGACGGTGGAGCCCATCTGTGACTAGCTCTGCCCAGGGAGGGACTGGTTATAGGAAGGAATCGTTCCCTCCCCTGTCCCCCTCCCACTGCCTGGTGAGCACATTCCACCCCCATATGATGGAATGGCGGTGGGTTCCATGGTGACTCGCTACACTTCTCCCGTTGTCTGGGGAGTCGAGATCGCGAGCTTCTGGGTGAGTCACAGCTGCATCGCTAGTTTGTAGACCTAGGGATAGCTTTTCTAGTATGTAAAAACTGAAGATTCCTGCCAGAGCATCTTGGATAAACTACATCTTGCTGCTCAAAAGCGCTCCGTACCCGTGAAGGCGCCTGGCGGGGTGAGGCAGAGTCCCCAGTCCAGATCTGTGCCCTGCCTGTGTCTTTCGGCATCAACAAGGAGTCTGGGCAGACAGGGCTGTACAGCGTGCTCACCACACCCGACCGCGTAGTCACAGCCCAGGGGCTGCCTTTCCTGCGGCTCTCCCTTCCCCGCTCTCGACGGAAGCAGATGGAGAGTGGGAGTGAACGAACAGCTCAGCAGCCACTGAGCCTGGGTGCTGGACGTTTGTAGTAATTATGATAATAAAAATAAAATTATCACCAGTTGTTGAGGGTTTGCCATGTGAGGGGCATACATTAACCCTCACAATAACCCTATTAGCATTTTGGTAATATTATCCCCATTTTACAGATGCAGAAACAAGTCCAGAGAGTTTAATTTCATATCTGGGTCATGTTGCTGTTATTGGTGTTAGCTGCTGTTGAATCAACCCCCGACTCAGGGTGATCCCACGTGTTACAGGGTAGAATTGCTCCATAGGGTTTTCTTGGCTGTGTCTGTACGGAAGAAGTTTGCCAGGCCTTTTTTCTGCAGAGCCACTGGGTCGGTTCGAACCACCAACCTTAAGTGAGCAGTTGATCACAAACTGCCTGTACCACCCAGGCTCCTATTTGGATCATACAATTGCTGAAAGTTGCACAGCCAGAATGCAAACCCTTGTTGTCCAATTTTTAGTTGGGCTTTCATTTCTCTTTCATCAAAAAAAAAAACTCATCATTTTTCACCCTATACTTGTTTTTTGGTAATTATGGTGGGTCACCAGAAGGTTTAATACAATCTTAGTTTTGGTAGATGGTGTTCAGAAATAAGATACAGCCTAGTCAATGGATAAAGATTTCTTTAAGCTAAGGACTTGTAAGTCTATGTAGGTATGTGATGGTAAAAAAATCGGAGGGTGAAGTGTTTATAATGACACATTTGTTTTAGAATTTAGACTAGAGAAACGCAACACACACACACACACACACTCAATCTTTATAACTGAATAACCGATCGGGATTTTTGTATTGTTTGTCTTGGTTGTCTGGAAGCAAGATGGCCACTGAGAAAAGGGGTTCAAACACAGGAAGGGAGAGATTATCTGGAGAAGCACAAAGCTCCTACCTCCAGGATACACATCAGTTCCCTGGGTAAGGCTTACTGGGAGAAGGTCCAGGGCAAATGTACCCCCATGCTGCTTTCTCACTGGAAAAATCCCTTAAATTTTAACAAAGACCCTTTAGTGTAAATGGGAAGCATCAGGGATACGGGGGCTGTGGACTCAAGATACATGGAGTTGCTTGGCTGAAGCCCTTACTTGCTACACATGGAAGGGCTTTTTCAGGTAATGTCTCTGAACCCAAGGCATACTTCCAGCCCTCAAGCCAGAGGCACCCCCCAAAATTGAGATTTTTGCTGGGAAGGCCTGGCTTGCTCATCTCTATACTATTTCCCCTTAACATGGCTAACACATATTAAAAAACCAAACCAAACTCGTTGTTGAGTCGATTCTGACTCATAGCAACCTTATAGGACAGAGTAGAACTTCCTCATAGGGCTTCCAAGGAGCGCCTGGTGGATTCAAACTGCAGACCTTTTGGTTAGCAGCTGTAGCTCTTAACCACCGCACCAACCAGAAACCCTGGTGGGGTAGTGGTTAAGAGCTACAGCTGCTAACCACAAGGTTGGCAGTTCGAATCCACCAGCCTCTCCTTGGGTTGTTCTCCTTCAGGGCAGCTCTACTCTGTCCTATAGGGTTGCTATGAGTCAGAATTGACAGCAATGGGAACACATATTACGCACTAATAACTGTTGGTAGAATGAATTAATGGGAGTCCCTGAGTGGCACAGTAGTTAAACGCTTGACTACTAACCGAAAGGTTGGCAGTTCGAACCCACCCAGAGGCATCTTGGAAGAAAGGCCTAGAGATTTGCTTCCAAAGGGCACAGCCTTGAAAAGCCTGTGGAGCAGTTTGGTTCTGCACACAATGGGTCACCATGACTTGGAATCAACTCAATAGCAACTGGTTTAGAATGAATTATTAAATGGGTAGCTCAAACTCATTCATTGACTAGGAACACAGAGAGCTGGCTGTGAAAAAACATTTCACACCATACTTAATAGCATTATTCAGTTAGTATTTATTAAGCTCCTTTCTATACAGACCTGTGTGAAGCATTCTGAGGGATACAAATATAAAACGTGGTTCCAGTCCTTAAGGAATAGAGACTGTCATTGAGAAGACAAACAATAACTAAATATTCTTCTCTTTACCTGGAGTCCTTTCTCCTATCTCCCCAAGTCTACATTCCTCCCATCCTTTAAGGCCCTGTTCAAATCATGTCTCCTCCATGAAACTTCTCCCTCCTCTGAATTCCCAGAGTATAACTGTTTCTGCATATGTATTATTTCCTATTTTAGGCTATAAGCTTTCCAGAATATTATTGGCATCTAATCTCTGCTGTATTTTCTTATCCTAGTGCCTAGTATAAACCTAGAACATTGCAGGATCTGAGTGTTTGTCAAATTAATGGACTATTGGACTAGTAAAAAAATACATAACAAAGGAAGCAAATTTTAAGGGTTACCTGGGGATTGAGATAGGTAAAGAGAGAGGGAATCTAGAATGCCAGAAAAGATTCTCCACTTCATGGAAGAGGAATTAATCATAAAGGCTATACAAGGCCTTGGATCTGGGTCATGCTGGTTCATGGCTGATGTGGAATGAAATAAAAGTCCGTGATGTCACTGAGAATGAGAACCTTAAGGCCAAGATTGTAAAGCAAACATCAACATGGATTTTGAAGCCATCAAGAATGTAGCAGACTGGGGTAGAGAAGAAAGATGTCCTTCAGGTTCTTCAGTGATGTAGGAAGGTGCTAATGTATCTGAGTTAGAGGTGGAAGACTGGACAGAAAAGGGACTCTACAAGAGTAATGAGTTGACAAGTGTAATGCATCATTTCATAGGTAGAACTATTAACAATGAAGAGCGGCTAGCATATCAGTGGTCTAGAACTGACTGTGAGGGTCGAGAAGTTTAGTTACTCCACTGAGTCTGTAGAAACCAGGGGAGTGGAAGAAGGTGAGGGTGTTCAGAGAGAATTAAAGAGGATAGTGGCACCTACATTGAAGGGCTAACTATATTTCAGTATATGGGCAAAAAGACTCAAGATAAAGTTGATAAGTACATTTAGGCTCTAAAGGGGTTTAAGAAATTTTTGGTCAAGATAGTATTACACATTCATTCTTTGAAGCCTCCTTTTCTACTCATAGAAATAATAAATACAACTTATAAAAAAATTTAAACAGCAAAGCCATGCTCGAACATAAGATAAACTTCTCTTTGCACCTTAAAACGGAAATACAAAGTGCAAAGTAGGCTGAAACTGGCAGCCTGCTGGGCTATGGGTTCAGAAATAGTCATAGACAGCCAGGGGTTTCAGCTATTGCAGAGCAAAATCCTCAAAAGATGCCCCACTCCAGGAGACTGATAAAACTTTATCTGACTGTTTCCTGGGTCAGGGATGGGAGGAAGCAGACCCAGACTGCACCTGGGGCCAAGGCCAAGAAAGCCTTTGGTTCAGGAACTGGACCTGTTATGTCCCGAATATCTCTGAAGGATATGAGTTGCTAGCTTCTACTATGAGCTCTAGTTCCATACTGGGAGCCCTAGGAGGCTGCATGGAAGCAACCAAGAAACTGTTAGACCAGGAAGGATGCAGGGATAGGGAGGTGGAGGTGGAGGTGGAAAGGAGAAGAGAGAGAGAGACAGAATGAGAATGTATAAATAAATTCTATCTCAAAATAAGACTGCAAACTAAAATTCCAAAACATGAGGTAAATTAATGCTAAGAAAGGGAGACAACAAAATTAACAATTAGGACATGAATTCATCTCAGTGAAATGAAAATAATACAGCAATCTAAAATAGACTTTAACAGGTATGCTCAGAATCTTCAGAAGATGAAGGAATAACATCCTTAAAAAGAAAAATAGGAAATCATATAGTAAAAAACAAAGCAAAAACAGAAGCTTATAAAAATGAAACAATTAGAAGTCATAGAAGTAAAAAATGTTCACTGAAATGAAAATACCTCAACAGACAAGATAAATTTCATACTGGACACAAAAAGAGAATTAATGAATCGGAAGATATTAGCGAGTAAGCCACCCAGAATAGAGGAGATAGAAATATGAAAGAGCAGGAAAGTGATGTGGATAACAGATACATGTAATAGGAATTCCAGAAGGAGAAAATAGAAGAAATAGCAGGAACTGGTATTTAAAGAAATAATACCTGAGCATTTTCCAGAATTAAAGAAAGACATGAGTCCTCAGATGAAAAGTGCACACAGTGGGCTAAAAATAAATCCATACTTCGATACACTGTGGTGAAATTGAAGAATAAAAAGTATAAGGGAGATTTTTTAGAGCTACCAGAGAGGGGAAAAAAAAAAATCAGTTCAGAAGGAAGGACTTTTACAAGGCCTGCAGACCACTCATTAGCAACAATAGGTAAGAAAAGTCAGTATTTCTTCAAAGTGCTGAGGAAAAATAAGAGTTTAGATGGGTTTAAAAAAAAATCTAGGTTTAAAATTATCCACCAGTAGGGCAAAGTAAAGATTCACTGAGATGATGTTCCCCACCCCTCTGCCCCATCTTCTAATCCTTGTTAGGGGGACAACTAAAGAAAGGCATATCTCACCTAGAACAGCGGTTCCTAACTGAGGCAGTGTTGCCCCCAAGGGACATTTGGCAACATCTAGAGATATTCTTGATTGTCTCAACGTAGGGGTGGGGTGGGGTGGGTGTACTACTAGCATCTAGTGAGTAGAGGCCAGAGATATTGCTAAACGTGCCACAATGCACAGGACACCACCCACAGGAAAGAATGATCTGGTCCCAAATGTCAACAGTGCCACTGTTGAGAAACCCTGAACTAGAAGACAGCCAGAAATATTATGAGTCCAGAAGCTGGTAAAATGTATTTGTTAATTTAATTAACCGTGAGTTATTAAAAAAAAAAAAAAGGTAACAATATTTGTGTTAATAAAAAGAGACGGAAGTAAATCCTAGCAATGGGAGGTATTTTTCAGTAGTTAGTTAAAGCATGGTTCAAGTCTTTGTCTTTTTAAAAGAGGGGTATAGAGATAACTAACAACTTAACCTGATTGCCCTTGAGTCAATTCCGACTCATGGCGACCCCACGTGTGTCAGAGTAGAACTGTGCTCCATAGGGTTTTCAATAGCTGATCTTCAGAAGTAGATATCTAGGCCTTTCTTCCAAGGTGACTTTGGGTGGACTTGAACCACCAAACTTTCAGTTAGCAGCCGAGCTCTTAACCGTTTACACGACCCAGGGACTTTAGACTGCATTAAAAAAATATACAGTTGAATGTTAAAAATTTTGGGATAACAATCAAAAGAATAGAAAAATAATCTATATGTTCCAAACCAACAAATGAGGAAAAATTGGACTATAGACAATTTTATTGATTGAACAAAAGACAGGAAAAGTGTGAAAAATAAAGAAATATACATATATGTGAAACAAAAAACACAAAATAAGATATGTGTTGTTTGTTGTTGTTAGGTGCCATCGAGGCAGTTCTGGCTCATAGCAACCCTGTGTACAACAGAACGAAACACTGCCCGGTCCTGCGCCATCCTCCCAATCGTTATTATGCTTGAGCCCATTGTTGCAGCCACCGTGTGAATCCATCTTGTTGAGGATCTTCCTCTTCTTCACTGACTGTCTACTTTACCAAGTATGATGTCCTTCTCCAGGGACTGGCCCCTCCAGACAACATGTCCAAAGTATGTCAGACAAAGTCTCGCTATCCTTGCTTCCAAGGAGCATTCTGGCTGTACTTCTTCCAAGACAGTTTTGTTTGTTCTTCTGGCAGTCCATGGTATATTCAGCACTCTTTGCCAACACCATAATTCAGAAGCGTCAATTCTTCTTTGGCCAGATGTGTGGGGGAGAGAGTATAAATAAGTTTAAATATACTAGTAGACACAACAAATGAAAATGAATTAATCTCATCTAATATAATACAAATCTCAAGGAGCCCTGGTGGCACAGTGGTTAAAGTGCTCAGCTGCTAATTAAAGGTCTGCTATTCGAATTCACCAGCCACTCTGAGGGAGAAAGATGTGGCAGTCTGGAAAACGCTATGGGGCAGTTCCACTCTGTCCTATAGGGTTGCTATGAGTTGAAATTGACTGGACAGCAATAGGTTTTGGTGATATAGATTTCAAAAACATAAATGTGAAAAAAGCAAGTTGTATAATGATATATATAGGATGATGATACCACTTACGGTAAAGATTAAAAATATCATAACTATTACCTATTATTATTATATCTGTGTATTGCTTAGTTTTATAATCAGTGTTGTTTATGGATAAATACAGGAACAGTAAATTATTTAAAAACATGAATGGAAAAGAAACACCAACCTCAGAATAATGGTTTACTCTGTGGTGGAAGGGAGATGAAAAAGCCTGGAGGAAGCGAGTAGGGAACGTCAACTCTTATCTGTAACATTTTATTTCAAAATAGGAAAAATGTGAATATGAAGAGAATACTTACATTAACATTTGGGTAGTAGGCACACAAGTGTTCATTATATTAACCTTTGTACTTTTCTGAATGTTTGGAATATTTAAAAATATTTATAACTACAAATTCATTGAAAAATCAAATGAAGGCTGTCCAAAGAAAAGATGAAAAGAGCCAGCACGTCTGATAGCAGAGTTTTAGAAGTAATTCTGCATGTTTTCTATAATGATGTTTGATTACAAATCTGGTTTCACTAAGTGGTTAAAAACGTGACTAATAATTATTTTAAGCTGTTGCATTTAATTATATATTTATCTATTTTCTTTTGGTCAAATAGTCACGTGTAACGAATAACATAACACTTTCTATAAAATAAACAGATTAACAAATACATTCATAAACAGGTAAATACATAAATAAAATATATCAAGTTCTCCCACAGGAGAATGCAATGTCTGCAGGACATGGTGGAAGGAAACTGTAGACATAAGATGTGTCATGGAGAGAAGACTGTTCCTCTCCCTGCTCTGCCACATGGGAGTACGGGCACATCCTTTATCACTATGAGCTCAGACTCCTTGTAAAAAATAAAAGATGTTAATAACTGTTGGTGCAAATGATTAATGTGCTTGGCTACTAACTGAAAGTTTGGAGGTTGGAGCCCACCCAGAGGTACCTGGGAAGAAAAGTCTGGCCATCTACTTCTGAAAATTCATCCACTGAAAACCCTATGGAGAACAGTTCTACTCTGACACACATGGGTTGCCATGAGTTGGAGTTGACTAGAAGCAACGACTTTTGTTCTGTTTTACATAAGGTTACTATGAGTCAGAGCCAAGTCGCTGGCAACTAATGACAACAATGGGGCTGAAATTATGAGAGTAAGCACTATGCACATTTGAACAGGTAAAGGAAGATATCTGAAATAGGAGAACAGGGATGGGCTGAGATGGCTGTGAAGATTCAGGTAGGGGAATTCAGATAGAGTGGTTTTGCCCCAAATAAAGGGGTGTGGAGAGGGGAGATGCTTGTAAGGCAGCAAAACTTTTCACCTTCTAATCAACATGTACCTTAGGCTAAAGGGAACTAGAACTAATTCCAAGTACCCCATCTGTCTTAGTTATAACAGAAATACCACAAGTGGATGGCCTTATCAAACAGAAGTTTATTCTCTCACAGTCTAGTAGGCTAAAAGTCCAAATTCAGGATGCCAGCTCCAGGGTAAGGCTTTCTCTCTCTGTTGGCTTTGTAGAAAAGCCCTTGTCATCAATCTTCCCTTGGTCTAGGAGTTTCTCCATGTAGGAACCCCAGGCCCAAAGGGTGCGCTCTGCTCCTGGCGCTGCTTTCTTGGTGGTGTGAGGTCCCCCACTCTCTGCTACCTTTCCTTTTATCTCTTGTAAGATAAAAGGTGATGCAGGCCACACCCCAGGGAAACTCCCTTTACACTGGATCAGGGATGTGACCTGAGTAAGGGTGTTACATCCCACCCTAATCCTTTTAAACATAATCTAATTTTACCTCATGAACCACAGTCAGAGATTAGGATTTACAACACATAGGCAAATCACATCAGTCACAAAATGGAGGACAACCACACAATACTGGGAATCATGGCCTAACCAAGTTGACACATATTTTGGGGGGACACAGTTCAATCCATGGCACCATCCCAGAGGGCAGCTCCCTACCTGCTGGTAGAATTGGGTAAAGGCCACAGTGCAGGACAGGTCACCAGGAAATTGGCACTCACTGGAGTAGTTGGCAGATTAATGCAGACGGGCAGTGAACTATCTGTATGTATCTGGAGTAAACATGTATCAGTGGAAAATATGCTGAGAAGGGTAACTGCTTTAGAGGCCACATCTACAAATATTGACCCAACCTGGGAGGTATCCTCTCCTGATGCCTGGGGAGGTGGTAGGCATACTAGCTATAGTGCTAAATGAGTTCCTATGTATTCTTTGATTCCCTGGTCCCTCTGGAAGTTGGGCAGCAAGTTAAACTGGTTTAATACAGTTTGGAAATCTGTAACACTTTTCATTTTCCTATGCTTCCCAAAGAACTTAGTATTTAAAGACAAGAAGGCAAAATTTTCACCCGACTATAATTGGAGCAGTGGAAAAGAAAAAAGAACTCCAAAAGCTGTAAAAGAAATCAAAAGAAGCTTCAAAGAGGTCTTCAAGGGGTCCACGAATAAGATGCCTAGACAACTAAAAACCTCTATCATTTCTAACAACAACACATAGCATCTACTGAGTGATTACTACACGTCACACACTTTGATGAGTACTTTATGTAGATCATCTCACACCTCACAACAACACTATGATTGCTGTTAGGTGCTATCAAGTCAGTTCTGACTCATAGCGACTCTAGGTACAACAGAATGAAACACTGCCTGGTTCTATGCCATCTTCACAATCTTGTTATGCTTCAGCCCATTGTTGCTGCCACTGTGTATGAGGTAGTTATTATTATTAGATTAATTCTATAGATGAGGACACTGAGGCTTAGAGCTCACACAGCCAATAATCAACAGAATGGGAATGTGACCCCAGTTTGTGACTTTCCAGAGCCCAAGCTCTTAAACACTATTCTAGTATTTTTCAAACTGCAGTCAACCAAGTACCTTCATGACTTCGGCCAAATCTAGCTATCACCTGAGCAATTATCTATTAAATATTTGTTTAACTCAACTCCCCTCCCCCCACTAGATTTTGAAAAGCATTTTATTGTAAAATAAAACACAGATCTAGAAAACCACATAAACAAATACATAGCTTAATGAAGTCCAACACCCTTGTCATCACTGGCTAGGTCAAGAAATAGAGTTTCGCTACTGTAAGGATTTCAAATCTATTCAGTTTTAACACCAACGGCACATGCAGTACATCTTCCTCTGACTCTAACGACCCCGAGCTAGGTCAGACCTCGCAAGTGAAAGCGCACAGGCCTACCGACTGCCAAGTCTGCCCAAGGCTTCAGATGTCAGCTGTAAGTTTGGGGGTCTGCGTGACATTCTTACTTTAGACCTTCTGGCTATAAATTTGTGGGTTTGCTCTACCCACTCAGGATACCAACCATAAATTTGGGGGTCCACATGTCCCCTCTCATTTCTGACCTACTGGCTAAAAATTCAGGGATTCCCTTTACCCCTTCGGTATACTAGCCATAAGTTTAGGGGTCCTAAAGCCCCCTCTTACTTCTGACCTGCTGTCTCCCACTACTCCCTTGGGTTTGACAATTTTCTAGAATGACTCATAGAACTCATGGAAAGTGCTATACTTATGATTATAGTTTTATTATAGCAAAAACGATACAAATAAAGAGACACATATGGTGAGGTCTGGGACAGTTCCCAATGTGAAGCTTCCATCTCACAAAAACGGATGTGCTACCTTCCCATGTGCATTGATTTCTTTCACCAACCAGGAAGCCCATGGAGCTTCCATGTTCAGAGCCTTTACTGGGGGCCTCGTTACATAGGCATGATTGATTAAATCATGCCCTCCTTCTCTGAGGTCAGCTGATACCATGTGGTGGGTCTTTCTGCCCTGGCTAGCCTCCACCTGAATCACCTCACTAACATAAATCCTCAGGTGTGATCTGAAGCTCTTATAGATAAAAGTTGCTTCAATCACTGGGAAATTCTAAAGTTTTAGAGATTATCTCTCAGGAACCAAGAACAAAGACCAACTTCTTTGAGTAAAAAATTATTTTCCCTGCTACCAAGGCCTCCACAAGACTGAGTCCAGTACAGCTAGATGGTGCCCAGCTACTACCACTGATTGCTCTGACCGGGATCACAACAGAG
>NW_004444120.1:2222219-2224890 GCF_000243295.1 Trichechus manatus latirostris
CGAGAAGGGAGAGGGTTGACATGTCATGGGGTTGTTAACCAATGTCATAAAACAATATGTGTACTACTGTTTCATGAGAAACTATTTGTTCTGTAAACCTTCACCTTAAGTACAATAAAAAAAAAATTACTTTCCCCATAGCTACCACCTCATAAACTCTTCATATCTCAATCAGAATTCCCTCCCTTCTCCCACAAGTAACCATAATTCTGACTTTTGTGTTTCAAGAAAGTTGTATCACTCTAATGTGTATCCCTGGACACTGTAGTTTTGATATTTTTTAAAAGCATGTATGTCTTCTAATTTTTTTTTTAATCTACAGTTTCTCTATCCTACTTTCTTTTTTTTTTTTTTAACTTACAATTTATTTGTTGTAGAATTTGAGCTATTTTCCCTGCCGAGTTTTACTCAGTCTAGATTTTACTGATTGCATACTCATGTTACCATTCAACATGTTCCTCTGTCCTCCATATATTCTGTAAATTGGCAGCTGGATTCAGAGGCTTGATTAGACTCAGGCTCAGTTTATTTGGCAAAACTATAGGTGGTGTGTTCTTTCACTGGGAGGCACATAACATGCTACCCTCAAAGCTTAGATTCATTAATTCATTAGGAGAAGCAAAGTGATGATATTCTATTATTTCATTCTCTGAAAGTGACCAATTAGTTTCTTCTTACTATCATTATAAACTCATAGATTTAAACAAATTTCAAGGGTTTAAATCCATTGCAATTAATATACTTAATGAGGCTCAAAATGTCCTATCTTTGGTTGGATGGAGCTTATTCAAGTTGGCTCCTAAGTTCTTTTGTCATGACTATAGTAGTCTTTGATGACTTCCTTTCTATCTCGTATGAAAAATGTTCCAAGATTATCTTGTGAATTTCCAGCCTCAGACCTGAAATCTGATATTTCTACAAGAAGCTCTGTAAAAATTTCAAGACCACAATCTAGGCACTAGGGAGGCTTATTGTTACAGAATTTTTCATGGCTTCTAGGTATTATCAGTAGACAGAGGCAGGAAATAAATAAAAGAATATTATATACTTAAAAATATATATCAGACTTCCGGCAAAATGGCACTCTAGGCAGAAGCACCACACCGTCCCTCCACAGCAAAGATCTGAAAAACTAAGCCAAACAGAGAAAACAACAATCCTGAAACCCTAAAACATCAAATGAAGAGATAAAGAACTCAGCCAAGCACCAAATAGAGAGAGAAAACTGACAGAGAACAGAGAGCAAGAAGAGATTCATGCAGAGATTCCCCTACCAGCTAACACAGCACAGATCCGCCATCCTGGACTCCTATCGGAGACCAGCAAATGGGGTACGAGAAAGCAGTTTCACGGAGCTTCCAGTGGGAGACAAAACAACCGGTAATTTGTGATATACACTTTCCCACCCCCCACCCTTCTTCACCCCCACTCGGCCTACTCTGCTTCCCGTGGCCACAATCTCTTGTCCGGAAAACACCGGCTGCTTGGATTCCACACACCGAATGGGCCGGCTCTCTGAGTGCCATTTGTTGGCTGCTGGTGTTGCTTTTCTCTGCTTCTTTTGATTTCTTCCTTACCTCTCACCACCTCCCCCTCCTTTCGCTCAAATACAGGGCTCCATGCACCATCTTTGCTTCTTCCTGAGGGGCTGCAGAGCTCTGGTAATTTGTGATATACGCTTTCCCACTCCCTACCATTCTTCACCCTGACTCGGCCCTCTCTGCTTCCTGTGGACACAGTCTCTTGTCTAAGAAACACCAGTTGCTTGGATTCCACCAGCCCACACTAGCTGGCTCTCTGAGTGCCATTCGTTGGCTGCTGGTGTTGCTTTTTTTCTGCTTCTTTTGATTTCTTCCTTACCTCTCACCACCTCCCCCTCCTTTCGCTCAAATATCTGGCTCCATGCGCCATCTTTGCTTCTTCCTGAGGGGCTGTGGAGCTCTGTTCGAGTGTGGAGCTGCTTCCCGGTCTTGGCTGCCGCGCTGGTGGGATTCCGGGGCTTTTGTTTGTTCATTTGTTTTGAATTGTTTGTTTGTTTTCTTTTCCTTTTCATGACTTGGGAGCCCTTTCTGGCCAGGCGGTGCTGCGTGGCAAGGAGACTACCCCCTTGGCTTGCACAGACGTGCAGAGGGATCCTGAGAGCATTTCTTTTTTGTTGGTTTCTTTTTTCTGTTTTTTGGGGGGGCTTTTCTTGTTCTTTTTTTTTCTGTTAATTTTTTTTATTTCTTTTCCCTCTTTTCCCCTTTTTGCCTTTCTTCATTGCTCAGTTTCTCATCTCTCTATATTTTCCTTCTCTTTCTGTTCTCTGAATACCTGGTGCTGTATGCCTCTGTGCCTTCTGGCCAGGCTGTACTGTAACACCTAAAAGCAACTTCCCCAGACCTCATAGCTGCACCGGTGGGATCCCTGGGAACTTTGCGTTTCTTTAACCTTTCCAATTTTTATTTATTCATTCTTTTCTTGTCTTTTCTTTCTCTTCCCCTTTCTGTTTTTCTCCATTTCATAGTTTCTCATCTCTCCACTCCAACGGCAAGCTCCCCTAGCATTCTTTTTTGTTTGTTTGTATGTTTTTGGCTCCTGTTCCTCTCCTGTCTCCCATATCCATCTTAGCTCCACACATAACAATCTCCCCGCTACATCCTGCTTACCTGCACCATGCCCTTAACATCAC
>NW_004444120.1:2231188-2263963 GCF_000243295.1 Trichechus manatus latirostris
TGGGCCTTCACCTGAAGTACAATAAAAATATATATATATATATATATATCAGTATGAAATACCTCAAGAGTTCATACTCAGTAAAAGCTATTAATGTGTAAATTATGTTAAGTGGCACATTTAACAGTAAGCATTTTTTTCTTGCTTATCCATCTTCAGGTATGCTTGGATTTGGCGTATCTAGGCTAGGCTTAGTTATAAACTGTGGGTTGGGTGTAGGTCTATTCCACCTGCCTGTCATGCTTCCTGAACTAGTAGCTACTCAAAGCATGTTATTTCCATGGCAAATGGCAGGAGTGCAAGAAACCAAGCCCCTCTATGAAAGTACATTTCAAATCTCTACTTGCAACTCATTCCATTGATTGAAGAGAGGCACATGACTGAGTGACATCCATGGAGCAGAAAAATGTATTTTCCCCGTAGAACTGGGAGGACAGGAAGTGAATATTTGCAGAAAAATAATCTATCATAGTCTTCCTTCCTGTTCATAAATATATCCATCCCTCACACATTCAAAATACACTTAACTTCCATCCCAAGAATCTCCAAAGTCTCATCCAATCATGATTTAAGGCTTGAAGTCCAGGATCTCATGATCTACATCAAATGTAAATGTGGCTCTTCTTTATCCACAGAACTTTGAACTAAGAAAAGTTATTATCTACCAGCACCATTCTATACATACCCAAGATACAATGGTGACCACAAACAGGTTAACTATTAAAAAAACACTCTAATTTGAAAAGGGTAAGAATAGCAATCACATAGTAGTCACTGGTCCATAGCAATTCTGAAATCCTGCTTGGCTGATGTTGCCAGATTCCACAATACTAGCGGTACAAATATTCCTTGAGTAGACCTTGCCCTGTGGGAGCAGTCCTCAGTCCATTATTCCTCACTGTCCTTGGCCCCATCCTATGAGAGCCCCTTTCTTTTTTATTATTTGATTCTATTCAGCACCAGTGCCAAAAGTTACACACACACACACACACACACACACACACATACGCACATATATATAGATATATAGATGCTTGCCTCTCTCTAGACATAATTTTAGGAAATTTTGATATAGCATACTTCTATGGGACCATGTCCTCAAGTTTCCTAGGTTTTTATTGTTTTGTAGAAAGGATCTACTAGACTTTACCTTCATCTTTTCAGAGATATAATTAAGTGTTATAGCCACACCTGTGTTTTGACCTTTATCCTGGGGCCATACTTAAGATCCAGGGTGTCTTAGTCATCTAGTGCTGCTGTAACAGAAATACCACAAGGGGATGGCTTTAACAAAGAGAAATATATTTCTTCACAGTAAAGTAGGCTAAAATTCCAAATTCAGGGTGTCAGCTCCAGGGGAAGGCTTTCTCTGTCTCTGTTGGCCTTCTCATCAATCTTCCCCCAGACTAGGAGCTTCCCCACACAGGGACCCCAGGTCCAAAGGACGCACTCTGCTCCTGGCACTGCTTTCTTGGTGGTATGAGGTCCCCCTCTGCTCGCTTCCCTTTCCTTTTTATCGCTTGAGAGATAAAAGCTGGTGCAGCCCACACCCCATGAAAACTCCCTTTACGCTGGATCAGGGATGTGACCTGGGTAAGGGTGGTGTTACAATCCCACCCAATCTTCTTTCACATAAAATTACAATCACAAAATGGAGGACGACCACACAATACGGGGAATCATGGCCTAAACAAGTTGACACATATTTTTGGGGGACACAATTCAATCCATGACACGGGAAGAATACTGGATTTGGCCTTTTCTCTAAGGCTGTGTCATAACGACAGCATCTTTGATTTAGTAACAATTTTATTTTCCGTCCCTGTAATTTTCCTCTAAATATTCCTTGCAAACTGATCAGTATTTTTCTGACCTAATCTCTCTTATGCAGTACCTTATGAAATGCAGCTAGTAGTAACTAGCGCACACTTCAGTGTTCTGCCTCAGAACTTCCTCTCCAACACTAATGTTTACTAGGTACATTTTTTGCCTTCCAAGTAATTGCAGGTGATGTTTTACCAAATAATTTGCCACCACAATACATCGATCACCGTTTTCCATTTTTATGTAACAGTTTCCTCGTTGCCTATTGCCCTGTTCCAAAATCAATACCAAATATCTTAAGTTTTTGTTACAGTGGCCTCTCATTTCTGGTATTAACTTCTGTATATGTCAGCTGCAAAACAACCAACCCTAAAACTCAGGAGCATAGTACAAGAAATATTTATTTTTTTACTCATGTTTTTGTAAGCTATTTTGGATTCAGCTGATCTAGGCTGGGCTCAGCTAGACTTGACTATAAGCAGCAGGTTGGATCCAGGTTTTCTTCATGGATCTATCATCCTTTTTGGACCAGCTGCTAAATGAGGCATATTCTTCTCATGGCAAAAGACAGGAGTACAAAAGACCAAACCCAACCAGGAAGCACATTTCAAGTCCCTGCCTGTGTCATGTGCTCTAACACGCCATTGGCCAAAGTAAGTCACACCACCATGCTCAGTATCAATGGTGGGAGGGTAGGGGAATAGACCTTTAGGTGGGAGGGAGAGAGTGACTATTTGCTGAACAATAATCATCCCATCTACTACACTCTGCCTCCTAGTTATGATGCTGTGGGCATAGGTTTTAGCTGTACGTGCTTCACTCATTGGTCTATTTGGTGTTTGGAGGATATGTGGAAAATTTAGAGTTAGGCAGCTGCCATTATCCTATGGGAACCTAGAAGTCCTCTTTAAATCAACTTAAGTACTTCTTTTGTAACTTGGTCCCAGGTGTCAGTATTCATAAAATGGAAGACCTAATGTGTTAGATATACCAACCAAAACCAAATCCATTTCTGTCGAGTTGATCATGACTCATAGCAACCCTACAGGATGTAGAAGAACTGCTCCATAGGGTTTCCAAGGCTGTAATCTTTATGGAAGCAGACAGCTACATCTATCTTCTGAGGAGTGGCTGGTGGATTTGAACCACCAACATTTTGGTTAGCAGCCAAGCACTTAACCACTAGGCCATCAGGGCTCCTGTGTTAGATATAGCTTTCTTAATATTTGTAATTAAAAAAACATAACTTTGAATTAAAATTTGTTTCCCATAATTGCCTAAAGCCTCTGGTTCACCAACTGGGGCTCAGGTACCAAACTTCCAGATAAACATTACGTTACACTGCAAAGCTTCCCCAAACCTCTGATGTGACTGTCCTTTATCCTTTCTACCAAGACAAGAAGCCCACCCAATCCATTCAGTAAAAGCCTCTTCATCCTTTGGGTCTTGTTATGGATTGAATTATGTCCCCCCAAAACATGTTTTGTAAATCCTAACCTCTGTGCCCGTGGTTATAATCCCATTTGGGAATGGGCTGTCTTTGTTATATTAATGAGGCAGGATTAGTGTAGGGTGTACCTTGAGTCAATCTCTTTTGAGATATAAAAGAGATCAAGCAAATGAGCAGCGAGAGATAGGGTAAGATAGATGCCAAGACACATAAAGATCTCCAAGGCACCAGGAAGCAGAAGCTGAAGGGACAAGGACCTTCCTCCAGAGTCAACAGAGAGAGAACGCCTTCGCCCACAGCCAGCACTCTGAGTTCAGATTTCTAGTCCCCTAAACTGTGAGAATATAAATTTCTGTTTGGTAAAGCCATCCACTTGTGATATTTCTGTTATAGTAGTACTGGACAACTAAGGCAGGTCTTAATAGCCTTAATAGGTTTGGCTCCAGCACTGAGCGTGCAAGAATAGACATGCACACTCACTATGTGTGTGGCAGGGGTGTTCTAAGTGCTTTACATATTAGCTAATTTAATCCTCACAACAGCTCTCTGAGATTGGTACTAGTATTACCTCATTTTACAGGTAAGCTAACTGAGGCACAGGGAATGTAAGCAAATTGCAATCAACTTGCTCAAAATTACATAGTTAATCGGTGACTAAGCCTGGATTCAGACTGAGGCAGTCTGGCTCCAGAGCCCAGGTTCTTAACCAATCTGTTGGGCTGCCTCTCATGGCAGGCACTCAGTAAGGAAGGGTGTGTGGTGTGAATGGATAAATTAAATCAATTAGATGGCTAAACAGAAAAAGACAATCAAAGTTCAGGATCCTTATAGGGCTTTGAGCACAGAACATCTTTCTGAAGTGTTAGGATTTGTTGTTTGTATGTTTCATAAAGGGATATCAAACAGCCCCATCCTCCAACCAGCTATCAAAGTAGTACTCTATGTAAAAAGAAATAAATAAATGCAATGTGCAATTTACTTGGTACTTTGCCTGTAGACACGCATTAACTCACCACTAGGCGGAAGTGAACACACCCCTTCCCCCTTGCTATCCTACTGCACACTTGGTTAAAATAATATCACATACTCCAGCGAGATATTTATGCAGATCCCCAACGGGTTAAGAGCTTTAGGCACAATCCTGAGGCACCCTCAGAAACAGATGATCTCCTTTCTTTTTCCTTTCTCCCCCGAGGCAAACGTTAACTCAGCCGGCTCCTGGAATTTATTTGTGCTTAAGATAAATTAACTAGAACCAAAGAGCCTTCCTCAGGTGTTGGTGCCAGGCTAGAATGCCCTGAAGACAGTAATCCATTTCAATTCCAGTATCAGTGCCTTTCGGGCCACATGATGGGAGCCACAGTGTCTTCCACGGGATTCGGGCCAAGCACCTTGAAGGCTTCTGGCGCTGGAAGCCCCTCACACTTTGAAGCTTTAATACAGATTTCTCTGCCTGCTCATCTGTACATAATTGTGAGGGGCACCAGAGCAAGAAAGAATAATGTGACCTTCCAGAGCAGTGAAAACAAGTGTGTCCTCTATGAATTTGGAGGTTGAGTGATGATGAAAACAAGGGCTTTAGTTTATTCTTCAGGGTGAAGTACCTGAGACCTTGAGTTACCTTGAGAATACTTCATCATGTTTTCTTAATACCCAGGAAGAGCTCTTCCATGCCCCCTCCCTAATTAAAGAATTTCTAGGTCCTTGTGATAAAATTGCACTCTGTGGCTCTCATCTCCTACCTCACATCCCAACCCTGTCCCCCTTCCCACCTTAATGCAGATAAGGATCAAGGGCACACCCCGGCCTGGCCAGAGGCCAAACAAAAGACTTAACATCAATTTAATGAGAATTTATTGAGCATCTACTAGTGTGGTTCAGTGGTAGAATGCCCGCCTTTCATGTGGGAGACCTGGGTTTGATTCCCAGTGCACCTCAAGCGCAGCCACTACCCATCTGTTGGTGGAGGCTTGCATGTTGCTATAATGCTAAACAGGTTTCAGCGGTGCTTTCAGTCAAAGATGGATTAGGAAGAAAGTCCTGGCGAGCTACTTCCAATAACCAGCCAATGAAAACCCTACAGATCACAACAGTCTGATCCGCAACTGATCATGGGGATGGCTTTTCATTCCATTGTGCATTGCGTTGCCATGAGAAGGGGGCTGACTCAATGGCAGCTAAAAACAAATTATTTGGAGAGTTTTAGCAGAGTCCTACTGCTCCATGCTAGGTCCTGGGATACTCTGCAAAGGGGGGCAAGCCTAGATTTCATTTCTGCTCCTGCTACTCACAAACTCAGTGACCTGGATAAATTAGTCTCTCAGTTTCATCGTCTCAGATTATTATAAAATAATATTTATAGGTTGAAGTTTAAAAGAAATAGTTTATGTAAAATATAAAACACAGAGCAACCACTTAATAGAAACTCAACAAGCCTACTACACTATCCCTTTTCTTCTCCCCTTCCCCTCCCAAGATACAAAGGAAACAAGATAACTAAGATACAGCCCTCATTCTTGAGGGGCTCACCGTCCAGTGGGGAAATAGCTTCGTAAAGAGATAAACCCTAATAAAATATGATGAGTCTACGGAGAAGGGTGAACAATGTGGCATGGGGAGCCAGAGGAGGAAGCAAATGCTTTCCTAATAAAATTAAAGCTGGAGAGACTTTAAAGGTAGTATAGCTCAGAGTTCTTATTTTACTTTCTTATGTAGAATATTTTCCTTTTTTTTTTTTCTTTACTTGAAGGTTTACAGAACAAATAGTTTCTCATTAAACAGTACATATATTGTTTTATGACATCGGTTAACAACCCCATGACATGTCAACACTGTCCCTTCTTGACCTTGGGTTCCCCATTACCAGCTTTCCTGTCCTCTCCTGCCTTCTAGTCCTTGCCCCTGGACTGTTGTGCCCCTTTAGTCTCATTTGTTTTATGGGGCTGTCTAATCTTTGGCTGAAGGGTGAACCTCAGGAGTGACCTCATTACTGAGCTAAAAGGATGTCCGGTGGCCATACTCTTGAGGTTTTTCCAGTCTCTGTCAGGCCAGTAAGTCTGGTCTTTTTTTGTGAGTTAGAATTTTGTTCTACATTTTTCTCCAGCTCTGTCCAGGACCTTCTGTTGTGATCCCTGTCAGAGCAGTCAGTGGTGGTAGCCGGGCACCACCTAGTTGTACTGGAGAGTCCTTATTTTACAGATGAGAAAATTCAGGCCCACAGAGATCACATGACTTGTTCAAGGTCACGAAACATCCATGGCAGAGTTGGGAGTTGAACTTGGAATTCCAGATTCTCAGCTTGGTGATTATGTAACACAATATGGGACAGTAATAGAGACAGGAAAGAATAAAGATTCCTCATTGAACAGGAAAGCACAAAGCTGGAATTATAGTCAATGGGTCTAGAAGCTAGATGAGGATTCTAAAGCTGAGGGAATCAGAGAGAATCATCTCTTGTGCTGGACAAAGCCCATGTCAGCGCTAAAACTGGGAATTTGAACACAGTTCATGCTCTGAAGATCTCCATACCCTCTCAGAAAGTAGATCTATTGCCCCAGAAGCCAGGCCCGAGAGCGAATTCCGCAGGACAGTCCATTCTGAGGAAGGAGTCAGTGGAGGGAGAGGGATTTGTAAACCACCAGGAAGGGCCTCAAGAACTTTGGGGGTGACAGGGGGCCTACCATCTGAAACAAAAACCATATTTAAATCTGGCGTGAGAGCTTCATTTCATCTTGACTCAAGTTAAAAACAAACAAACAAACAAACAAAAAAAACCATTGCCGTGGAGTCGATCCCAACTCATACTGCCCCACAGAGTTTCCAGGGAGCTGCTGGTGGATTTGAACTGTCAACCTTTTGGTTAGCGGCCTGAGCTCTTAAGCACTGTGCCACCGGGGCTCCTGATTTAAATTAGGACTTGAATGATGCCAGTTTTTTTTTTTTTTAAATTCCTAAGAGTTATCCATGTCTAAGTAATTGTCTTCAGAGACTCTGACCAGAGACCTAAAATTGCTTTCCCACTCCGTCCCCCACTGAGAGAGGTACAGGAGTTCCAGAGACCAGTAGGAGAGGAGGTACTAGTTCATGGGTGTGTCTTCCCATTGTTGCAAGTGGTTTTAGTATTAGCCCGAGAAATTAAGGTCCAAACCAAAAAATCAGTTGCCATTGAGTTGATTTCAACTCATGGCGACCCCATGTGTTTCAGAGTAGAACTATGCTCTATAGGGTTTCCAATGGCTGTGATCTTTCAGAAGTGAATCGCCAAGTCTTTCTTCTGAAGAACCTCAGGGTGGATTCAAACTGCCGACCTTTCAGTTAGTAGCCGAGTGCTTAACCGTTTGTGCCACTCAAGGGCTCAGTTAAGGACCAGTTTACCTAAATCTTCACTAGACCACCAATGTTTGAATTGCATTGGATATTTTAAACTCTAGACCAAAAGAGAAAAACTAACCTAATTATTTGGGTGTTAGAAATGGGGGGAGTAGAGAAGAAATGGAGTCCCTGGTGGTGCAAGTGATTAAGGCACTCAGGTGCTAACCCAAAGGTTGGAGGATTGAGTCTACCCAGAGGCACCTTGGAAGAAAGGCCTGGTGATCCACTTCCAAAAAATCAGCCACTGATAACCCTGTGGAGCAAGTTCTACTCTGACACACATGGAGTTGCCATGAGTCAGAATCAACTCAATGGCAATCGGTGGGTGAAGAAGAAACAGCAACAATCACCCGCCTTGCTCCTTAATCTCCTACCTCTGGTTCTAATATTAGAGCACATCTGATTCAGGTGGGCTAAGAAGGGTGTCCGGTGGATTTGAACTGTTGACCTTTTGATTAGCAGCCAAGCTCTTAACCACTACACCACCAGGGCTCCTAGAAGGGTGTAGTCCCCATTTTTCGTTTTAGTAAAGAACATTATTAGTGTTGAATGGAGCTTCAAAGCTGGAACAAAACAAAGATGTGCTTCACAGCATCCAAACTCCATGGCTGGAGTGCAGCTTTCTTGCAGTGGTTTCTGCTTCCACCTCTCTTCTCCTCCTTCCATCTGCCCTCTCCCCCAACCAATTACGGGCCGACTTCACCCAAGGCTATCACCAAAAGTCGGCTTTTTTCTTTCTAAGACTTCTTTCTTCTCAAGATCAGGTCAGAGTCTAATTCTTATTATTGGCCAAACTATTTATCTTATTGAAGAAGGCAGTGCTTAACTAACAGCAGAAATAAAAATGTTTCTCTAGTTAGATTATGCTGATGCTTACAAAACTGTCTTACTCTTGGTGTATTTTAAGTTGAAACATCTCATTCTCTGAATCTTAAATACAGTAGTAACATGATTTTTGTTTCTTTTTTCTAAGGGGAAAAAAGAAACTAAAACAATATCCTTTTGGGAAACTGTCCAATATTTAATCCAACATCTGCTTTACAATTCCTCATATCCCAAGGCAAGATACTTACAGTGAGAACTTTAAGACATCTCTTATGCATACATTTGTCCTTTTGCTTTAATTTCCTTTCCTCAGCAAAAAGGCAGAGAGGGCAGGGCTGTCTGCCTTCAGTTCTTTCCTTCCCTCTGCATCCAACCAGACTTATGAAGGGGATGTCCATGTGGCCTTTTAGATTTCTTTCTTCTCCCGGGCTGTTCCTAGAGACCCAATATCCTGATTGCCTTATGGAAAAATGCAGCAAGGTCCTATGCTTTTGCTGTTGCAGAGTTCAATGTGTTTGGTTCTCTTATGAAAGAGTAGAGACTGTGGAAACTTTCAATGTTCTGCTCTACTTGGGAATTATCAAATATGACAGCTAAAAATGAGAGCCTTTCAGGCCTCCTTCAAACTCCCAGGAGGCTGGCAGACTGGGGGGTTGAGGCAGATTGTGAATGACCCTGAGGAGTTTGCACATCTCCTAATTTGTTATCATCTTGGAAAAATCAGAATGGTAAAGGAAGAGCAATATTTGCAACAGCAAGGTGCTGGGAAGCAGGAGAACAGACTGTACCACTGAGGACTTGGTCACGCAACCCTTCTGAGCAGAAGTCCTTTAGCTAAAAATAGAGTTGAGAATCCTCACCTGAATTTCCTATTCTGAGAATGACAGTTAGATAAAAGTGCTTTTAAACAGTAAAGAAAACTTGTATTCGGAAGCTGGCTAATGCTGAATTATGGAGAAGCTCTTTGGAAATTCTTTCTGATCTATATAAATGACCGAAATTTAGTGTGATCCATATAACTCACACCTGTCACCCGCTGTCTGCTGGCCTTACATCTTCCTGTATTTTCTGCCTCTCCATCTCAACTGCAGTCTTCTCTCTAGATCCCAGCCCCTGCCCTCTCCCAGCATTTCTTCCCCTAATCTTGGTGGAATTTGCTGGTCTATGGGAGGTCCAGGGGAGGAGCTCATGCAATGCAACAGAATGTGTCTGAGAGCACTCAAACTGTCCCAGAGAGTGATTCTTAACTCCAAGGTTTCTTGCCAGAGATAAGCAAGAGATTGTACTTTTCTGAGGCCTGGATGTTACATGAGTATCCAGAAGAAAAACAAGACTGCTAAAGGGAAAAGGAGAACAGGGCGACAGCAGTGCATTTTATTTACATCCAGCAAGAGTTGGTGCAGAGAAAATGCTGCCCTTTGACTATATGGAGATAGACAGTAAATGAATATGAAAATGGCACTAAAGAGGCAGAGGCCTTCCATGCTGTTTTCTTACTTCAGTTACTACAAAGAAGGTCAACTAAGCTCAGACATTTGGAGGTGGCATCTCTAATGAAGGTTAGAGCACAGCCCACAGATGCCTGGGCTCTGGCCTCGCTTTGCTCCTAAGTGGGTGAGCCACCATTGGGAGGCTGTTCACATCACGGCTCCTCAGTCTGCTCATCTGGAAAACAAGGGGTGTAACTAAATTGGTG
Source organism: Trichechus manatus latirostris (assembly GCF_000243295.1). Classification (NCBI taxonomy): domain Eukaryota; kingdom Metazoa; phylum Chordata; class Mammalia; order Sirenia; family Trichechidae; genus Trichechus; species Trichechus manatus. The sequence goes on from NW_004444120.1 coordinate 2,241,355, forward strand.
GTTTCAACTCTCCCCCCTCTAGGAGCAGAAAGCTTCTTACAACCTGTGATGGTTAAGGTTGTGTGTTAACTTGGTTGGGTCATGATTCTTGTAGTTTGGCAATTATGTAATGACATAGTTTAGCAGTTATGTAATAACATAGTTATCCTCCATTTTGTGATATAATGTAATCACGTCCATGATAGGATCTGATGTGATCAGCCAATCAGTTGTAAGGGGAGTTTCCTTGGAGATGTGGCCTGCATCCAATATATACGGATGTTCTGACAAAGCTCACTGGCTTTTGCTTGTTCTGGATCCTGCATCCAGCTCGTCATCATCTGACCTCCAGTTCTTGGGACTTGAGCCAGCAGACTGCGGCATTGCTTGCGATCTTGGGATTGGTTGGCCTCCATAGCCTGTGAGCCAGCATTCTTCCATATTACCTGCCAATCTTGGATTCATCAGCCTCCACAGCCTGCTGTCTGACTTGCCAATCTTGGGTTTGTCAGCCCCTGCAACTATGTGAGTCAGGAGAAGCCTCCAGTCTGATGCCTGACCCATGGAATTGGGACTTGCCAACATCTGCAACCACATGAGCCATTCCTTGAGATAAATCTCTCTCTCTCTGTACACTTCATTGGTTTTGCTTCTCTAGAGAACCCAGCCTGAGGCACAATCTGAACACCTCCTTTCTACTCTCTCCTGAATTTTTTCATTGGTTATTTTTGTTGTTGTTGTTATATTAGTCTCTCAAACACTCCCTGCCTTCCTTCTGTAATAGGGTGGCTTTCTAGGGGTGGCTCTTGTCCCACCCTTGTCTATCCCATGGGAATCTCATGACTGGGAATAGGCTGAAACAGCTTCATTCCCCAATTGTCCCACCGATGCCTAAAATGTTGCCGTCGATTATTCATTCCTTTCTCTTAAAGAGAATTTGTTAAAATATCAGAAGCTTTGAGAGCAATAATGTAGGTATAATCAGTCACTGACACTTAAGCATACAAACTTTTCCTAAGAGCAGGTTTTGAGATGGAGAAGGGGGAGCTAGGGCCACGGAAGTAAAACAATCCCTTCATATTTTAGTCCAAAGCTGGTGTTTGTTGGCCCTGGTGCTGACAAAGTGACGTGCTCTCAAGCCCAGTTCTAAAGCCAAACTGCACCCATGTGGAAACTGTCAGCCTCTTGCGATCCCAGAATGGAGCACACATGGTGCCCCATGCTTGTGGGGCAAAATCTGAAGCCAGGGGAGCAGGACTTTGCTCACAGCAGCTGTTTTCTGGGTTTGAGGTTTGAAGAATTTTAATTTACGTGTGCAAGAAAAATTTCCTTTTACTATCCCTAAGGCAACTCTGGTTCAGTGAAAGTGGGGGCTTTTAAAAATCCCAGGATTATAGGTAATCGGGTCGGCCCTTCCACATCTGTACAGTTTATGAGTAGAATAACATATGAATTTGCTATTGTCTTTGTCCTTGCTCTTATAGTCTAATACCCAGTAGCACTGCAAGGGACAAGGGAACTAATTTTCAAATATTAACAAAATTATTCAGGAGAACTGCACTTTCTGTTGCTGCAGTTGGCACGTCTTTTCCTGAAAGCTTGCCCACAGCTGACAGCCTGCTTGGCACAATCTCACTTAAGTACTTTGATGTTGGAGAATATGACTGACAAGATGCAAATGGCCATATTCCAGACAAGCCAGTGAGGGTAACAGTCTGTGAACCAGGGGAAAGTTCAGCCTTAGAGGGTCACCAACTGATAAATGCAGTCATTCCAGGAAAGGAGGGTGTTGCCAAAGAGAATCATTTAGGGTAAGTACCTACATTAAAAGCAGCTATGAAATGTTCTGAAACGAGGATACGGAATGATGCTGGCCACCTCCAAACCAAAAAACCAAACCCACAGCCATCAAGTCGATTCCGACTCATAACCACCCTGTAGGGCAGATTAGAACTGCCCCACAGGGTTTCCAATGCTGTAAATCTTTACAGAAGTAGACTGTCACATCTTTCTTCCGCAGAGCAGCTGGTGGGTTCGAGCCTCTGACCTTTTCGTTCACAGCTGAGTGCTTTAACCACTGTGCCACCAGGCTCCTTGGCCACCTCCACATACCCTAAAACAGGGAAACCCACTTAATTAGCACAGCTGAGCCTAATGACAGATGCTGAGCCCCAGCCTCCTAGGTATTGAGCACTTTCAGCCTGGGAAGTGCAGTGGTTAAGAGCTGGGCTGCGAACCAAAAGGTCGGCAGTTCGAATCCACCAGCTGCTCCTTGGAAACCCTATGGGGAAGTTCTACTCTGTCCTATAGGTCGCTCTGAGTTGGAATCGACTCATTGGCAATGGGTTTGGTTTAAGTTTTTGTGTATGTATAGTATGATGAACAGCATTGTTAATTTTCTATCAAACTCATTCTATTATTCTTGAGCTATTACGTATTGGGCTCTATGTATTATAGCAGTTTAGACCACACTGACTAATATATACAACAACCATGCAAAGCAGTTGATGTCACCATTTTATAGATTAGGAACTTGCAGCTCAGAGAATTTAAGAGGTGTATTTACTTACCCAACATCAGGATTTAAACGTGGAGCCATGGTTTGAACTGAAGTCTATCTGGTTTAAATCTCCAGCTCCTAGAAGTTTGGACCCCTAGAGCAAAAGAGGTGGAAGTAGATGGTTTGGATGACCAGGAATGTCTGACTTGACTAGTGTCCGCACTTGCTCATGCCCAAATTCATACCACTTCTTTTCTTTTTTATATATATTTTTGTTGTTGCTGCTGAGAATATATATACACAGCAGAACATACACTAATTCAACAATTTCTACACGTACAATCCAGTGACCCTGATTACATTCTTCGAGCACGCCACCTCTTTCCACAGCTCTAGCTGCTGCCCTGTTGAAAATTGTCTTCATGTTGGAAGAATGTAAGAGCTGGATGGGACCCTAATAATCACCCAGCTCATTGGTTTTCAAATTTCATTTTGGCAACAGATACCCTTTTTCTAATGAAATCTTACTTGGAAGCCCTGTGTTTGGACAGTTCAGATCAGAGCTTGTCTCTTTGAAGCAGAAGTCTGCAGCCTGGCTTGCTCACCTCTCTCCTGCACAGCTGGTGAGGAGTTCCTGAAAGCAGGGACAGAGAGCCACTGGTCCTGTCTCACCCTTCGTTTCAGAGGCAAGGAAACAGCAGCCCACCAGGTGTCTTCATCAGGGTCACATGCTGACACATGGCCGGGTGGGGACTGGAACCCAGGCTCCTGACTTTCAAATCTGGAAATCTTTCCATTGTACTACGCTTTCCCCTTTGAGAAATCAGAGCCTACGTTGTTCACTCTGAAACGCCCCATCTCTTTATCAGGAAGGACAGAATGGTGGGAGGGTCAGAGTTATTTGTATTCTTTTTTTTTTTTTTTTTTTTTTCTGTGCAACAAATTGATACAAACGCCCCATTTATTATCTCAGAGTTCTGTAGGTCAGAGGTCCAGGTGGCTTAGCTGCGTTCTCCGCACAGGATCTCACAGAGACGATGTCAAGGTGTTGGCTGGGCCAGGCTGCTGTCTGGAGGCTCTTGGGGAAGAGTCTCCTTCCAAGCTCCTTCAGGTTGTTGGTTGAATTCAGCTTCTTATGGCTGGAGGTCTGAGGTCCCTGTCTTTTTTCTAACTTTTGGCTGGGGGGTCACTCTGAGTTCCTAGAGATCACTTTCCTCGGGTCCTCCCTCATGGCCCCCTCCATCTTAACAGGAGAGAACCTGACTCCCATCAAACCCCTCTCACACTTCAAATCTCTCTGGCTTCCTTCCCCATCTACCACTGGCTAGAGGAAACTCTCTGCTTTTAAAGGTCTCATGAGTCCCTGGGTGGCACAAATGGTTAAGCACTCAACTACTAACCAAGAGGTTGGCGGTTCAAACCCACCCAAAGGTGTCTTGGAAGAAGGGGCTGGTAATCTGCTTCTGAAAGGTCACAGCCTTGAAAACCCCGTGCAGCACAGTTCTCTCCTCAAACACATGGGGTCACCATGAGTTGGCATCAACTCCATGGCAACTAGTTTGGTTTTTTTGTATAGGCCTGGGAAAGGGTATAAATCACAGCAGGAAGTCCAGATCTGAATCTTCAGGCTTGGAGGGAGCCTTTTTCTGCAGCAGAGCAAGTCTGTAGCAGATGATTCTCCAAATTCCTGGCTGGAAGCCCTCCCAGGCCTACTTCTGCAATCGAATCTCCAGTCAACAGGCTGGCCTTCTGGAGAGTACTAATCTAGACCCAGGGCACCTCAGTCAGGGGCGATGGGCAGGGCTCTGATGCTGTCAAGGACCTTCACACAGACTTCAGTAATCTCTTCCAGCTCTTCCCCTCCCTTTGAAGGGATGCAGTTTACAATGGGCCCATTACAGCCCTAATAGAATCGTTAACACACCAGCCATTAGCAGCTGCTAATGAGGGAATCCTGGGGATTACAGCATCAATTATCAAGCTTGACTTCGGAGTGTGGCTCTGCCAACAGTGGGCTCTTGTGAGAGCTCTTAGAAACTGTGGCAGAGAGAGCTAGGAGAGCCATGCGCTGTTGTGTGGCTGCCCCTACTCATACCGCAGATCAGCTCATACAGGTGCCCAGCTCTTCTCCTATGGCTGCACAAAATAGGTCCTAGGGCAGCCTGTGGACCTGGAGATGGAAGAACATTTCCCTCACAGACCTGCATGCCTCTCTCCCAGGTTTTCATTCCCCTCTTTAAAACTCATATGCTTCTTTGCCTCCACAGCTATTGTCTGCTCCTCCACTCCACTGCTTTGTGTAAATCTTGCCACCTAAACTGTGAAATCTTCCTTAGCACCTTCAACCAAAATCATATCCAAGTTCCCCCTTACCCACATCCTGTCAGTCACCAACTAACCAACTGCTGGTGAGTTGACTCTGACTCATGGTGACCCCATGTGTTTCAGAGTAAAACTGTGCTCCACAGGGTTTTCAATGGCTGATTTTTTTGAAAGTAGATTACCAGGTCTTTCTTCCAGTGCACCTTTGGGTGGACTCAAACCTCCAACCTTTTGGTTAGCAGCCGAGCACATTAACTGCTTGTAACACCAAGGGCCCCTGGCAATCTACTTCCAAAAAATCAGTCACTGAAAACCTATGGAGCACAGTTCTACTCTGACACAAACAGGGTCACCAGAAATTGGACCTGACTCAATGGCAACTGGCTTATCAGTCACTAAGACGTAGGAATTCTACCTTTTAAAATATCTCTTGACTCCTTCCCTTCTTTCTTTTCCTGCTGCCACTGCCTTAGTTCACTGTCTTATCAACACCTCGGAAATCGCCTCCTCTCTGGTGTCTCCACCTCTAGTTCAGCTCCTCTCCTACTTCCAACTCGTTCTCCACATCTTTCTAAAAAATAAATCTGATTGTCACTCCTCTGTTCACACTTCTTCAGAGATCCCAATTGCTTATAGGAGAAAGTACAAGCTCCTAAGCATGGCCTTTCTTACATCTCTCCTCATATTCAACCATTCTCTGCTTTTCAGATCTTTGCTGGAGTCACACTGAACTGCCTTTCTTCCAAAGTGGCAAACTGTGAGGTGCTCCCCTCAGTTAGCACATGCTGACTGAGACCTGGAACGTCCTTACCCTCCTGACCATCCTTCAGCCTCATGTATGACGAAGCCTTCTTAACTCACTCTCTCTTTCTTGGTGCCCTGTGCGTATTTCTCTTAGAGTATCTATTTATACTGGAATTATAATTATTTGTCTCCCCTGCTGGACTGTGAGATAATTAAGTATACCAGTTCCAATATTTATTTCTAGAAGCCCAGTGTCTAGCACATAGCATCTGGCATTCAGTAAGCTACAACTACTATAATGTGTGTTTACTTAATGAATTAGAACATCGATAATGTTTTTCACAGTCCACTTCAAGGGTCTATTTTGACATGTGTTTCATTATTATGGGTGGGACTGTGAGTTGTTCACAGTCTAATTCTTTTGAGCCCCAAGAGAACTGTCTCAGACATCAGTGCTCCCCAGCCTTGACCGCAATAACTCAGTGCACAGCCTTGGGGTCTATGAAAATCTATCACATTGAATTAAAATCCACAAGTGTTTACCGAGCCTCCTGCTCTAGCTAGGCCCTAGAAGTGGACACTTGAGAAAGATATCAAAGACTTAAGAGTTGTACTTGCCTTCAAGGCCCTTCCAGTTGTGTCTCTGCCCACCTGTTTAGGCATAATCATAGTCAGATACACCAGGTCTCTGCTCCTAAGCTGTATCAGGATATCATCTGTGACAAAGATGCTTTGAGAGGCTTCAGTCTAATAATGATAGCAGCTACGGATCATTCACTGCTTACTATATTCCTATAACCGTGCTTAATGCTTTTGTGTATGATTCACCTACACTTAACCATCACAACCGCCTCGTACGGCATTTAGTCTTGCGCCCACCCTACCTATGTGAAAACTGAATCCTATGGAAGTTATGAAGGGGAAGAGCCAGGGCTAACCCCAAAGTCAGCCTGCTGCCAAAGCTCCAGGCTCTCAACCACGATGACACGCTGCCCCTACAGCACTGTGTGGTTAACATAAATCAATCGCTTTGTCTGGGAGGGAAACGCCTCTGGCTTCCTACTTTCCTCTACATCTCTTAAAACTTTGCATTTCCATTGATTGTCCCCATATCCAAGCCTGTCAAATTGAACAAAATGAGATCAAAACTAAAATGCAGAGATTAAACTATTGCCCAAAGTCAGAAGGCTTGTCTGAGCCCAGAACTCATTTTGATTGGGGACTTCTTAATTTGAAACAAATGATCTCACAATGAGGAAAAGACTTGAGGGAAGAGACTGTGTTCTTCACTGCTGTCTTCTCAGCAGCTAGCAAAATGCCTGGCACATAGTTGTTTGCCGGTGAGTGGATTTTGACTCATAGCGACCCTATATGACAGAGCAGAACTGCCCCATAGGGTTTCCTAGGTTTCCAGAAGAACAAACAAATCTGTCTTGAAGGAAGTACAGCTAGAATGCTGCTTAGAAGCAAAGATGGCAAAGCTTCATTTTGCTTACTGTGGACATGTTATTAGGAGGGATCAATCCCTGGAGAAGGACATCATGCTTGGTAGAGGGTCAGCGAAAAAGAGGAAGACCCTCAATGAGATGGACTGACGCAGTGTCTACAACAATGGGCACAAAAATACCGACTGTTGTGAGGATGGTGCAGGACAGGGCAATGTTTCATTCTGTTATAGATAAGATCACTGTGAGTCAGAGCCGACTAAATGACATCTAACAACAACAACACAATCTTTCCAGAAGCAGATCACCAAATCTTTTCTCCCACAGAGTGACTGGTGGGTTTGAACCAATGACCTTTTGTTTAGCAGCAGAGCGCTTAACCATTGTGGCACCAGAGCTCCTTTGGCACACAGTAGGCACTTAAGAAATATTACAGAAAATACCATGAGTGGTGGAAACTGGGAGATTTCAGCAGAGTTTTAAAAGGTCATGCCCGTTACTGTTTTTAAGAGGCTTATACCAGGAAAACCTACGAGACTGTAAGCTGCTTTGTGCATACCCAGCCCTGTTGCCCATCTCTCTCCTCCACAGACCCAGAGAGGAAATCCATAGAAGTGTCTGCATGATCTTCAGAGTGGGAGGCCACATGCTGCCCACCTCTCCGACAGCCTGTTTATCCTTAGTTCCCTAAAATTGAAATTTCAAAACAGGGATGGGACCAGGGTAAGGTGAGAGGGTACAGAATTGAAGGAGGCACTCACTGTCCTTCGTTTGCAAGTTGCATCATTTCCTCACCACAGTCCTGACCCTTTTCTAAATAAAATCATTCTGTCACCTTTAGGTAATTTGGGGTCTGGGTAATGAAAATGGTCAACACCCTTAGCTGCTAGCCAGTTCAAGTCCACCCAGAGGCACCTGGGAAGAAAGATCTGATGATCTACTTTGGAAAAATCGGCCATTGAAAACCCTGTGGAGCACAGTTCTACTCTGACGTGCATGAGGTCGCCATGAGTCAGAGCTGACTCAAAGGCAATTAATTGGTTTGCTTTTTTTTTTTTTTAAATTGCCTGTAAAAATATAAATCTTTTTTCTCTAGGCTTTTTGTCTCCTTTTCTTACCTTCTCGCACTGGTGAGAACTTCCAGCACTATGCTGAATGAGAGTGTTGGGAACAGATGTTCTTGCCTTGTTCTGGTCTAAGGGAGAAATCGTTCAACCGTTCACCATTGTGTATAGTGTAAGCTATAAGTTTTTTTGTAGATGTTCTTTATTAGGTTGAGGAAGTTCCCCTCTATTCTTAATTTTCTGACAGTTTTTATCATGAAAGGGTGTTGAATTTTGTCAATGCTTTTTCAGCATCTATTGATATTATCATGTGCTTTTCTTCTTCAATCTGTTAGTGTGGTGAATTACACTGATTGCTTTTCATATATTCAAACAGCCTTCTGTCCCTGGGATAAACCCCACTTGGTCATGATGTATATTTCTTTTTATATATTACTGAATTCTATTTGATGGTATTTTGTAAAAGATTTTTGCATCTATATTCATGAGGGACACTGGTCTGTAGTTTTCTTTTTTTTGCACTGCTTTTGTCTGTTTTTGGTATCAGGGTAATAACGGCTTCATAAAACGAATTGGGCAGTGTTCCTCTCCTATTTTCTAAAAAAGGTAGCACAGAAGTGATGTTAATTCTTATTTACACATTTGGTAGAATTCTCTGGTCAAACTCTCTGGACCTGAAGATTTATTTTTGGGAGTTTGTAAATTATGAATTTAATTTTCTTAATACTTGATTTGTTTTTTTAGGTGCCGTCAAGTCAGTTCCGACTCATAGCAACCCTACGTACAACAGAACAGAACGTTGCTTGGTCCTGTACCATCCACACAATCATTGCTGTGTTTGTGCCCATTGTTGCAGCCACTGTGTCAATCCATCTCATTGAGGGGCTTCCTCTTTTTCACTGACCCTCTACGTTATCTGGCATGGTCTTTCCTCAAAATATGTCCAAAGTACGTAAGATGAAGTCTCGCTGTCCTCCCTTCTATGGAACATTCTGGCTGTGCTTCTTCCAAGACAGATTTGCTCGCTCTTCTGGCAGTTCATGGTATATTCAATATTCTTCACCAATACTGTAATTCAAATGCATCAATTCTTCTTTGGTCTTCCTTATTCATTGTCCAGCTTTTGCATGTATGTGAGGTAACTGAAAATACCATGGCTTACGTCAGGTGCACCTTAGTCCTCAAAGTGAAAGCTTGGCTTTTTAACACTTAAAAGAGTTCTTTCGCAGCAGATTTTCCCAATGCAATGCATCCTTTGATTTCTTCACTGCTGCTTCCATGGGCATTGATTGTGGATCCAAGTAAAATGAAATCCTTGACAACTTCAATCTTTTCTCTGTTTATCACAATGTTACTTATTGTTCCAGTTGTGAAGACTTCTGTTTTCTTTATGTTGATGTGTAATCCATACAGGAGGCTGTAGTCTTTGATCTTCTTCAGTAAGTGCTTCAAGTCCTCTTCACTTTCAGCAAGCAAGGTTGTGTCATCTGCACATCACAGGTTGTTAATGAGTCTTCCTCCAGTTCTTCAAATAGTCCAGCTTCTTGGATTACTTGCTTAGCATACAGATTGAGTAAATACAGTGAAAGGATACAACCCTGATGCACACCTTTCTTGATTTTAAACCACAAAGTATCCCCTTGTTCTGTTCGAATGACTGTCTCTTGGTCTATCTACAGGTTTTTTATGGGCACAATTAAGAGTTCTGGAATTCCCATTCTTCACAATGTTATCTATAATTTGTTATGATCCACACAGTCAATAAAACATAGTCAATAAAACACAGGTAAACATCTTTCTGTTATTCTCTGCTTTCAGCGAAGATCCATCTGATAGCAGCAACAATATCCCTTGTTACACATCCTCTTCTGAATCCAGCTGGAATTTCTGGCAGTTCCCTGTCAATGTACTGCTGCAACTGTTTTTGAATTATCTTCAGCAAAATTTTACTATTTTAATAGTTGTAGGATATTTATCTTCTTCATATTGGGTGAAATGTGGTAGTTTCTGGTTTTCAAAGAAGCAATCCATTTCATCTAAGTTGTCAAATTTATGTGTGTAGAGTTGTTTGCAGTACACCTTTTCCTCATTTATCGACATGGTTAGGTTCCAAAGACCAGGTCATTACGTGAAATTTGCATTATGCAAAAATGGAGGATGACTACATCATTACATAATGCCAAATTACATCATTACATAACTGCCAAATCACTGAGAATTATGGCCCAGCCAAGTTGACACATAACTTTAACCATCACAGCCAGTGGTACTCTCGCTTCACGCCTCAGTGTTTATTACTTCCAGATGTACATCGTTAAAATGCAAAATAGTCAGATAGCAGATTTTTTACTATTGTAAATGCGAAATGTTGCATAACGAGATAGTCTATAAATGAGGAGAAGGTGTATTATTCTCTTTTTTATGTCTGTGGGGTCTTTGGTGATATCCCTCATATCATTCCTGATATTAATCATTTGCATCTTTTTTTTTCTTTTGAGATTTGTCGATTTTATTGATCTTTTTGAGGAAACTGCCCTTTGTTTCATTGATTTTCTCTGTTGTTTTCTGCTTTCAATTTCATTGATTTCTGTCCTTATCATTATTAATTCCTTCCTTCTGCTTGCTTTAGGTTTATTCTTCTAAGTTCTTGAGGAGGAGCTGAGATGACTGATCTGAGACTTCCTCTTTTCTAATGTATGCATTTAGTATTACAAATTTCCCTCACACCACCACAATAGCTGTGTCCTACAAATATTCTATTTTCATTTCATTCAATGTATTTTTTTAAAATAATATTTTATTGTTTTTGGTGAAAGTTTATATAGCAAATTAGATTTTCATTTAACAATTTCTATACAAATTGTTCAGTGGATGTCTTGGGCTGGGTTCTCTAGAGAAGCAAAACCAGTAAAGCGTATATATACACATCAAGAAAATGGCTGATGCAGTTTTTAGAGGCGGTAAGTCCCAAGTACATGAGGCTGGAAAGAGAATTCTCCTGATTCACATAGCTGCAGGGGCTGGCAAACCCAAGATTGGCAGGCCAGACAGCAATGCTGCCACTGGCTGTGAAGGTCTACATATATGAAGATCGGCAGGCAAGCTGCTAGCCCAAGTCCCACGAACTGGAGGCCAGACAAACAGAAATCAGCTGCAGGATCTGGAACAAGCAAAAGCCCTGGCACGGCAAGCAGGAAGGAAGTAGGCAGAGGAGGGCGGGGAGATGATGGCAGAGGGGGTGGTGAGCCACCACAGGCTCCACCTCCATCGGTACCACTCAGCAGATTCCGTCAGGGGGGTGATCAGGTATCAAATTTCAACAGGAAAGTGATAACAACATCATACAACTTCCCAAACACTGAGAAAGACGCCCAGTCAAGTTGACACACAATCTTAACTATCACAGTGGAATTAGTTATAATTTTTCACAATATGTCAAGCTTATCTTTAATTGTGTTCTCGTTGTTTCATTTCCAGTGCTCTAGTTTCCCTGCCCCCTTATTTTCTCATCTTTGCTTTAGAGCAACTGTTGACCTTTTGGTTTCATATAGGTAGTTTTTTGAGGGCACACCATACTATGCCAATCTGTTATTTCACTAAAAGGTTACCTCAGGAGATAGTTTTGGTTTGAGGCATTCAATGTGTTTTTAAATTTCCTTTGTCTTCCTATTTGACCCATAAATTATTTAGAAGTGTATTACTTAGTTCCAAATTTTTGGAAATTTTCCTGTTAACTTTCTCTTATTCATTTTTAGTTTAATCCTGTTGTGGTCAGAGAACATCCTCTATATGATTTTAAATTTACTTATTTTATGGCTCAGCATATGGTCTATCTTGGTATACGTCCCACGGGCACTGAAATAAAATATGTACCCTGCTGTCGTTGGCTGGAGTGCTCTATATATGTCAGTTAGATTCTGTTGATGGATGGTGTTATTGAGTTCTTGCTGATTTTCTGCCTAGTTGTTCTATCAATTGTTGAGACAGAGGTGTTGAAGTCTCCATTTGTAATTGTGGATTTGTCTTTCTCCCTTCAGTTCTCTCAGTTTTTGCATTACGTTTTGCAGCTTTTGTTTGGTGCATACATACTTAGCACTGATATGTTTTCTTGGCGTATTGACCCTTTTATCATTATAGAAAGACCATCTTGTCTCTGTTAAATTTCTGTTTGAAGCCAACTTTATCTATGTTAATATAGCCACTCCTGTTTTCCTTTGATTAATGTTTGCATGATATATCTTTTTCATCCTTTTACCTTTAACCTGTCTATATTGTTATATTGGAAGTGAGTTTCTTGTAGAGAATATAAAACTGGGTCATGTTTTTAATCTGCTCTGCCAATATCTTTTAATTGCTGTACTCAGACAATTTACTTTCAAGGTAATATTGATGTGTTACAGCTTAAATCTCTGCCATTTTATTTTTTGTTTTCTGTTTGTTCTGTTTTTAGTTTCTCTGTTTTCTTTTTCTCTCCCTTCTAAGTTACTTGAACATTTTGTAGAATTTCATTTTGATTTATCTAGAGTGTTTTTGGGTGTATCTATGCGTAGATTTTACCCGTTTGAGTAATGTATAGAAAATTTACCTCCCTTTATGTCCCTTTACCTTCTCCAATTATAATTCTCTTAAATATTTCCTCAAAATATATTTAGAACCATATCAGTAATTGTTATTACTTTTACTTCAATCATCATACATAATTTACAAAATTCAAGAGGAGAAGAAAAGCCTATTGTTTTGACCATATTTTTGCTTACTGCAATCTTTCTTCCTCACTGCTGGTCTAAGTTTCCTTCTTCTATCTTTTCCTTTCTGTTTAGACAAGTTCCTTTCATCATTCTTAGGGTAGGTCTGCTGGTAACAAACTCTCTTATTTTTACCTTTATCTAAGAATGTCTCGATTTCTTCTTCATCTTGAAGGATACTTTCACTTGGTATAAGATTCTGTGTTGACAGTTCTTTTTTTTCCACCTCTTTAAAAGTGTTGCGCCACTTTCTTCTGACTTCCATGATTTCTGATTAGAAATCTACTGTCATTGGAATTGTTTTTCCCTTGTAGCTTAAGTATCATTTTTCTCTAACTTATTTCAAGATTTTTTCTTTGTCTTTAGTTTTTAGAAGTTTAACTATGTCTTATCTGTGTCTTATCTATGTCTTGACATAGATATCTCCGGATTTATCCTATTTGGTTGTTTGTTCACCTTCTCGAGCCTGTAGGTTTATGTCTCTTGTCAAATTTGGGAAGTTTTCAGCCATTATTTCTTAGAGGACTTTTTCAATCACACTCTGTTTCTCCTCTACTTCCTGGACTCCCATGACATAAATGTTAGGTCTTTTGTTATAGTCCTATAGGTCAGTGAGGCTTCGTTCACTTTTTTTTTCTCCAATCTATTTTCTCTCTGTTGTCCAGATTGAGCAATTTGTATTGTTCTATCTTCCAGTTTACTGATTATTTCCTCTGCCTCTCCCAATGTACTATTGAGTCTATCCACTGAGATTTTATTTTTGTTATTGTTTTCTTAGCTCTAAAATTTTCATTTGGTTCTTCCTTATATCTTCTATCTTTTGTTGAGCCTTTCTGTTTTTTTAATTTGTTCCATGTGTTTTTGTAATTGTTTGTTGAAGAATTTTATCACGGCTTCTTTAAAATCTTTATCAGATTATTCTCACATTGCTGCTATCTTAGCGTTGGCATCTATAGAATGTCTGTTTTCATTCAGTTTGAGATCTTCCTGGGTTTTGGTATGACAAGTGATTTTTTTTTTTTTTTTTACTAAACCTAGACATTTTCACATTGTAAGATTCTGGATCTTATTTAAATTTTTTTTTCTTTTTTTTTTTTAAAGCTGGCATTCTATGATACCACTCTGGCAGGGAAAGGGGGCAGGGGGTACCACCTCACTACTGCCAGGGGGAGGTAAATGTACAGCTTCCACACTAAGCCTCTGTTGACACTGGAGTGAGGGTGCTCCTCATTACTTCTGGTTGGGAATGAAAGTTCCAGCTTCCCACATAATCTCCAGTGATGCTGGTCTTGTTACCACTAGCAATAGTGAAAGTTCTAGGTTCCCCTGAGTCCACGTCAGTGGGAGGGGGGATGTCTCATTACTTCTGGGTGATGGTGGAAGTCCAGATTCCCCACATAATCTCATCTGACACTGGTTGGGGGATGGGGGAGTCACTACTAGCCAGTGAAGATGAATGCCCTGGCTTCTTACTAGGCCTTCCCTGACATCACCCTGCCGGGCTGTGGGAACACCTTAGTACAGCCTGTCAGGGATGGAAGCCTAGGTTCTCCACTTGGCCTTCACTGGGGGCTGAGGTAGGGCCATACCTTTTCTGTGGTGTTTGGCCACAGTACAACAGTTATTGGCTAAACGTTTTCTGTCTTGTTAAGCTGCCATTTTCCTGATCTTTTGGCTAGAGGGAGCACCTGTTGGTATTTCCAGTTGCTGGCTTCTCAGCTCCACGTCTGGAATATATGAGGCAGAAAGAACGGCTCAGGAACTCACCACCGTGCTGTTGTTTGAGTTCTGAGGTATTTAGTGCTCTGCCTTCTTCTCTGCACTTTCCAGAGTCGTCTTTTGTTTGCTTTTTATATAACGTCCCGGAATTTTAGTTGTGTCTAGCAGGATAGAATAGGGAAAGTATGTTTACTCTATCTTCCCAGAAGTGGAAGTTCAAACACATATTTTTAAAAAAATTTTAAATAAAATAATAATTCATGTTTGTTGTAGGAAATTTAGAAAATATTTAAATGTAGAGAGAATAACCACTACATAGTCCTACACTCGGGAATTACCATTAACGTGTGGTATATATACTTCTTTTATTTTTTATACAAATATATCTTCCCCCACAAACTGTATGTGTGTCTCTATTTTCTGCCCTATGGCATTACATGATTTTTCACAATCATCACATTTGATGGGACAGTATTCCATTATATGTTGTTATGTGCTATTGAGTTGATTCCGACTCATAGCCACCCTATAGGACAGAATAGAACTGCCCCATAGGGTTTCCAAGACTGTGATCTTTACAGAAGCCGACTGCCTCATCTTTCTCCCGCAGAGTGGCTGGTGGGTTCAAACTGCCCACCTTTTAGTTAGCAGCTGAGTGCTTAACCACTGAACCACCAGGGCTCCTTATTCCATTATATAGATTTACTATATTTATCTAATCTTTGATAGTTGGACATTTAGGCAATATCAATTTTTTTTTTTTTTTTTTTTTTACTATTATGGAGATATACATCACTTAATCTTTTCATACATATAGGATTATTTCCTTCGGATCAACTCCTAGAATTTACCCTTCATTTTTTTATTCTTAATGCAATTGCCAATCGCTTATGTCATTTTAACTATGCTGCAAAGGAAATAGAGGGATGTTTTAAAACTTTTAATCCATGAACAAAGGACAGAGTGTTGCCAAGAGTAGGATATTCAAAAAGAATGTGCTAAAATTCCCAAAAGCAATTTCAAAAAAGAAACTGCAATAACATTTGGGGCAATGAGAGTGTTACTGAAATAACTACACTCTCCCCCCAGGTCACTGCTTTGAAGATGGCAATTATCTGGAGGTATAAGTTCTGGTGTTGTTTATAAGAGACATCAGATGCGTTGCCTAGTAGCCTCCTCTAGTATGACAGGGTAAAGGTAAACAGAGAAGGTCAAGGGAGTGAATATGAGGCCCAGGCATTAGCAAAAAAGATAAGGAGGAAGTAGGTTGAGCTAAGAAACTTGAGGTACATAGGTACTTTGAGGACTGAAGGACACTCACTGGCAGGAGAGGTCTGCGAAAAGACACAGCCCCAGCCAAGGAGGAGTAAGGCAGGTGGACAGTTTGCAGAGGAAACCAGGTGGGGTGTGGCCATAGTCTGGATCAGGGACACAGGAAGGGAATGGAAGCATCTAGAGGATATTGTCTAAGAAGACTGGAGGCAAAAAACAACATGTGTCTTAGAATCTGCTGAACACAGAAAAAGTAAGGGAATATCAATTGGCTAGGAGAAAACTACAAGAAGAACTTGGTCTTGGTCTCTTCTGTAACTCGCATGGCGAGAGCCTGTGGGTCTTGCATGGACTTCCTGCCAGGGAAAGAGGTATACCAGAAAGCAGCTCAAATCTTTGGTAGTGGGCCTGGCCCCACCAAGGCACTGGGCTGAATCTCTGGGCACAGAGATTTCCTATCCTTCTGTTCATTGGCAGTGCTCTCCTAAGACCTGGGCAACCAAGCCCCTGTCCCAGGCCCTGTGATTTCCAAGGCCCCACACTAGCCCTCCTCTAGCTTTGTCTTTCCCATTGAGTGAGGAGTCTGTTGGGCCAAGGATGTATCCACCTGGAGCCCACCCCTACCGCCCTTCACTAGACCACGTTCTATACCTGAAACCCAGAATTCCCTGCCCAAATGGTCTCAGGCCATCTAGAGCTTTTGTGGACCTCGTCCTAGAGTCTGTTCTCCCAAGGGTGAACCATGCTGCTGGGATTTGTACCTGGGCCTGAGGGATGGCACTCTGGGGGTATGGATGAAATTTCAGAATGGGGGCTGGGGTGTCTACAGGCTTGTGCATGTGGCCCCACATGGTATAGGTGGGAGCCTGGGTAGATAAAGGAGGAGCTTGGGCTGTGGACCTGGAGCCTTCCTTTGTCCTTCCCCCTAGGCTCTGTAATAGTCAGAGGCAGACCTGCCTGTTAGCTCTAAAGCAGAGCTCTCTAGTTCTCTGCTACCCTTGCCAGAGAGGCTCCTCCTGTTGCCGGGAAGTACCTCTGATCTCATCTCAGCTTCTGTTTGAAATGGAAATTGCTTCATTTGTCAGTTTGTCAAGCTCCCAAGTAATTACCCTTCCAGAATTCCTGAGGCCGCCCTCAACCCCCAGCCACAGTCCTCACTGGGCCCATCCTAAATGTGCTAAGTGAAGTACCCCATCCTTCCCACCTCCAATTTTTGGCAAATGAAAAAACAAAGTTCAAATGCGGAGCATTGAGGGCAACCTTGAAAGGAGAAAGGGGTCTCAAAAGGGCAGCATCCTCCCAGCTTATTTCATCATTATAATTATATGGGGCACTTGTTAAAAATACTAATTTCTAGGCCCTATGTCTGGAGAGTCTGATTTCTTTTGCTTTCTGGTGAGACTCAGGAACAATAGTTCTGAACACTGCTGAACACTGGCGCCCCCGAGGGAGCTTTAAAAAATGCTGATGCTGGAGTCTTAACCCTAGAGTCTGACTGAACCGGTCTGGGGTGTGACTAGAAGCCCTGATGGTGCAGGGATTAAACACTCGGTTGTTAACTGAAAGGTCAGTGGTTTGAACCTACCAGCCGCTCCGTAGGAGAAAGATGTGGCCGTCTGCTGCCATACAGATTATAGCCTTGGAAACCCTATGGGGCAGTTCTACCCTGTCTGTAGGGTCGCTATGAGTGGGAACTGACTCGAAGGTAACAGGTTTGGTTTTGGTTTTTTTGGAGTGTGACTTGGGTATCAGGATTTTTAAGCCTCCTGGGTAATTCTGATGTACAACCAAGGTTGAGAAACACTGCTCAGGAATCTGCTTTTAACATGAGTCACAAGTGACTCTTAGGATCAAGTGAGGGTGGGAAATATTGCAAATGGTGCTGTAAAGGGAGGGAGGGGAAAGAATTACAGGATCAGCTTTCCCTACCTCCAGGAGGCCTCGTTTTGATTTTGTTTTGTTTTTCTCAGAAGCAGCTGGCAACTGTTTTGTCTTTTTCGCTTTCTCTCCAAGCTGTTTACCTCAAGCAGTATGATAATTGCCCCAAGACTTTAAAATTCTAGGAATGATCTCCGCAGTCTCCTCTTTTTGCCACCCCCCCCATTCCAATAATAACCCTTTTCTAGGGCACAGACATGAACACATTTCCCTATAAGGGTGGTGGAACAGGTATTATTATCCCCATCTAAGTCCTAACCTGTTGTCTTTTTTTTCCCCCAGGGGTGGACAGCTCCCCTCATCCCTTTCCCACTGTTTCATAAACCTTGCCCATTGACTCACATTCCCAGCATGTGACCTGGCTACCCAAGGATATTGCTGAGGACCCTGACTCAAGGCCTTAGAAGGGTGACAGAAGTATTCAGTGAGTGATGGCAAACGCTAGACCCTAGGCTACTTCTGGGATTTCCCTTTGCCCTGAATTCATCCATGGCACCAAGGCCACCAAAGGCCAGTGGTGAGCCCCAGGACCCACGAGAGCAACTCGAAGGCATGGTGTTACAGACTCAGCTTATTCCCCTAATGTGTACCTCACTGATGCCTGCTGAGGGCCCATATAAGTGGCTGAAGGCTAACATACAACTTGGAGTTAGTGTTGACTTCTGAGGACAGGCAGGCTTATGTCAGAAAAGATACTAGGCCTAAAAGTGAAGGTAAGAGAGGTCTAAACAGTGAAGAGGAGAAAAAGTCAACGGCAGCCTCTTTCCAAATGTCTGCCACCGTCTCTAACGAACTGGAGCACAGTGGGAACACGCACTGGTCCTTTTGGTAATGCCAGTCCTTAGAGACGACTCTGATTTTCAAAGTGCCTCAAAAGGCAGATTCTACAAACTACAGGCCTGTGAGTTTGACATTACATCTCAGCCAAAATTCCACCAGGTTATTGAAGGGCTTGTTTAAGAACACCTAGAAAAAGATACTGGGTCATTTGGATCCAACATGCACCTACTGAGTTCTTTTTCTGACAAGGGCGTATTAGATGGGTAAATCAAGGACATGCGTGTATCACATAGAACATGCAGACTTCAGTGGGTGAGTCACCATAACTCTTGTGATCTAGTTGTGGACAAGTGAGAAACACATGGGCTGGATATGAGAATATACAGGCATATTGGCATCTGGACCCAAAGGTATTGTTTAATGAATGTGAAGAAAAGTGGTCTATAGTAATCCGGTTCAGGACTCCTCCCTTTGTTTTGCTCCACTTAAACTTATTACCTATGACTTTGACGGGGAGCTGAGTAGAACTTTCTTTATTTTACATACACACACACACACACACATTATATATGTGACTATATACATATGTATGTGTGTATACGTATATGTATGTGCTTTAGGTGAAAGTCTACAGCACAAATCAGTTTCTCACTCAAAAATTTATATGCAAATTATTTTGTGACATTGGTTGCAATCCCCACATTGTATCTGCACTCTCCCCCTTTCCCTTTCCACCCCAGGTTCCCCGTGTCCATTCATCCAGTTTTCCTGTCCCTTCCTGCCTTCTCATCTGTGCTTTTTGGCAGGTGTTGCCCATTTGCTCTCATATACTTGATTGAATTAAGAAGCACGCTCCTCACGTGTGTTATTATTTGTTTTACAGGCCTGTGTGATCTTGGCTGAAAGGTGGACTTGGGAGTGGCTTCAGTTCTGAGTTAGCAGGGTGTCAGGGGCCACAGTCTCAGGGGTTCCTCCAGTTTTGGTCAGACCAGTAAGTCTGGTTTTTTTTAATATGAATTTGAATTTTGTTTTACATTTTTTTTTCCCGCTCTGGCTGGGACCCTCTACTGTGATCCTTGTCAGAGTGGTCAGTGGTAGTAGACGGGCACCATCTAGTTCTTCTAGGCTCAGACTGGTGGAGGCTGTGTGGTTTGTGGGGTCCATTAGTCCTTTGGACTGATATTTTCCTTGTTTCTTTGGTTTTCTTCATTCTCCTTTGCTCTGAATATGATGGCTCAGTAGATGCATCTTAGATGGCCACTGGCAAGCTTTTAAGACCCCAGATGCTACTCACGGAATTTGGATTTTGAACATTTCCTTTATGAATTATGTTATGCCAGTTGACCTAGATGTCCCCTGAGACCATGAACCGCAGTCTTCAGCCCCAGTAACTCAGTCCCTCAAGGTGTTTGGATGTGTCTAGGAAGATTCCACGACTTTGCCTTGGTCAAGTTGTGCTGACTTACCCCATATTGTGTGTTGTCTTTCCCTTCAACAAAGTTAACACCTGTCTACTATCTGGTTAGTGATTTCCCTTCCCTGTGTCTCCCTTTCCTCGTAACCACCGAAGGTTGTTTTTTCCTGTGTGTAAACCTTTTCTTGGGTTTCTCTTATAGTGGTCTCATGCAGTATTTTCCTTTTGTGATTGACTTATTTCACTCAGCATAATGCCCTCCAGATTCATCCATGTTATGAGATATTCCACAGATTCATCATTGTTCTTTATCATTGTGTAGTATTCCATTGTGTGTACGTACCATAATTTGTTTATCCATTCATCTGTTGATGGGCACTTGTTTCCATCGTTTTGCTGTTGTGAATAATGCTGCAATAAACATAGGTGTGCATATGTCTATTCAAGTGACGGCTCTTATTTCTCTAGGATATATTCCTAGCAGTGGGATTGCTGGATCATATGGTATTTCTATTTCTAGATTTTTAAGGAGGTGCCATATTGTTTTCCATAATGGTTGTATCATTTTAGATTCCCACCAGCAGTGCATAAGAGTTCCAATCTCCCCGCAACCTCTCCAACATTTGTTATTTCTGTTTTTTTAATTCATATCAGTAATGTCAGGGTGAGATGGTATCTCATTGTAATTTTGATTTGTATTTTTGTAATGGCTAATAATGATCGCGAGCATTCCTCATGTGTCTGTTCATATCCTTTGCACATTTTTTAATTGCATTATTTGTCTTTATGTTGAAGTGTTGAAGTATTCAATAGATTTTAGAAGTTAGACCCTTGTCAGATATGTAGTAGGCAAAAATATTTTCCTGGTCTGTAAGTTCTCTTTTTACTCTTTTGGTGAAATCTTCTCTTGATTATAAGTGTTTAATTTTTAGGATCTCCCAGTTATCTAGTTTATCTTCTGGTGTTTGTGCATTGTTGGTTATGGTTTGTATTCTCTTCATGCCATGAATTAGGGCCCCTAGGGTTGTCCCTATTTTTTCTTCCATGATCTTTATCATTTTAGATTTTATATTTAGGTCTTTGATCTATTTTGAGTTAGTTTTTGTGTATGGTGTGAGGTATGGGTCCTGTTTCATTTTTTTTAACAGATGGACATCCAGTTTTACCAACAATATTTGTTAAAAAGACTGTCTTTTCCCCCTTTTAATGGACTTCGGTCCTTGTCAGAGATCAGGTGACCATAAAAATAAAAAAAATGCATTGCCGTTGAGTTGATTCCGACTCATAGTGACCCTACAGGACAGAGTAGAACCACCCCATAGGGTTTCCAAGGAGCAGTCAGTGGATTTGAACTGCTAAACTTTTGGTTAGCAGTCAAGCTCTTTACCACTATGCCATCAGGCCTCCAGGCGACCATAAGTGGATGGATTTACATCTGGGTTCTCGGTTCTGTTCCATTGGTCTATGTGTCTGTCATTTTACCAGTACCAGGCTGTTTTGACTACCATGGCTGTACAATAGGTTCTGAGATCAGGTAGTGGGAGGCCTCCTACTTTGGTTTTTTTCTTCAGTAATGATTTGCTTCTCTGGGGCCTCTTTCCTTTCCATATAAAGTTAGTGATTAGTTTTTCCATCTCGTTAAAGAGTGCTGTTGGAATTTGGATCTGGATTGAACTCTATCTGTAGATCACTGTGTTAGGCTGGGTTGTCTAGAGAAGCAAAACCAGTAAAGTGTATAAATATATATATAGAGAGAGATTATATCCAGGAAACAGCTCACGTGATTGTAGAGGCTAGAACATCCCAAGTCCGTGGATCAGGGTAGAGGCCTCTCCCAAGTCACACAGCTGCAGAAGCTGGCAAGCCCAAGATCAGCAGGTCGGAGAGCAGGGCTCCCGCTCACAGGCTGTGCAGATCGACGAATCCCAGGTTCGGCAGATAAGCTGACAGCTCATGTCCCAAGAACGGGAGACGAGACAAGAGGAAGCAGCCGCAGGATCCAGAAAGAGCAAAAAGCCAGAACGTCTGCTTATAAACAGATGTGGGCCACACCCTCAAGGAGACTCCCTTTCATCTGATTGGCTACTCACAGTATATTCAATCATGGGAGTGATTACATTAAAATACTGAGAATCATGGCCCAGTCAGGTTGACACACAATCTTAACCGTCACAGTCCACCCCTTGTCAACTTGGCACATGTACACATCTCCTTAAACCATACGTAATCTCTGAGTAAAGACAATTAGAAAGTCATACTTGCGCCTAACATGATACCACTAACATGCATACAATGGAAAACGCACTAGCCCCGTTTACAGCTTATATTTTATAAGTGAAGGAAACAAAAATATTTGATGCACACATACGAAGCAGTCCCCGTTTCTGCAACTGGTCATGTGGCTGTAACTGGTATTTAGAACTACCTTCTTCCACCACCCATTCTGTATTCCCTTTGCCCCCAGCAAGCACCTCGGCTGGTCATGGTTCTTTGCCTGGGGGGGTGACCCAAACCTTCATTCCTGAAGGGTCTGGGTCATTAGTAGTCATGTCAGAATTAGGTTGCTGTAGTTTTCCATTGACTTTAGTCACAGGGCATGGTAGTACTAAGAGACGCCCCAAGGATTCTCCTGCATTCCAGACATACTCTTTTTTACCTCCATTATGTAATATCAGTTTGATTTCCTC
>NW_004444120.1:2268390-2283058 GCF_000243295.1 Trichechus manatus latirostris
GGCACTTGAGCCTTGACTCTGAAGCCTTGAGTGCATCTCTTTCCTTCATCAGTTTGTCTAGCGAAAGTAGGACAAACCAACCAGCTTCCTTATACTTCTCATTCTGACAAAGCTGTAGAAAGATATCACACATGTGTTCACCCTGAGCCTCACCTTTCACCAATACCCGACCTACCGGTGGTGATATTTTGCGTATTTGTATCACCACCTCACTCCATGGACTAGCAGTGACCTCTTTACTGCTGGAAGCAGAGTCATCAATGTCTTTATGCCTAACTAGACTTGAGAACCAATTTAGAGAACTCATCCTTACATTTTTGTTTCTCTAGAACTACTCCCAGTACCAAATGTCTTAGGTGGGGTTCTCTAGAGAAGCAAAACCAGTAAAGTGTATAAATATATATATATAGAGAGATTATATCCAGGAAACAGCTCACGTGATTGTAGAGGCTAGAACATCTCAAGTCCATGGATCAGGGTAGAGGCCTGTCCCAAGTCACACAGCTGCAGAAGCTGGCAAGCCCAAGATCGGCAGATCAGAGGGCAGGGCTCCTGCTCACAGGCTGTGTAGATCAATGAATCCCAGGTTCGGCAGATAAGCTGACAGCTCAAGTCCCAAGAACAGGAGATGCAAGGACAGGAAGCAGCTGCAGGATCCAGGGAGAGCAAAAAGCCAGAACATCTGCTTATAAACAGATGTGGGCCACACCCCCAAGGAGAATCCCTTTCATCTGATTGGCTACTCACAGTATATTCAACCATGGGAGTGATTACATTAAAACACTGAGAATCATGGCCCAGCCAAGTTGACACACAATTTTAACCATCACAATCACTTTGGGAAGAATTGATGTTTCCACAATGTCGAGCCTTCCTATCCATAAGCATGGTATGTTTTTCCGTTTATGAAGTATCTTTTGGTTTTTGCAATAGTGTTTTGTAGTTTTCTTTGTATAGGCCTTTTACATCCTTGGTTAGATTTATTCCTAAGTATTTTATCTTTTTAGGGGCTTTTATAAATAGTATTGTTTTCCTAATTTCCTTTTCAAAATCCTCTTTATTGGTGTATAGGAATCCAACCGATTTTTGTATGTTTGTCTTGTATCCTGCTAGTCTGCTGAATCTATTAGTTCCAGTAGTTTTCCTGTGGAATCTTTGGGGTTCTCTATGTATAGCATCATATCATCTTCAAAAAGGGGTAGTTTTACTTCTTCCTTTCCAATTTGGTTGCCCTTTCTTCTTCTTCTCTCTTTTTTTTTTTTTGCCTTATTGCTCTAGTAAGGACTTCCAGCAGAATGTTAAATAGGAGTGGTGATGCAGGGTATCCTCTTGTTCTCGTTCTCAGGGGGAATGCTTTTAGAGAGGCAGTTTTAATGTATGGAGTCTGTCTTAGATTTCTATGATGTCCTCTGAAATCAAACAGCAAACAGTTTTAATGTATGGAGTCTGTCTTAGATTTCTATGATGTCCTCTGAAATCAAACAGCAAACAGTTTTAATGTATGGAGTCTGTCTTAGATTTCTATGATGTCCTCTGAAATCAAACAGCAAATATGTAAGAATACTCTGGAGGACTGGGTTATGGCTTACATAAAGAAAACTCTGCAGAGATGGAATGCTGGGTTTGGACTAATACCAGCATCACAATGGCACAAATGATAAGTCAAAATAATATACAGGTGATGAGAAAATTCCAGAGAGGGCCTCATTATGTAGCTTGAGTTGGAGACTCTCACTTAGTTTGGTTTCAGAAGCTCCCAAAAGGAATTAATGGCCAGAGAAATCTTTCCTGGTCATTGCCTCAAACTCCACCGTTAGCACTCTCTCTCTGTAGCTTAAGGATTTGATTCTTATCTATATGCAAACACTGCTGGAAGAGGTATCAGTAAATTATACATAAATATGAATGAAGGATGGAAGTGAAAACTTCTTAGGGGGAGGTAGAGAAACGGGGTGAAACAGGAGAATAGAGGTAAATTTGGAGATTTTAAGTGTAGGAAACCTATATTCATTTTTATTTGCCTGGCCCAAAACCTGTGTCTATGGAGGGGTGATTCCACAGCTAATAAGCTCAGATGATCTTACAGTCACTGACCCTGAGACGGGGCCCAGTGTCTCATTCGGCCTCTCTCCCAGCCCAGGTCCTGGTCCCAGTATTTCCAGGCACATGCAGGGATTTCTGCTGCTGACTCAGGCCTGGGAGCTGACAGAGAGCTGGCTCTGGCTGGACCCAGTCCAGAGATCTCCCTAGTCAGCAAAGCCCCACACAAAACCCCCACACCAGCGAAAGCAGAGGGAACAGGTGCCTGACCCCCTGTACCACCCACCCTGACAAGCTGGAAGTCTGGTTGGCACCATGCCCAGCTCATTTCCAAGAGCTCGCTAGCTAGGTATTTACTGGGAGGGAGCCTTGGCACAAGGAGGCAGTTTGGTGGAAACTTTGCCCAGGCGCATTCACCCACTGCGCTGTGGCAACGGAGGTTTATTGCCCTGAAGGAGTCTGGTTTATGACACTACATTAGCAAGCTTATTCCTCGGGCTGCTTCTAGCTGAGAGTGACCCATGAGCAGGCAAAGCAACTTTTCCATCACCAGAGGCTGGTGGAATACTTATTGTATTTCCCTAACTCTGTAGCAAGGGAAATTTGATTTATTTCAGAGTTAATCCATCACCCTCTGGCATCCTTTCAAGACAGGCCTTGAGTATAATTGCAGGATCTGGAGAAAATGGGGAAGTCAAGTTCAATTTATTCCATTAACATTTTAAAAACATTCAATTATGATAAAAACTGAAAAGCATTTAATGTAAATAGGACCACGGCTTTATCTTCTCCATGCGTTCATCCCACCAATCATTCTCTGCCTGCTGTCACTGGCCTACTATAACTTTGTTCCCTGGCTTCATGGTTCCCACTAATCTCAGCCCCATGGCCATCTCAGCTGGCTATGACGGGGACAAGGAGGCAGGATACCCCATCCATCCTTTCTGGTCATTCTATTATCTTCTCTACACTTCCCTTCTCATATCTTCCCCAGTCCCCTCTTTTCCTCTAGAGCCAGGAGGGTAGGTGCGTCAGTGGCGGGAGGTGGGAGAGACGTGGTTGGGATGGGATGCAGCTGTGTGCTGGCCCTTCAGCGGCCCCCTCACAGGATCTCAGTCCATGCTGGCTCGTCCAGGGGCCAGAGTAGGCACACACTTAGGGTACCATCAGGGGCAGCCAAGGTTTTGGCTTTGGAAAAAATATTACATTTCTTTTTTTAAAAAAAGTCAGTGAGGTGGTAATCATGGAGAAAAAAAAGCATTTTGTTAGATTTCTTTATACTTATTCTAGGATTATGGAACCCACTGCCACCGAGTTGATACTGTCTCACAGCGACCCTATAGGACACAGTAGAACTGGCCAATTGGGTTTTCAAGGCTGTAATCTTTATGGAAGCAGACTGTCACATCTTTCTCCTGCCCAGTGGCAACCTTTTCATTTAGCAGCCAAGTGCTTAACCACTGTGCCACCAGGGCTCCTTTATTCTAGGATTAGGTATTGCTTTTACTTTGAATTCCATACGGGATTGTGGTAGGAAGAACAGCCTCCAAAGATGGCCAGGTCTTAATCCTCAGAACCTGTAAATATGTTATATTACATGGCAAAGGGGAATTAAGGCTACAGATGGAATTAAGGTTGCTAATCAGCTGATCTTAAAATAGGGAGCGTACCCTGGGTTTACCAGGCGGACCCAATGAAATCACAGGAGTCTTTAAAAGTGGAAGAGGGGCAGAAGAGGAGGGCAGAATGATGTGATGGGAAGAGGACTCGAGCCACTGTTGCTAGATTTGATGACGGAGGGTCAGCGTCATGAGCCAAGGAATGCAGTAGCCTCTAGAGGCTGGAAAAGACAAGGAAACAGACTCCCCAGAGCCTCCAGAAAGGAACGCAGCCCTGCCAATACCTTGATTTTAGCCAGTGAGACCTGTGTCAGACTTCATATCTAGAAAACTGTAAGATCATACATCCATGTTTTGCACTCCTGAATTTGTTACAGCAGCAACAGAAACTAACCCAGGGATAGAGCCACTAGACCCTGGCCTCGAGTGGGAGAGGGAAGCTACCTGGAACACATCATCCTCACCAGCGAAAACGTTCATCCTGAGCATCTGTCACTGAAAGGCAATGTGTTTGCGCCTGGTCCTCGCCCTCCATAAACCCAGGTGGAGGTGGCATAAGCTCAGGGAGGGTCTGGAGAGCCAGAGTTTCTGGGGATGGAGTCACTTCCTAGTTGGGAGAACTTGGATGAGTTATTTAATGTCTCTGAGTCCCTGTTACCTTACATTATGATGAAAATAATAATACATTAGGGTTGATGTGAAGAACAAATGAGTTAATATTTGCAAAGTACACGTAACAGTGCTTGGTACGTGACAAAGGCTACCTAAGTATAAGCTATTACAGTAAAACTTGTGAAAGCCAGAACATGTATAAGGTGGAAATCTGTCAGAGAAGAAAATCTCAAATATTTTCCACTAGTAGAGAGTGATAGAAAAGTGGTGAAGACTGCACCCTGTCAAAGGCAGAAAACTTGCGAGACCTGGAAAAACAAGGTAGTCCCGTCAAGTTTCGACTCACAGGTTTCTGTATTATCATTACTGTTATTGTTATTACTGGGCTTTCAGTAATTTTAGCAATAAAGTAGGTTCAGGAAAGGCTTGCATTTAGACAAGTAGAGAAAAGAGAGAGTATATTTCAGGCAGGGGTAACTGCATGAGGAAATCTGGAAGAGATAATAAAAATAACTAACATTTACCAAGCACTTGTGGTAGATAAGCACTGGGATAAGCACCTATCTTTATAACACTATAAGCAGGAACTACATTAGCCCCACTTTACAGGTGCAGCAATTGAGTTTTGGAAAGGCCAAAGTAATCTCACTTATGCACCAATTAAGAGACAAGGCAGGGATTCAAACCCAGAGTCTTGTACTTGTAACCGGCAGACTTAAGTACACATAGGCAGGGATAAGCACGACATGTTGGTAGAAAAACAACAGCAGGCATTTTAGTTGAAGTAGAGGGTTGGTGTACTAGGTTGAATAGCATCCCCCTCAAATTCATGTTCTTCCCAGAACCTCAGAATGCGCCCTTATTTGGAAATAGGGTCTTTGCAGATCTCACTAGTTAAGGTCATACTGGAGTAGGGTGGGCCCTAAATCCAGTACGACTGTTGTCCTTATAAGAAGAGAAGAGACGCAGAGGGAAGACGGCCACATGAAGATGGAGGCCGCAAGCTAAGAGCACCTGGGGCTACCACAAGTTGGAAGACCCAAGAAAGGGTCCTTTCCCTAGAGCTTCTGGAGGAAGCAAAGCCCTGCCAACACCTTGGTTTTTGGACTTCTAGCCTCCGGAACTGTGAGAGAATAAATTTATGTTACTTTAAGCCCCCAGGTCTGTGGGAATCTTTTATGGCAACCCAGGAAATGAATTCAGTTGGTATGATGGAGTGCCTTGGAACCAGCCTGGGAAGGCAGGCCAGACAGCGATGACCTTGAACACCAGGCAATGGGATTTAGAATTCTATTTTTTAGGGAAGAGAGAACTATTGAAGGGAAAAAAAAAATAGTGGTATAGGAATATGAATTTGGCAGATGTTTTGTGGAGGGATTCAAAGCAGGGGGATTCCAGAGGTATTCAAAGCACTGAGGATGTTATCCTAAATGCTGAGGTACTAAGGCCCTCCTTATCCTAGATGCTGAGGTACTAAGGCCCTCATTATCCTAGATGCTGAGGTACTAAGGCCCTCATTATCCTAGATGCTGAGGTACTAAGGTCCTGAGGGTGTTATACTACAGTACTTGGGGCAGAGCAAGTGGTAACAGATGTGAGACACAGGTGAATAAAAAGACAATACACAGGAAGCGTTGGCGGGACCTGGCTGTGACCAACTGACACTGAAGAGAAAAAGAGAGGGAGGAGGGAGAGACAAAGCAAGCCGGCCAGAGGACTTGGTATTTGGCCTAAGATGTAAAGCTGTTGAGGCAGGCAGGGCTCTAGAAGCCTAGCTGTGTCTCATCTCCATGACTGGTTCACTTTGATTTTTGGGGTGGGGGGGGTGTCACTTCATCTCTCTGTACCTCAGCCTCTTCACGTGTAATGGGGATAATTATGCCTACCTTCCTATGTAATGGCAGTGCCCAGGGGGGTCACATGAATCATAGTTGTGGAAGTGCTTTGACAGGTGAGCAGGCTGTACAAGTATGGTGCACCGATTAATATTAGCTGCCCAGACAAGAGAACCAAGGTAGGGTCCACGGGCCACGCCAGACCAGAGCCTCATCCCATTTATGTTCATGTGGACGGCAGTCTCAGCTCAGGCTTTAGAATACCCGAGTTTCCGTAAGCAATTGAAAAGCTTCCTTCAGAAGGCAGCATTAAGTACTAACCACTGGCCCTGCCCCCTTCCTGGGGCCCCCTCAGGCTTGGAAATCGACCTTTCGATGCGCCATTCCCAGCAACTGACAGACTGTCTTTTTTCTTTCCAAGAAAACAGACTCATGAAAAATCCCAGAGGCCCCAAAGGGGACTCTGGGCATTGCACAAAGAGGCTGTATTCTTCTCACACTGAAAACATAATTAAAACAACTCTGCCTCCCTTATCTGAGACATGGAAGAAAAATGAGCGGGAAGAAGACAGAAAGAGAAAGCCCTTATCTCTCATTGTGTAAATGAAATTTTTTTTGGGGGTGGGGGGACAGGCGACTTATAGGAAAGGGCCACTGCCCAATTGTGTCCACAGCAAGAGTAGGCCTGAGTGTGCCGGGAGGGACCCTGGCACAGGGTTATGACAGCTCTCAGTGCCTGGAGAGGGTGGCAAGAGAGTCAGGCACAGCCCCAAAGTGAAGCCACCACACCACGGCACAGCCTGAGGCCCTCACAGTCGACCTTCTAGGGCAGGTTTCCTGTCCCAGCACTAAGAACCCAGCTGCTTTGCCACCGGGAATGGAGAGAATGCCTCCTCTGTGTCTCCCTTCTCTGCCTGCCAGCTGAAGATCGTCCACTGCTCCCTGCCCATGCCTCCCAATGCCTCCTTACCCTGCTTTTTGCCGAACATTGGGAATTGAATCCTAGCTGGTGTTCTCTGAACACTGAAATATTCCAGTCTTCACACAGCTGCCAGATCAGGGTTCAGTAGAAAAAAAGAGCAACAATGAAAACAAGAAAAGCAAACAACAGAGATAAAGTCTCCCCAGCCCTGTCTCTCCGCGCTCCACCTCTGTGCTGGAAGCTAGAAAGGCACGCTGGAGTTTACCCCAGCCCTCGGTGCAGATGCTGGTACTAACCTGAGATAAGCCACACCGACTGAATTCCAGCGGAGCAAACCAACCGGAAACCCAGGCTCCCTTTGTTGGGCCACCTTTGGCGGCCGAAGGGAGTGCTGTGAGGGTTATATAACACAGATGTGGCCAATGAATGTGGGACTTAAGGAAAACCACCTCACGAAGGCATTTTATGGTGACTTAATTAAAACATTCAGTCACAGAGTCAATAAGAGAAGCAACAAAAAGTTACGAGGCATCGGCACGAGAGAAAAGAAATGGAGGGAAGTGACTGAGTCCATGGGGTACACAGCCCAGGGAAGAGGCATTTCCAGGTGGTGGAGCAGGAACACCCCTGAACCTATACAGAAGGGAAGAAATGGGGTGAAAGGCAGGACCTTCGTGCTTTCCACTCAGTGCCTGGGCACCGGGAAAGCCCTGAGGTGTTGTCAAAACCTATGTGTCACGGTCTACCCAGAGGCCTGACCCTGGAGACTACAGAAGTCCTATCGAGGAGCAGAAACAGTAGCCTTGAGGGCAGAGTGAGAGAAGTTTTAAGGCTATAGGGTCAGGTCTACTAGTACCAGTTGCTGTGGAGTCAGTTCTAACTCATGGTGACCCCACGTGCTGCAGAATAGAATTGTTCCACAGGGTTTTCAATGGCTGATTTTTTGGAGGCAGATCTCCAGGCCTTTCTTCCGAGGTGCCTCTGGGTGGGTTTGAACCACCAGCTTTTGGGTTAGTAGTCAAATGTTGAACTGTTTGCGCCACCCAGGGATGCCAGGGTCAGGTTTGTCAGCTTAGAAAACTTTGCAAGGGTTACGATGGTGGGAAAAGCGTCTGGCAAGGAACCAGAGAGGATGGCTGATGGAAATGGGTCAGAAAATTAAAGAACATGTTTCAGCACAGACTTTCAGTAGAGGATTAAAAATCCTCTTGCTTCCTACAGGTTCTTATTCTAATGAACCCAGTAGATCAAGATTTTTCCTTGGGGGGTGCTCAGCATGAGTTGGTGGACCTCTGAGAGATGCCTGCTCATTTACTAAGTCCTGTCGATTTCAATGCCTGTATGCTTCTCCATCTCCCAGTGTTTTTTGCCTTAGTTCAGACTCTCATCTTTTTCCTCCTGCATTATTAAAACAGCCCCTAAATGCTCTCTCCACCTCTGGTCTCATCACTTTCCAATTCATCTATTGTCACCTTCCAGACTGATATTTAGAAAGCTGATCACTTTACACAGCTGCTTAAAATCCTTCTTGGCTCCCTGTTGTCCATGGATGTGTTCCCAAGGCTTCCCAGATCATAAAAATCTCCTGGATGGCTGCTGGAATACAGATTCACAGGCCTCTCCCTTTGAGATTCTGATTCAGCAGGCTGGTGATGGAGCCTCAGAATCTATATTATAAATAAATATCTTAATTGCTTCGCATGATCAAGCACATGTGGGAAACGCTGTATGGAGCATTAATGCTGAACTCTCTCGCTCGGCATACAAGGCCTGTGTGGGGTCCCCGCTGCCTTTCCAGCCTCATCTTCTTTGCATATTCTCACAGCTGGGCTGCTTCTTTGGGCCTCAGTTGTCTGAGCCCAGCAAGACTGGCCTCTGGAACCGGGATCCCACACTGAAGGGCTGTTCAGGATACCAACAACCGGGCAGTTTAAACTCCTTGACAACAGCACGCTCAAGTCTGGCTGGGAGAACGTGGGACCAGGGGTGGTGCATCTGCTGTGGCGAGAGAAGGTGAGGGTTTTTTTCCCCTTAGAAAACGAGAGAATAATAGACTGCAGGTAGAAAGGGGGAAGTAATTAAGAACAACATATTATATAAATAACTCGTGGCGTTCACTGCCTCCTGTTGTTCTGAGACTAATAGCTCAGTGAGTAACCCAAGGCAGACAGACATTATGGGAACAACACTAAAAGGAGCTTTATCGTGATTTCTGATTGCACGCACCTGAAATTTCAGAGCCCCAGATGGCAGAGTCGTGAAGTCGGTGAAGTTGGCTTTGACGTCCTCAAAGCTCTCCCTTCGGCTTCTCCTCTCTCTTTCGGTGCTGCCTCCCTCGGGTGCTTAGTATCTTCATTCGGGGTCCAGAAACTCAGAGCTTCACACCACACATCCCTTCTCAGTAGTCCATCTACTCCAGTCCTACCCCACCCTCAGCCCCCCAATCTCCAACTCCATCCCCAGCCCCACTCCAACCCCAACCTCTCAATACCTTGTCAACTTGCTCTCAGATTAGAAACAATCTGACAGATAAACCAATCCCTGCTAAGGTTTTCATGACTATTAATCAGTCCCTTTAAGGACACGATGTTTACATTTAGCAGGAAACCCCTGGGAGACAAAACTTTACTCCAAGATTTACTTTACAGATGGAAGTTCAAGAGACTGTGTTAGACTTAAGGAAAGAGTGTTATTATTCCACACCTAATGGCTTTAACCATTGCACCCCCAGCTTCTATCAGTGTGCCTGGCGTATCGTAGCTGCTGTTGGTTACCATCCAGTCAGCTCTGACTCATGGTAACCTTACGTATAACAGAATGAAATATGCCAGGTCCTGCGCCATGTCTCATCCTCTACCACTCTATGCAACAATATTCTGTTGGCTGATTTTTCTAAGTTAATCACCTGGCCTTTCTTCCTAGTCTGTCTTAGTCCGGAAGCTCCATTAAAACCTGTCCACTACAAGTGACCCTGCTGGTATTTGAAATCCTGTTGTCCAGCTTCCAGCATCATAGGCACACACAAGCCACCACAGTAGGACAAACTCACAGACAGGTGGTGGGCCTGAGATGTAGTAGGTACTTAATAACCTGGGGCAACACTGTGGACCACAGGGAGATTGGTCTCCGATATGCGGATTCTAGTTGGATTTTCTTGGACCACCAAGTGTTAATGTAACTATTATTTCAACAATATATTTAATGAAAATGATATAATTTAATTTTTCTATTTCTGAAGACTTTTCATTTAAATAATTCCAAAGTAAAAGAAATCTATGTCAGATCATGTGTTGCTGATTTGGGGTTTATATCCGTACTCCTGTTCTGTCTCCAACGCAAATGTCTTAGGATAAATTTCCCTTGGTGAGTCTTCCTCTCTCCAGTGTAAGTAGTGTCCTCAGCCGCAAACTCAAGTTTCCAGTTTGCGCCCCTCCTACCCTTCCTATGCCAACCTTTGATACGGATGGAATTGTATCACTCCCTTTGGCATTTCTGTCCCCAGTTTCCAGCTCCATGTACAGTGAGCCCATCTACATACACCTTTGGACATCAATTTCTTCCTGTTCTCCTGACTCAGCTATTCCCAAAGAGAGTAAAACATTCTTATTTTGACCTTACCAGAGCAGGGGCTGAACACCTTCTGGCTGAAGAGAGCTGGGGCAGAGACTGGTTGTTGCTTCGGTAAACTGGTTGCGCTTCTCCTGGGCACAAAGCTAGACTATGTTTCCCAGCCTCTGTGGCAATTAGGTGTGGTCATGTGACTGAGTGATAGCCAATAGAATGTGAGAAGTGCCGTGTTGCACCTCCAGGCTTGGCCCATGATCACCTCCCAGACAGCATCCTCCAAGCTCTTTCCCCTCCTGCTGAGGCAAGTGGGCAATGTAGCTGTGAATTCCATGTGTCAAAAATGGCAGAGCCAGAAGACAGAAGGAGTTGAATCACTGTGTCACTTCCTGAAAGAGCTACCTGTGGGTCAGGAACACTGTTTTGGACTTCATGTGAGTAAGAAATAAACTTTGATTGTATGAAACCACTGAAATTTGGGGGCTTACTGGCTATAGGAGTTAGCCTACTATAATCAACCAAGGGCCTAGGTCCAAGTTTATATGGCCATGTATGTACTGGTGGCAGAGGCAGGACTCAAGGACTCCAGTTCTCTTTACTTTAATTCTGTCATACACTTGTCACTCAACTGCCTCATGCCAGTTGAGCTTCAATCATTCGTGCGATGATGTTGTAATTATTTCTTTGGGGTAGACTTTAAGACCACTTATTTCTTGGCCTGAGTCTGTGCACTGCAACACAGACACGTGAAGTCATGAGAGTCCATGTGGACACTGACATGTTCATTTCTCCTGAGCGTTACTGGGTACCTATTCCATGATTATTTTTATTCAATATCTAGTATTTTATGTTTATCTATTTCCACCTATCCCCTCCCAAATTTCAGCTTAAGGCCATCCTGTGCTTCCCTTCAGATACCAGCGTGCCCTTCAGTTTTCTCTGCAGAAGATGCAAACGTCCTCCAACTAGGGCTGGGTGCCTTTGTCTAGCTCCATTTTCTGACTAGGTCCAAGGCATTTCAGCTTTAGTCAGAGGTCCTCTTTGTCCGCCAAACAGGTATTAATCTCCCAATTCTCAGCTTTTCCTCCAGGGACCCTTCTCTTATCTTGTGAGTGTCAGGAATTCATACCTGGCCACAGAGCTATCGTCATGTTGAGATATCAGTATGCACCCAGATGTTCCTCAAGAATCCCACAAAGACAGTTCATGGGATTTTTTGGCCAGCATTGGTGGTATGTGAGGAGGGGGACGCCTTTGATCTATTTCCACCCTCCTTTATGGACTCCTAAAATAACTCTGACCTCTGGCTGTCCAGAGTATCTCAGTATTTCTATGTTTGTTATATCCCTTAAGTATCTGCTTTTTGATCCTCTTGTCTCCCTTTTTCCCACCATTAAAAAAAAAAAAAAAAAGTTTATTCTGAATGTCATGGTGCTATTTTCCACTTGGTTTAGTCTATTTGTGTCATTATTCTGCTGTTCTCTTGCTTGTACTAGCTCCCGACTGAGCACGAACATACCATTTCCAACCACTTCCAGATCATTAATAAAGCTGTGGAGAAAGACAGGTTCTTACCCCAAGCCCTGTGGCACCGATTAGACACTTACCCTCAAATGGGTTCCTTGGCAATTTATCATTACCCCATAGTCTTTCAGCCAGTGTTTAATCAATGAGGCTGGGTTCTTACCCAAGCCAATTTTAAACTAAGTTTCCAAGGAAACTTTCTTGAGACCAATTGCTTTTCTGAAACTGTCTACTCTCTTGCAGTCCTTCCAGATGCTCAGTTTGGAGCATAAAAATCTGCCATACCATTTATCTGGCTCTAAGAATTGTTCGAGGTGGTAGCATTTATCTCCATTTACTTCCAACAATCTTCCCCCTCTTAAGGAAAGGAAGTTCTAAAAGAACTAAATCGCTGGGGACTGCTCCCTTCTGTATTACCAGAGACTGACTTGTTGCAGAGGTGGGTTTGGAAAGGGAAGAGTATCTTCCATTCTGGAGAAGGCCTCAACTGCCCAGTCCTCCTTCCCCAGGCATACTCAGGTGCAGAACTCTATTAAAAAACAAAAACAGTTGTCAACAAGTTGATTTTGATTCATGGAGACCCTTTATGGGTCAGACAGAACTGTGCTCCATAGAGTGTTCAATGGCAAATTTTTCAGAAGCAGATTGCCAGGCCTTTCTTCTGAGGTGCTTCTGGGTGGACTTGAACCTTCAACCTTTTGGTTAGCAGCCAAGAGAGTATTAACTGCACCCCTCACGGATCCCAGCAGAACTATATAAAGGTCTGAAAAAAGGAGGCCCCACTGGTGGTCAATGAGTCTGAGGACAGAATGACAATTACTGAGCCCTGACTATGTTTCAAGTACTCTACTAGAGATGCCCATGCAAAGCTAAAGAAGCCATAGCCTATGCCTTCAGATGGCTTTAAGTCTGGTAGTGGTGGACTTGTAGTATTCCACAACCAGATTATCCATCTCTTAGTACCTAAAAACCTCATCACTGGTTCTGACTGGGGCTTGAGATATCAGAGGAACCTGTCAAATACAAATTTATTTGAAGTTATATCATCTGTCATGATGAAACTTTAACCTTTTATGTTAGTATCATTAGCTGGGCTAGGCTATAAGAGAATGAGATATGCAACAGATATGTTTCCTGGGTGGGGTACCATAATGAAAGAAACCTGGGTATCTGAGAGTCAGCAACATCCAGCACTAGGCACATGGGGGACACCAAAACAGGGGTGGAGGAGCTCCAAAACCAACTTTTTTAGAGGTATTCTTCCAGGCCACTGTTCAAAGTGTGGTGGTGGGATCCCTAAACCAGAATCCCCAGGTGGTTCTTTAAGATGTAGATTCCTGCATCCACCTAAGACCTACTGCTCCAGTTTCTGAGTATGGCGCCTGTGACTCTGCATTTTTAAACAAGCACCCTTACGTGGTTCCAGAATCAGGAATTTTAAACCTGGAGTAGACAGACATGCTAGGGCAAGGTTCTCAATCTTTAATGTGCATAAGAATCACCTGGAGACTTCTGGCAAAATGGCGCTATAGGCAGAAGCACCACACCATCCCTCCACAGCAAAGATCCGAAAAACTAAGCCAAACAGAGAAAACAGAAATCCTGAAACACTAAAACATCAAATGAAGAGGTAAAGAACTCAGCCAAGCACCAGATGGAGTGAGAAAACTGAAAGAGAACGGAGAGCAAGGATAAATTCATGCAGAGGTCCCCTATCAGCTAACGCAGTGTGAATCCGCCATCTTGGACTCCTATTGGAGACCAGCAAACGGAATATGAGAAAGCAGCTTCACAGAGCCTCCAGTGGAAGACAAAACAACCGTTTCTCATCTCTCTATACCTTCCTTCTCTTTCTGTTCCCTGAATACCTGGTGCTGAATACCTCTATGCCTTCTAGCCAGGCTGTACTACAACACCTGAGAACAAGTTCCCCAGACCTCGTAGCAGACCGGTGGGATCCCTGGGAGCTTTGCTGTACTTTTTCCTTTCTGATTTTTATTTATTCATTCTTTTTTTTTCTTCTTCCCCTTTTTGTTTTTCTCTATTTCATAGTCTTTCATCTCTCCATTCCAACAGCAAGCTCCCCTAGCACTCTTTTTTGTTTCTTTGTATGTTTTTGGCTCCTGTTCCTCTCTCATCTCTCCCATATCCATCTTAGCTCCACACATAACAATCTCCCCCCTACATCCTGCCTACATGCACCATGTGCTTAACATCACACCACCAAGCAGCAAGGGCATGGCCTACCAGAACCTGCCCTGCACTGATTAATGACCCGCCCCGGTGGCTGTAGTAAGTGCCACAAACAACCCATCCCAGTAACTCCTCTTCAGCTAGGCCTGCCCTGCTATATCACATCTGAGCAACTGACCCTGCCAATTGGAGAAGGAGGCGAAAAGTATCGTGCCCACAGACAAGCAAACAACAAAGAACACACAGCCTGCCTACTCAGACATAGCCAAATAAAAAAAGGACAAAACAAACAAATCTACAATCAATAAATGAGAAAAATAACTACTGAATGCCCTGAAGACAGCAGACAATATCAAAAC
>NW_004444120.1:2289354-2303884 GCF_000243295.1 Trichechus manatus latirostris
GTTGTTAACCAATGTCATAAAACAATATGTGTACTACTGTTTCATGAGAAACTATTTGTTCTGTAAGCCTTCACCTGAAGTACAATAAAAAAAAAAAAAAAAATCACCTGGAGAGTGTAATAAACTGCAGATACTAGAAGCTAACCCCAACAGGTTCTGATTCAGTTAGTCTGGTGTGAGGCTGGGAGCCTGCCTGCGTTTGTAATTAGCATCCTAGGTCTCCCTAGTGAAAGTGGCCCAGGACCTCACTCTGCCCTAGGGGGTAGTGGGCATTGGTGGTTCACCTACCATGCGAAGACTCAGGTTCAATTACTGGCCAATGCTCCTCATGCGCAGCCAGCACCCATCTGTCAGTGGAAGATTGTGTGTTGCTATGATGCCGAGCAGCTTTCAGCAGAGCTTCCAGTCCAAGACGGACTAGGAAGAAAAGCTTGGCGATCTGCTCCCGAAAATCAGTCAATAAAAACCCTACAGATCACTACTTTAACAATCCCCAGCAGACCACGAGGATGGTACAGGACTGGGCAGCATTTCCTTCCACTTTGGGGTCATCATGAGTCAGGGCCAACTGGACAGCAGCTAAAAACAACAACAGGGGTCTCAAGAGTTCTGCGCTCTCCAGTCCCCAACCTCCTTCCGCCTCACGCTCAACTCCTTGACAAATTATATTCAAACTCTGTATGTGCCTCTGTGCTTTTTATGGTAAGTAGGATCTCTTGGGATGCAACACTGGACGTGCTCACTCGTCTATGCCAGGAAATTTGGAAGACAGCTACGTGGCCAACCAACTGGAAGAGGTCCATATTTATGCGTATTCCCAAGAAAGGTGATCCAACCAAATGTGGAAATTATCGAACAATATCATTTATATCACACTCAAGTAAAATTTTGCTGAAGATCATTCAAAAGTGGCTGCAGTAGTATATTCACAGGGAACTGCCAGAAATTCAAGTCGGATTCAGAAGAGGACATGGAACCAGCGATATTATTGCTGATGTCAGATGGATCCTGGCTGAAAGCAGAGAATACCAGAAAGATGTTTACCTGTGTTTTATTGACTATGCAAAGGCATTCAACTGTGAGGATCATAACGAATTATGGATAACATTGCAAAGAATGAGAATTCCAGAATACTTACTTGTGCTCATGAGGAACCTGTATATAGATCGAGAGGCAGTTGTTTGAACAGAACAAGGGGATACTGCATGGTTCACAGTCAGGAAAGGTGTGTGTCAGGATTGTATCGTTTCACCATACCTACTCAGTCTGTATGCTGAACAAATAATCCGAGAAACTGGACTATATGAAGAAAAACAGGGCATTAGGATTGGAGGAAGACTTATTAACAACTTGCGATATGCAGATGACACAAACTTGCTTGCTGAAAGTGAAGAGGACTGGAAGAATTTACTGATGAAGATCAAAGACCACAGCCTTCAGCATGGATTACACCTCAACATCAAGAAAACAAAAATCCTCACAAGTGGACCAATAAGCAACATCATGATAAACACATAAAAGATTGAAGTTGTCAAGGATTTCCTTTTATTTGGATCCACAATCAACATCCATGGAAGCAGCAGTCAAGAAATCAAAAGACAAATTGCATTGGGCAAATCTGCTGCAAAAGACCTCTTTAAAGTACTGAAAAGCAAAGATGTCACCTTGAAGACAAAGGTGCGCCTGAGCCAAGCCATGGTGTTTTCAATCGCCTCATATGCATGCGAAAGTTGGAGGATGAATAAGGAAGACTGAAAAAGAATTAATGCCTTTGAACTGTGGTGTTGGCCAAGAGTATTGAATATACCATGGACTGCCAGAAGAATGAACAAATTTGTCTTGGAAGAAATACAGCCAGAATGCTACTTAGAAGCGAGGATGGTGAGACTTCATCTCATGTACTTTGGACATGTTATCAGGAGGGATCAGTCCCTGGAGAAGGACATCACGCTTGGTAAAGTAGAGGGTTGTTGAAAAAGAGGAAGACCCTCAACAAGATGAATTCACACAGTGGCTGCAACAATGGGTTCAAGCATGACAACGATTGCGAGGATGGTGCAGGACTGGGCAGTGTTCCATTCTATTGTACATAGGGTCACTGAGTGGGAACTGACTCGATGGCACCTAACCACAACAACAGGTTCTTTTGAGTTTTTAAGATCTTGAAGGAGTTTAAGTCCAGAAAAAAGGTGAAGACACAGTGCTGTAGATGCAGGCTCTTCCCACCAGTTCCAATACTTTCTTGTACCTCTGCGTAAGCAATACAGGGGGAAAAAAGTATCAACCAACAGCTATAGAAACCGCTCCCTCAGGTAAGATATTTGCTACTCCAGTGATGCATAGGCCCTGTGCCATCAGAGGGTTAGGGACTGGAGCACACCCAAAAGCTCTCAGTCTCCAGGCTCTGATTCATTTCTCTCACTGCCCAGCCTCTGGGCATTATTTTAGGGAAACCATCTTTCAAATTAAAAAACAATAATACTTTGTTTATAACCTGTTGCTGTCGAATCAATTCTGTCTCACAGTGACCCTACAAGACAGAGTAGAGCTGCCTCATAGGATTTCCAAGGAGCGGCTGGTGGATTCGAACTGCCAACCTTTTCGTTAGCAGTTGAGCTCTTAACCACTGCTCCATCAGGGCTCCAATTAGTTTCTATCACTACTTATGTTACCCCTGGAAATGCATGCTGTCTGATTTACCGGAGCTCTCATTTCCCGGATCCTCTGAGCTGCCTCATGAAAGGCTACCCCTGCTTTCCTCAGGATTTAATTCAAAGACCACTGGAGGCTGCATTTTCTCCCTCTCCTTTGATTTATAGTAAAACTAAGCACCACGCCTTTTTTATTTATCCATGGCTGTATTGGTACTCTCACTACCTCCAATTATAATCTCATAGACTTCTTTTTCTTCCTTTTCTGTTTTCAATTTACTCTGTGTTCAAACAGAAAAAAAAAAAAAAAAAAAAAAGGATGTGCAGATGTTATATTTATCCAGCAGTCAGATTGGTGGGGAAAAACAAAGGCAGCCGGAATTTTTGGATC
Source organism: Trichechus manatus latirostris (assembly GCF_000243295.1). Lineage (NCBI taxonomy): Eukaryota > Metazoa > Chordata > Mammalia > Sirenia > Trichechidae > Trichechus > Trichechus manatus. The sequence goes on from NW_004444120.1 coordinate 2,292,397, forward strand.
AACTGCCAGGTTACCAACCTAAAGAGCCCAAGGGCATAGCATGCTGTAGTGGTAAACACTCTGGCTTTGGAAGCTTAAAGATTTCAGCAGCTTGCCCCTGAGTGACTCCACGAAAGCAACATGACTCTCCCAGCCTCAGCTTCCCCACCAGCTTGAGGGCAGATATGCTGGCTCCGCTTGTCCAGTCAGGCTGACGTTTTCTCAACCCATCCACAGGGTTCAGCAACTGTCTCCTCCCAGCCGCCCCTTCTTAGTGAATCCACCCACACCACAAGGATTACAGAGCTGCGAAGAGGTTACTGAAGATTTCGTAGGGAAATGGAGGAGGGTTTTACATTGCAGACGTCTGCAGTAAAACCTTACAAGCTTCTTGAACAGGTCTTCTCTCCTAAGTCTTTGCATACCCAGTCCTCCCAATCAACAGCCTATCTTCTCCCTCTCTGCCTCTCACAGTGCTCAGACTCACTGGCTGAGGTTTCTTGGTCTCCTTCATTCCCACTTCCTCCCTCCCCTGCGGGTCCCTAAATCACTGTACACTTCCTCATTGCCTAGATCTGGCTCCTCCTAACTGGTAGATCTACAGCCATCACATGCTCAGAAGACAAAGGACCTCCTGGTTATCTTGGAAAACACAAGTGAGTCAACCATTAGATATTCATTTCATAGTAACTACACCTACCATTCCTACCCTTTTAAAGAACAGTAGAATGATTCCCAACATTTTTCGTATCATGTCACACGTAAAAAGTCATCGTATTTGTATGATACACTGGGATAGACTGAAGAGTCCCCCTCCCACCCACACAGCCAGAGACCTCTGCCCGGGATCTTCAGCGACCCCAGCAGCTGAAGGACCAGTATCTCACCGCATCCTTAACCATCGAGGCACACCCATATGCCACTGCTCACAGGCCGGGAAGTGTGGTGTGTGAGAAGAGCCAACAGATTTCCCGCCTCGTAAAAGGGGAAAATAATGCCAATTTCATAGGGCTGTCCTAAGGATTAAATGAAATAATCTCTGTAAACTACCTAGTCGAATGTCTGACACTCAGGAGGTGTTTAAGGAAGGGACCCTGTATTAGGCCTAGACTTAATCTCCATGTTAATTCACTTTCCCTGTAAGTCCTCCTCTTGCTGGGAATTCTTTGCTTCCCTTCATTTCTGTTTCATTTCTTTTTTTTTTTTTTTCCAATATCCACAACGGCTCTAAATTTACTTCCTTGAAGACACACTGGTTGAAGTCACCATTTCCAAGGAGTTGTGGTTCACCGGGCCTTAATGGGACGTTCCCCATTTCTTCCAAGGTTGGACTTGCGTATTTTCCCCCCATCTACCCCAATCCCTTCCCTCCACCACGGTGACTCACTGTCAGCCTCCCGCTGCTGATGGCTATGTCCCAGCGCCTTCCCTCACATTCTCTTTGCCCTTTAGAACTCGCTCCTGGGTTAGACTGGTTTAGTCTCCGGAATCGACTGAGCCTATAAGCCTCACACTGTCATGCATTTTTGTCCCAGAATGCCAATTTCAATTATTCATCTGTGGATAATCCACTCTGCAGACTAGCGTGGAACCACTGAATTTTGTAGGGAAAGATCATTGCTTAAGATCCGTGATGATTGCTCTTACTATTCTCTTTCTCTTTCATGCTGCTTCAACCACACTGACTGCTTGCTGGTTCTCAGACATAACAGGCACATTCCCACCTAGGTCCTTTGCTGCTCTTCCCTCTGAGTAGAATACTCTCCCCCAGATTCCACTTGACCCACTCGCTCACCTCTTTCAAGTCTTCGCTCAAATGCCATTTTCTCCATGAAACTTTCCCTGACTCTAGCCCGTGCTATGTTACCTCTTCCCTGTTGGTTGACTTTTAACACTGTGTGTGCGTGTGCGTGTGTGTGTGTGTGTGTGTGCAGTCTGCCTGGCCCACTTGAATGTAAGATCCGTTAGGGCAGTATTTTTGCCTTTTTTTGCTATTCACTATGTATCACCTGTATCTAACCCATACCCTATCATATAGAAAGTACTCAATATACAGTTGTTAAAATAAATCAATGAATGGATGAATGAATGAATCATGTATTTCATACAATATGGGCACAGAGAGGTGAAATGAATTGTCCAGGTCACCACACAGCTATCTAGAGGCAGAACTGGAATATTAATTCGGCTTTCCATTATACACTCCAGTGTCTTTCCTCTGCCTCAAGCTACCTCCACTATCAGCCACCGCCTAGAGCGCCCTGTCTCTGCCCTCAGGGTCACTGCTCTTACAGCATGGTGGGGGGAGACCTAGAGACCAGCCCACAGCTGGGATCAAAAGGTATAATCTTAACATCGTAAATATCTGCTCTGAATTAAAGCCTCCTCATTCACTGTACTCCAGCCACACTGCCCTTTCTTCAGTCTTTAAACCCACCTCAGGGCCTTTGCACATGCAATAACTGCTGCCTGAAATGTTCTTTTCCCAGTTCTTCACCTGGCTGGCTCCTTTTCATCCTTTAAACCTCAGCTTAAATGTGTTTTCTTGAGAAGCCATCCCTTACTAACCACATTAAGTAAGCCTTTCAGTCATTTTTATGTATAATATTTGTCACTCTTTGTGGTTACTTGTTTGGTCATTCTCCTCCTCCAGGGCAAGGACCACTTCTACTTTGTTCACCTGTGTATAACCACCTGGGTATAACCAGTGCTAATACAGAGTCTGCAGTGAATGAATCAATGAATAAATCTATTCGCAAATAAATGCAAAGGATTTGGGGATTAGACATTATTTCATATTGGCCAATATATCACCTTTTGAATACATAGTGTTTAGAGCATCAACTATCAACAAGCAAAAGTCCCTGCAAGTCAATTACAGGTTGAGTGAGGAGCCTTCACAGTGTAGCCTATGGCTGCTTATTTTGGCTTTATTCTGCTTCTAACTTGTCAAGTGGACCCAGGCAAGTGGCTTAATATCGCTTCACTGCAGTAGAAACACAGACACAGAAATTACATGTCATATTGTAGATCCCTGCTCATAAACGAAGTTATAGCAAGCTGTGATAACACTAATATTCATATCCAATTCAAGCCTTACTGGCATATCTTGTCTTAACACCAGGGTTAAAGCCAACAGGAATTTGAAAACGATTTTAGATCCGTGAATAAATATTTATTGAGAACTTGTCCAGTGCCTAGCCCTGAGAAAAATATAGAAGAGTTTTAAGACAGTGGCCCTGTTTGCACGGAACAAACTATTTAGTAGGGAGAATACATTTGATATACAAGATACCATAAAGAAGATTATACCCTATAATGTGTTCATTGAGCAGTACAGACGTAAGTGCAGTAGAACTCGGACGGAGAAAATGAATGTGCTCTTGAGTTCTAAGGGAAGGGTTTATGAATAGCGTTGCATTTAACTGGACTTTGAAGGATGGGAGGAGAATACATCAACATATTTATCGAGTGCCTTGTATGCATAAGGTATCATACTAAATACTATGAGGGATACAAAGAATTATAAGCCAGAGCCTCTGTCCTTGGCAAGTTTATGACGAGTTGTCGAGCTAAGACATAAATTAGGGAAAAGTTAAATAACATTATGAGAGATAAATAGCAGCGGAAGACAACAGCGGCACAGGGGATGTCATAAGGCCTCATGAGATTAATTATCCAGTGAAAGATACAGACAAGAAAAGCTTTAGGAGTTCAAAGAAGGTGGGCTGGGAGGCCTCTCAGAAGACATAGGGCATAAACTCATGTTTGAAGGATGGGTGGGATTGGCTAAAGAGATGAGGGAAGACATTACAGGGGAGAAAGAGTGGGGAATGGCATAAACCGCAGGATAGAGGCAAGGAAGGAAAAACATATGTCAGAGGAAAATGAATAAATCAGATTGGCTAGAGCAGATAAAAAATTAGAAAACTGAATGGTTAGAAATAAAGCTGGGGAGAAAGACTAAGACCAGGAAAGAAAGCTAGACTGAAGGGTTTCTATATCACCCTCCATGCAGTTAAGCACCGCTAAGGATTTTGGATAGGGGCATAATGTTTGAGAATAATTTGTCTGGCAGTAGAGTGAAGAGTGGCGTTGAAAAAGCAGCTGTTTAGGAGGCTACCACGGAGGTTCCAGCATGAGGCGAGAGAGACTTGATAAGGGAAGGGGTGGCCATTCACAGTAGAAAGCAGGTAGACAGATGAGAGAGAAACTACCAAGGAAACATCAACACGTTTTTGTGGCTGGTTGAACATGGGCTTGAAGAGAGAGAGGGTCAAGGAGAGCCTTGAATATTTCAAGCCTGGCTTTCTGGAGGATTCAGCAACAGGCACCCACCTACAGACATGCACATACACTTACTGACCACCTGATTTTTGCCAGATGCTGGGCTTAAAAAAATAAAAAAACTAAACCCGTTGCTGTCAAGTCCATTGCAACTCATAGCGACCCTATAGAACAGAGTAGAACTGCCCCATAGGGTTTCCAAGACTGTAAATCTTTATGGAAACAAACTGCCACATCTTCATCCCATGCAGCGGCTATTGGGCTTGAACTGGCGACCTCCCACTTAGCAGCCGAGCACTTAACACTGTGCCACCAGGGCTCCTTATGCTGGGCTTAGAGGCTGAAAATCCAAAAGTAAATAAGACAGGACCCTTGAGTTCAAACTTCTTACAGTCTAAAGTGGGATACCAATATTTAGTAAGCGATTTTAAAATGCCTATGGAGCCCTGGTGGCACAACAGTTAAGCACTCGACTGCTGAAAGAAAGATTGGCAATTCAAACTCCCTCAACAGCTCCAAGGGACAAAGACCTGGCGATCGGCTTCTGTAAAGATTACAGCCTAGAAAACCCTATGGGGCAGTTCTGCCCTGTTACATGAGGTCGCTGTGAGTCAGAATTGACAACACCCAACAACAACAACTTCTAAAAAGAACAACAGACAATATTATATAGAAAAACTTGGAAATCGGAGGGGGGGAACTTTAGATTTGGGTTGTTTGGAGAGGGTTGTAGAACTTTAGATGCATGGAATTTTATAGAGGGACTTTCACGTAGAAAAGTTAAGAGGGCAGGTGCAAACACAGGATTCAAGCTCAAAGCATAGGTCAGGGAAGGGAATACAGAGCGGGGAGGGCTCAGCTAAAGTGGATGGCCCCCAAACAGAAAGTATGAGAGAGCAAAGACCGGACAGAAGTCTGAACCTTAGGCTACAAGAGGGGGCAAATGGAGATGTCAACTAAGACGTAATAAATACTACCAGACAAGAGGGAGGACAGGACACATCACTCACAGGAAGGAGAGGCTTTAACTACCCCACAGCAGGCGCTGCTTTGCAGAGGCTAAGGTGGGGAGAACTGATAAAAGTCCACGGAGGGGGTCTGGTCCTGGGACTTTTTTTTTTTTTAATTTAAATTTTATTGTGCTTTAGGTAGAAGCTTATGGTACAAATTGGTTTCTCATTCAAAAATTCATATACAAATTGTTTCGTGACATTGGTTGCAATCCCCACAATGTGTCAGCACTCTTTCTGTTTCCACCCCGTATCCAATTGTCCAGTTTTCCTGCCCCTTCCTGCCTGCTCGTCTTTGCTTTTGGGCAAGTATTGCCCACTTGGTCTCGTATACTTGACTGAACCAAGAAGCACAGTCCTCACACATGTTACTGTTTGTTTTCTAGGCCTGTGTAATCTTGGCTGAAAGGTGGACTTCAGGAGTGGCTTCAGTTCTGCGTTAGCAGGGTGTCCGGGGGCCATAGTCTCAGGGGTTCCTCCAGTCTCTGTTAGACCAGTAAGTCTGGTCTTTTTTTCTTTTTTTGTGAATCTGAATTTTGTTCTACATTTTTCTCCCGCTCTGTCTGGGGCCCTCTATTGTGATCCCTGTCAGAATCATCCGCGGTGGTAGCTGGGCACCATGTAGTTCTTCTGTGGTCCCGGGACTTTTTGACCAAAGGCTAGATAACCAGTCATAGTATCAGAACTCCTCCCTAAATTTAGGAAATTGGATTAATTAAGGGTTTTCAACTATGGTGTTTTAAGAAAACTGTTATTAGACTTGCTTTTTTAAAATAATAATATTAAAGCACAAGTTTATCCAAATAATAATTTTGTATTCACTGACTTGCGTTTAGACATGGTTTCTTGAATGGAAAAGAAAGGTAAGCCATCTGGGAATTAAAACATAACTCCCAGCCTATAGCATACCCATAGGCATCTGCGGCTCGTATGAATCTCACTAGAACTACAGGTTCTCTTATATCACTCAATATTTCTACAGTACCGTGATTTAACAATTAGAGGTCATAGGTTGCAAGCTTCTATAGGGAGGAGACCATCCACACTTGTATTCCTTAAAAGATCTAATACACTGATAAGGACTTAATAACTGTTAATTAAAAAAAATACATTTTATATATATATATATATATATATATATATACACACACACATATATATAAACTGATAGTGGCCTTCTGGAGCACAGTTCAGTTTTAGTGGAGCAGGGAGAATTTTTCAGTATCCAGTCAGAAAGATGACTAAGAAATTGGAAAACGGGTAAAAGTCTAAGGAGGTGGCTTTTGTAATGGCTTTCATATGTGTGAATGGTCATTGCATTAGGACATGTACCTGTGCTTTGTTAAGAGTGACTTAAGCCTTTCTTGGCAATAAAGGTTGATAGATACTGGTTGATAGACTGCCAAGAAAAGATGTGGATGGCAGATCTTTGAAAGTACTTGAAAGATGAAACCAATCTGTATCTGAGATTTCAGCCCTCTTGTGTTCTCTTCAGTGATAACAGTGATGTAGGCCTCCATATCAAATATGATATTCAAAGAAATATCAATTTCTCTCCATGCAGCATGACCATAAGTGACTCTTCTATTTGTAGGAGCAGGTGATACTGACCACCTACTGACCACTGGTAGGACCAAAACAGTCTATGATGTCTCCTGCTGGCGCCATGTTGGCTCAGTGGTTAAGAGCTCAGCTGCTAACCAAGAGGCTGGCGATTCGATTCCACCAGCCACTCCTTGGAAACCCTATGGGGCAGTTCTACCCTGTCCTGTAGGGTCACTATGAGTTGGAATCGACTCGACGGCAATGGGTGTTTGTTTTTTTATTTTTTTATGGCCCATAGCAAGTGACTTCGTGCATCTGTATTGAACGTGACTCTTGTGAATGTCAGGAAGAAATGTGCCACTCACCATGAACAATGAGTATGAGTGGGATGAGATTGTGTGTGTGTTTTGTGTGATTAATTTCAGCCCCCCTTCCATAAAAAAGGGTCCATGAGTAGCACAGTTTGTGCTGGACTACTAACCACAAGCTTGGCAGTTCATACTTATCCAGCACCACTGTGGAAGAAAGACCTGGCAATCTGTTTCTGTAAGGATTACAGCCAAGAAAATCCTACTCTGTAACATGAGTTTTACCCTGTAACACGTGAGGGTGTTCTGAGTTGGAATCGACTTGATGGCTGTAGGGTTTCTTTTTTTACCATTAGAAATGCAAATCTGCTTCCTCTCATGGCCTTACAGGAGGATGCAGCATCTTTGCTTATTATGAATTGTGAGTTATCTTTTTTCATCCAAATACATCAGAAATGGAAACCATGGGCTTGAGTACATCACATTGCATTTTGCCAACTCTCTACTGTTTTCATTCATTTATATATAACCTTGCTTTGTGGTCAGACATTTACTGTAAGAGTCACTGGAGCCTTTAACAATGGTTGTCCTCACTTCACTGGTGACACTGCTGAAGAAGGGCCAGAGGAACTTCAACAAAAATTTTCTCCCTCCCCTCATCTGGCCTCAATCTGGACTGTCTATCCATCTTCCCTTCCATTAGTGTCCTGCTCTCTTTTCCGTTCCACTGTTTCTCCCAATTTCATATTCAAAGATGCTTTAACACAGCAAAAATACTGCCACCTCTAATTATAATTGCACATGGATTCTGTTATATTACATAGATTTTCTTATAGCCTGAATATTTCAAATTGACCTCTGGGCGCTAAAAAGAATTAGGGTGATAATTTCTTCCAGCCTGCCCTCTCTCTCTGGTTTCTATCAAGGAGAACAGTTTTTTTTTGTTCCTTGTGTGTGTCTGTTTGTATTCCCTGTCCCTGCATTCTTATTTAAACCTAAAATACTGATGAACTCCACTCCAAGCTCAGCACTCATTAGCAGAAAATACAGCTGAGTTCAGAACAGGTGGAAGCAAATTCACAGGATTCCGTAGAGGCCAGAGGCAGTGAGATACAGACGCTAACGCCGGGAGAAAAAATGACACTAAGCACTGATTTGAATGCTCTGTGGATTTGTGCCATAGTCACGTGGGTGGGAGAGGAAATGAATATTGAGAAACGATACAGGAGCGTCCCCTAGGTCAGCAGGATTCAGCAGTGGATGTTATGTGTATGGTGTGGCTTCCAAGGAAGGTAGGATGTTATAGTGGTAAGAATTTAAACTTGGACTCAGGCTGCCTATGTTCAACTCCCAGCTCCAGATCATACGTAACAGGATGTTGAGTGAAACGTGTCCTGTTGTTTTGGCATTGGTGACTGGGGTACAAAGCCTACCAGGTGTCAGGACTTCTGCAGCAGGAGGCTGGGGGCAAGGTCTGAGAGCAGGGGTGGGGGGTGCAGGGATGGAAGAGGTCAAGCCAGAAATCTTTTGTACCAAAGGATTGTGGTGCAGCAGGGAGGCTCCCAAGACCCTCTGAAGAACTCCACATGTCCAAGGAGAGAGAGCCCGCAATTGGGAGCCGGCCGCATGGAGGCCTTCCGTGGCCAGTCTGTGTCAGCTAGAGAGGCAGCCCTACCCTGCAGAGAGAGGACCACCACTGTGGCCAGCCAGGTAAGGAGACATGTGTTCTCCTCTCCCTCCACGCGAACATCACTGGAGGAGCCAGGCTGTGCAAAGTTAGGGGACAGGAGGTGTCTCGGAGTCAAATCACACTCCCAGGTCCCAGCTCAAAGCTGTGTAGGAGGTGGGGGACAGAGATGGGATTTCAGTCTGTTAGAGACTTTAACCCAGGCTGCACTTTAAGAACCAAAAGTGCCCAGAAAGCTATGAAATATGCCCAAGATGCTATGGAGGAATCTGCTACATAGAAGGAAAGGCAGGTTTTACAGAGCACGGATGGGAGCAGTGACTGGAAAAAATACAATTATTTTATGCATACACCCCGCCGAGTTCAGACTGCTCCATAAACCAATTACACACAGATTCAAATGTTCTCCGCCCACCAGATGCTTGGGAACTTTGCCAGGATTACTCTCAGGCTGCATGTTGGTTGCTAAGACAATGCAGGTAAGAAATAATTTCTAAACCTTCCCGGTTTATAGACTAGGAACCAATGGTACTTCTAAACACTCTAACCACTAATGTTTTGTGATTAAATCTGATGTTTAAAGATAAACCCTCGGGACCAGAAATCACTGAAATCGGAGGGAGCTCCAAGGGCAATAATGAAAAAGCTACTTCACAGGCAGCTTAGAGCAAAGACCCCTTCTCACCTCTTGCCTTCATATCAGGATGAGTACCAGGAAGCTCCATCCCCTAGAGAATCTCTATCATAGTCTAATTCCCAGCGACCTCCATCATGCTCTGCTGGAGTACTGTGTTCCTCATTCCCAGTACATCCCATGGAGCTGTCCCGTTACGTTTATGCACAGCCCCAAGAAGGGGTGGGCTGTGAGCTGAGTTTCTACCTTTCTCCCTCCTGGAGACTGAAGCAGGAGGAAAAGAGTTTGGGCAGGTCTAGAAGTCAGTTATGTTCATCCTGCTGGACCTCAGCAGGGGCTTATTGCTACAACTAGCACTTCCCCTCTTTCGCTAAAGCAAGGGCAGCTCAACCAGGACTCCCGCATTACAAACGTTTGTTTGCTTTACCTTACAGAGGATGGAATTAATTAAGAGTTATATTCTTGCTTCTTTGATAAACTCGATGGTTCTTGATGGTTTGCTGGAGCATGACCAGCATGGGTGCTTTTCAAAATGGTGGTGGTCCTAGAAGAGATGTTGGGGGAGGAGACAGTAGGGGACAGTAGGGATGTCTGGGGCAGATAAGCAGAGACATAAGCCTGGGCCCATCAGGTGTCCTGGTCTTGAGGACAGCAAAGAGGACGTGCTGAGGGGTCTGACGGGGAAGGGAAATTTCCTGTTTGTAAGTCTGCCGCCTCTTTTTAGTTATCTCCTGGCACTCATGGTGGGAAATCAAATTTCTCCCCTTGATACCTAAACTCCTGCCATCGCAACCGGGCTCTGGAGGTCGAGCCTGGGATGTTTACTCCTGCTCATATGTTGGCTCTGCTGGGGAAAGAGGAAGAGAAAGACAGGAGCCAGGATTAAGGAAGTCTATTGCTGGACAGTGTAAATGGTCAACATGCTTGGTTACTAATCAAAAGTTCAGAGGTTCAAGTCTACTCAGAGGTACCTTGGAAGAAAGGTCAGGTGATCTACTTCTGAAAATCAGCCATTGAAAACCCTATGGAGTACAATTCTACCCTTACATATGGTATCACTATGAGTTGGAATCGACTCAATGGCAACTCTTTTTTCGGGGAGGGGGGATGCATATTTCTTTTCCTGTAAAAGAAGTGGGTGGGGCTGGGCGTTGCTAGATGATTACGTCTCTATCATTTTAAGAAAATCCTCTTGATCAACCTTTCTCTCCAGCTACATACACACTCCCTCTCTTTTCCTTTACCAGTTGGACCCTACCATTGTAGGTTGAATTGTGCCCCTCAAAAAGATAAGCTGAAGTCCTAACCCCCATACCTTTGAATGTGACCTTATTTGGAAACAGGGTCTTTGCAGATGTAATCAAGTTAAGATGAGGCCATACTGGATTAGGAGAGGCCTTAATCCAATGACTAGTGTCCATATAAGAAGGGAAAGCAGAGACCCAGAGACACACACAGATGACAGAGGCAGAGATTGGAGTGATTCATCTACAAGGACCACCAAGGATTGCCAGCAACCGACAGAAGCTAGGAAGAGGCAAGAAAGGATCCTCTCCTAAAGTTTTTAGAGGGAGCACGGCCTACCAACGCCTTGAATTCAGACACCTAGCCTCCAGAACTATGAGAGAATACAGTTCTGTTGTTTTAAGTCACCCAGTTTGTGGTACTTCGTTATGGCAGCCCTACGAGACTAATAGACCTATTGACCACTCCGCTTTCCTAAAACTCTCTCTTCCCTTGGCTTCTGGGACTCCACATTTGTCTGCTTCTGCTGTCCCTCTTAAGCAGCTCCTTTTCCATTTGCTTCTCAGGTTCCTTTTCCTCTACCTGTCCCTTAAATGCTGGTGTTTCTCAAGGCTCGTTCTCAGCCTTCTGCCAGTCTTTCTTCCCGAGCTGTATTTCACTCATTTTCTTACTGGTGACTTTCAAACTTGTATATCCAGCCCAGGAACCATTTCCTGGGTTCTAGGCCCAGAAATCCCACTTCTTACTTAACAGATATCTTTATCTGTATGTCACGTATTGTTGTTAGGTGCCA
>NW_004444120.1:2306550-2316990 GCF_000243295.1 Trichechus manatus latirostris
TACCAGTTTGGATGCCCTTTATTTCTTCTTCTAGACTAATTCCTCTGGCTAGGACCTCCAGCACAATGTTGAGTAAGAGTGGTGATAAAGGGCAACCTTGTCTAGTTCCCATTCTCAAGGGGAATGTTTTCAGACTCTCTCCATTTAGGATGATGTTGGCTGTTGGCTTTGTATAAATGCCCTTAAATTGTGTTGAGGAATTTCCCTTCTATTTCTATTTTGCTGAGAGTTTTTATCATGAATGGCTGTTGGACTTTGTCAAATGCCTTTTCTGCATTGATTGATAAGATCATGTGGTTCTTGTCTTTTGTTCTATCTTTGTGATGGATTACATTGATTTTTTTCTAATATTGAACCATCCTTGTGTACCTGGTAAGAATCCCACTTGGTCATGATGAATTATTTTTTGATATGTTGTTGAATTCTATTGGCTATAATTTTGTTCAGGATTTTTGCATCTATGTTCATGAGGGGTATTTGTCTGAAATTTTCTTTTTTTGTGGTGTCTTTACCTGGTTTTGGTACCAGTGTTATGCTGGCTTCATAGAATGAGTTTGGGAGTATTCCATCCTTTTCTATGCTCTGAAATACCTTTAGCAGTACTGGTGTTAACTCTTCTCTGAAAGTTTGGTAAAATTCTCCAGTGAAGCCATCAGGGCCAGGGCTTTTTTTTTTGCTGGGAGTTTTTCTTTTTATTATTACTTCTTCAATTTCTTCTTTTGTTATAGGTTTATTTAGTTGTTCTACCTCTGTTTGTGTTTGTGTTAATTTAGGTAGGTAGTGTGTTTCTAGAAATTTGTCCATTTCCTCTAGGTTTTCAAACTTGTTGGAGTATAATTTTTCATAGTATTCTGTTATGATTCTTTTAATTTCAGTTGGGTCTGTTGTGATATCACCCATCTCATTTCTTACTCAGTTTATTTGCTTCTTCTCTTGTTTTTCTTTTGTCAGTTTTGGCCAATGGTTTATCAATTTTGTTGATCTTTTCAAAGAACCAGCATTTAGTCTTGTTGACTCTTTCTCAATTGTTTTTCTATTCTCTATTTCATTTAATTCTGCTCTAATTCTTACTACTTCCTTTCTTCTGGTGCCCAAGGGCTTCTTTTGCTTCTCTCTTTCTACTTGTTCAAGTTTTAGGGTTAATTTTTTGATTTTGGCCCTTTCTTCTTTCTGGATGTGTGCATTTATTGCTATAAATTGACCTCTGAGCACTGCTTTTGCTGTGTCCCAAAGGTTCTGGTAGGATTGTTTTCATTCTCATTTGATTCTATGAATTTCTTTATTCTGTCCTTGATTTCTTCTATAACCCAGTAGTTTTTGAGAAAGGTATTGTTCAATTTCCACGTATTTGAGTTTTTTTCCTTGCTTTTTCTGTTATTGATTTCTACTTTTATAGCTTTATGGTCATAAAAGATGCTTTGTAATATTTTGATGCTTTGGATTCTGTTAAGGCTTGCTTTGTGGCCTAATATGTGGTCTATTCTGGAGAATGTTTCATGTGCATTGGAAAAGAAAGTATACTTGGCTGCTGTTGGGTGGAGTGTTCAGTATATGTCTATGAGATCAAGTTGGTTGATTGTGGCATTTAGATCTTACATGTCTTTATTGAGCTTCTTTCTGGATGTTCTGTCCTTCACCGAAAGTGGTGTGTTAAAGTCTCCTACTATTATCGTAGAGTTGTCTATTTCTCTTTTCAATGCTGTTAGAGTTTGTTTTATGTATTTTGGAGCCCTGTCATTGGGTGTGTATATATTTATTAAGGTTATGTCCTCCAGGTTTATTGACCCTTCAATCATTAAATATTGTCCTTCCTTATCCTTTGTGTTGGATTTTACTTTAAAGTCTATTTTGTCAGAGATTAATATTGCCACTCCTGCTCTTTTTTGATTGTTGTTTGCTTGATATTTTTTTTTCCATTCTTTGAGTATTTGTTTGTGTCTTTGAGTCTAAGGTGCATCTCTTGTAGGCAGCATATAGAAGAATCATGGTTTTTATCCATTCTGCCACTGTCTATCTCTTTATTGGTGCATTTACTCCATTTACATTCAGTGTAATTATTGATAGGTATGAGTTTAGTGCTGTCATTTTGATGTCTTTTTTTGCATGTTGTTGACAGTTTCTTTGTTCCATTTAATTTTCTGTGCTGAGTTGTTTTTTCTTTCTGTATTTTCATCTTTTTCATTGTTGTTGATTTTGTATTTACTGAGTCTTTATGTTTTCTTTTTTATTTTGATGTGTAGGTTTATTAGTTCCCTTTGTGGTTACCGTAAAATTTACCTCTGTTTTTTTAAGTTTAAACCAATCTTTTATTTCTTGATACCGCTTTAACTTCCTCTGCATATGACAGTTCTATGACTACACTATTTAGTCCCCCTTTTTTGTTTTAATGTCATCTTTTACATATTGATGTCTCTGTTTCCCTATTTTCAGTGTTTTAACTTTGACTTATTTTTGTGACTTCCCTATCTGGCTTGATATCTGGTTGTTCTGTCCTGTGTTCTAGTCTTGGGTTGTTATCTGATATTATTGATTCTCTATCCAAAGGACTCCCTTTAGTATTTCTTGTAATTTTGGTTTGATTTCTACAAATTCCCTTAGCTTCTGTTTATCTGGAAATGCTCTAATTTTACCTTCATATTTGAGAGACAGTTTTGCTGGATATATAGTTCTTGGCTGGCAATTTTTTTCCTTCAAGGCTTTATATATGCCATCCCATTGCCTTCTTGCCTGCATGGTTTCTGCTGATTAGTCAGAGCTTAGTCTTACTGACTCTCCTTTGTAGATGATTTCTCACTTATCCCTAGCCACTCTCAAAATTCTCCCTTTATCTTTGGTTTTGGCAAGTTTGATTATAATATGTCGTGGTGACTTTCTTTTGGGATATACCTTGTCTGGGTTCAGTGAGCATCTCGGATAGGTATCTTCTCGTCTTTCACAGTATCAGGGAAGTTTTCTGCCAACACATCTTCAACAATTCTCTCTGTATTTTCTGTTTCCCCCCGTTCTGGAACTCCAATCACTCGTACGTTATTCCTCTTGATAGAGTCCCATATAATTCTTAGGGTTTCTTCAGTTTTTAAAATTCTTTTATCTGATTCTTCCTCAAATAAATTGGTGTCAAGTGCTTTATCTTCAGTCTCACTAATTCTGGCTTCCATTGCCTCAATTCTGATCCTATGACTTTCTATTGAGTTGTCTAATTCTGAAATTTTACTGTTAATCTTTTGGATTTCTATTTGCTATCTCTCTGTAGATTCTAGCAGCCTGTCAAATTTGTCATTTTGCTCTTGTATAGCTTTCCTAAATTCCTCTATTGCTTTGTCCAAGTTTTCCTTGGCTTGGTCTAAGTTTTGTCTGATCTCCTTCCCGATCTCTTGAAGAGCTCTGTATATTAATCTTTTGACTTCTACCTCTGGTAATTCCAAGACCTTTTCTTCCTCCAGAAGGTTTCCTGGTTCTTTGTTTTGGTCACTTGCTGGAACCATTATGGTCTGCCTCTTTATGTGATATGATGTTGACTGTTGTTTCTGAGCCATTAATAAGTTATTTTTATTTATTGTATGTTTGCTTACCGTGTCCTAGCTTCTTGTTTTGTTTTCTTTTGATATGCCCAAATAGGCTAGGTGTTTGGTCTACTTTGATTATTGGCATCTTTGAAGCTCTCATGTCCTGTACCCAGGTGGTTAGAACTGCTACTAGGTGTGTGAGCCCAGAAGTCTGTTTACTTTTCTTGTGTGGATTCAGCTTAAGTGTCCAGGTCATTGGTCACCAAGTGTGTGGTGCAGGCTCTCTCCTACAGTCCTAGATGGGCAGGGATATGTACAGGTGATTGGAGCAGGCACAGGTATCTGGTTGCAGTAGGGGGTTATATGCCGAGCAAGGTAGGAGGCTGACAGCTGCCCCTGAGTGCCTAGGTGGAAGGCATGTCCCTGTCCTCTAGAGTATGTAGGTGGGTGGGTTTTGCAGATGGACTTTGGGCACCCGATGCTGTTGGCTGTAAGGAATGGGAGGTCCCACTTACTCTTGGACCCATGTCCTGGGTTGCTAGGTGGATTGGGTGAAGCTGCCAGTCCTCAGTCCCCTGATGTGGGTGGTGAGGACCCTGCTTAATGGGCAGGGCAGTGTCAAATGTCACAGATCTGCCACTTCCCCTTAGCTGTTGCAGTTGAAAATAGGCTTCAAGTATATACCCTGTTGTACTATGCTAATGAGGGCCTACGCTGTTGAATGGGCCCACACAGGTCTAGGCAGGGGTGAAAGGTATTCGAAGTCCATTGACCCGTTATGCCTGTGCCTATGCAAAGGGGCAGTGCCTGCCCTGAGTTCCTGGTTTAGGGGACGTGGTGATTTTTTAAAGCCATGAGACTGGTTTGGCATGGTTAGCCCTGAACTCCCAGCATAGGGGAGCTGGTGGCATTCCTTTTTGTATGTTCACTTGTTTATTTGTTCCCTCCCCAAAGCTAGTAGACTGGGTCAGGCACGATGGGTTCCACTTTCAGCCCAGGGGGAGCAGCAACCACTGAACACTGCTGGACCAGGACCAGAGCACAGTCGGGAGGGGGCAGATGAGGAGAAGAGAGGCACCTCTCCCTTACGGAAGTCTCATAGAGGAAAGCATTATTTTGATCCCACGTGGTAGGTTAGATGCTTGCACTTAACTTTTGCAGATCCAGCACTGCATCTCCCTGGCTCCAGAGGCTTGTGCAGACTCTCCGCTGCTCCGTTTCTCCAGTCGTGACAAAACGCCTCCCGAGTGCCACTGCTTTCCTCAGCCCACATGCCCCAAAGGATCCAGCCCACAGGGTGCTGGCTAGGTCAGGTCTCGCACCTCTTTGCTGCTTCTGAACTGTCTCTCCCTTCCCCTGCCACTCAGTCTGACTCCTCAACTTTTTCTTTGATGTTCAGGGCTCCTAGACTGTCACATATAATTGATTCACTTGTTTTTTCAGATCTTTGTTGTAAGACGGACCACAGGAAGCGTCTGACTATTCCGCCATCTTGGCCCTGCCTCTCTAAGGAGCATTCTGGCTGTACTTCTTCCAAGACAAATTTGTTCATTCCTCTGGCAGTCCGTGGTATATTCAGTATTCTTCACCAACACCATAATTCAAAGGCATCGACTCATCTTTGGTCTTCCTTACTCATTGTCCAGCTTTCACCTGCATATGAGGCAATTGAAAACACCATGGCTATGTCCTGTGGGAACTTGAGATTGAACACATCTAACCTGCTCTCTTCATCCCTACTTCTCAAACCAACTCCCCCTCCTCTATTGTACCACAGTCTACCAGCTGGCAAAATCAGGAACATGGAAGTCATCCTAACCTCATCCTCTACCTAATAATCATAATCCAACCAATCAACAATTCCTAATAATGCCACCATCTAAATAGACCTTGGCTCCATCCATTTCTCTCCTTCTGCAATGCCACAGTCCTGAACACCACCATCTATCCCTCAGGGGTATATGAAAGATGTGTGAGTTCTTTGGGCAGGATACTTATTTGGCATATTTTTAAAATAGCACTGTTTAAATGTGCATTTACCATTTATTTAGAGGCCAAGTGCAGACAAGGAACACCATAGAAAGAGCACTCAAATTATCTTCTATTACAGGGAGTCAACAAACTAAGACCAGTGAGATAGCCATCTGTTTTGTAAATAAAACTTTATTGGAACACACTGGTCTTGGTTTCTTAGGGCTGCCATAACAAGAACATCACAAAATAGGTGGCTTTAAAGAACTGAAATTTATTTTCTCACAATTTTGAAGGCTAGATGTACAAATTCAGGGCATCTGCAGAACTATTTTCTCTCTCTCTGTCGGCTCTAGGAGGGGATTCTTCCTTGTCACTTTCAGCTTCTAGCTGCCCTGGGCATTTCTTGGCATTCCTTGACTTGTTAAAGAATCCTCACACGCTGTCTTCCACTTGTGTGTGCTTTTGTTTTCCTGTCTGTCCTTCTCTTTTATAAGATACACTCAGATAAAATTAGGATTAGGACCCATCCTGCTTCATTAACTGATAACATCTGCAAATAAAAATCCCATTTCCTCAAACAATGTCACATTCCCTAGTGGAAGACACAATTCAATCCATAACAACTTCCATACCAATTCATTTACACATTATCTGTGGCTGTGTCCCCATTACAATGACAGAGTTGAGTAGTTGCAACAAAGTCTAGCCCACAAAGCCTAAAATATTTAATATCTTGCCCTTTATGGGAAATGTTTGCTGACCTCTATTCTATTATCCTGAACAGTTTAGCTCTGGCTCCACATTTGCATACTTTCTTATGAAATAATTTAGAAATCATCTTCTGTAAGTCTACCATCTCTGTCCTTTGGTGGGGCTGGTGGAGGAGGTCACAGCAGGGAGGTATCCTCCACAACCACAGTGACTTATCTAAGCATTCTTTCCCAACACATACAATGTTTCTGTTTGGCAGGACATTTGGAACATAGCATTCTCTCTATTTTGTAACGTTTCCATTGATGTTTTAGAAACTGCATGAGGTTTCCATTTTTTTCTCAAAAACTTGCACCCCAGGCTGGCTCCCCTTAATTTGGTTCTGATATCACCTAGTGTTGTTCTGGTCTTCCTGCCTCAAGTCTTTATCCTTTTCAAACCATTCTCCACACTGAAGACAGAATAGAATAATCTTCTACAAAAAAGAAATAAAGATCAATAGGTAAAATATTAGGAAGAAAAAAAAAAAGAAGAATCTTCTCCAGCTGCTTATCTGATAATACCATACACTTGATAACACACTGCAAAGTTTGAAGTTTTAAACACTGCAGGCTTGTCAGGACCTCAGGATCTGATCTAAACTCTGCAGTCTGGTTTACCAGGTCCTCTGTATGAAGTCTAAAATCTACAACATGGCTTACTAGGCCTTTACTTTCCAGATCCAGCCTTTGTCTTTGGCCTCATATCCTCCCCTCTCCCCCTCCCCCTCTTTCTCTATGCTCCAGCCATATTTCTCCTCTTTCAATTTCCAGATGCACCATGCTGTTTTTCTTATGGGTCTTTGTGAATTATGTTTCTCTGTGCAGAATATTTTTTCCTCACCCCCCACTCCTACCTCTACCTGGCTAACTTCAATTCATCCCTCATGTATCAGTATAAACATCACTTTCTCAGCAAGGTTCTATCTGTCCCCTAGACAAGATTAATCACCCCTAATCGCTCTTATTGTTATCACTTGTTTAATTATCTGTAGGTTACACAAAGACCGGGATCATGACTAACTTGTATCCATCAAGTCTAACTAGCAATCAGCAATCACTCAAATATTTATTCTATGGCTAAATGATTGCATGAACATATGAATGAATGATTTGGTATCCTTCCTATATTGCTCAGTATCCCCAAGTCCCCACATCTAATCGGTAACCAAGTCTGGTGCATTCTAATTTTTACCAACTTTCTTATGCCTTTCCTCTTCTAGCTTATACCTGGAGTATGACAATAATCTCCAATTCACCATCAGTATGGTGCTTCATTCAATTTCCATATGGATAGCTGAAATAAATATCTATGTCCTTTATTTTCTGGCCCACAGTGTAAACTACAAACTCCTTTGCTTATTTGATTCATTTCTGTAGCTCCATCTCTTACCCTTCCTTTCTCATGACCTATGCCCTAGCAATACTGAATTACTTACAGTTCTTCAGAATATACTAGGAGGGTTCATGCCTTCCACCTTTTACCCAGCTTCTCTCCATACCTAGAACATCCCACCCCATTTTGTGTACCTGGGAAACTCCTGTGAACTTTTCAAGATTTAGTTCAAGGGTACCTCTTCTGTGGAGCCTGTTCGTACACTCCTTTGTCTGTGCCCCAGATGAATAAATGTCTATCATACTACCAGTATTACTTTTTTACATGAATTTCTTTGTACCTGCCCTCCTCACTCTTGAGGGTAGAAGGCAGGTCTGATTCATGCTTATACACTCAGCAACTAGCCCAAGGCTGGCACTTTTTGATAAAAAGTGGAATGAATTGAGGTGACCTTTTAAGTTCCTCTAGCTACAACATCTCATGCATTTAGGAGCTAGTCCAAGATTTTCAGCCATTGAACCAGTATTCTAGGGGACTTTTCTAAAGTAACTATGAACTCCTCTTTCGTGTTTTGAAAGCCTGGGCAGCCTAGGTCTGAGCTCAGCACAATGACTATTGTTATTGTTAACACCACAACCTATCTAATGAGGCCTCCCTTACTGTTGATTCTTGTAAGAGCCTTACCCAGAAGAAAAAAATTAATCATAGCCCATTACTGGCTTTTAATGATATAAATCTTTCCTCCCTCCTAATCCCAACTCCCAGGAAGGAGGAAGCTAAGCAGAGGAGAATCCCAAAAGGGGTCAAGCACTGGTTTAAGGTGAAGGAGGAGACTTCCATGTCATTGGAAGTAGTACATGAGGCCAGCCATGGCAGAGATGCAGGGTGGCCTGAAGGAGGATGGAACTAAACAGGGTCATGAAGGCCATTCTAGAGAGACTGACCTGACTGTAGAACTGGCCTTGCAAGCAGTCAAATTGTGTAATAAGTACTGGTCCAATCTAAGATGCTGAGATGGCACTTTAAGACGTTCAGGGTACAAGGAAAGGGAGCAGTAGACATTCTTCTAGCACAAACATCCAGCATTTTGGAAGCAGGGCTCTCCTCCCTGCTTAAACAAAACATAGGACTACGACGGAATGCTAAGTTCGGCCAGTCACCTCTCCCATTTTGAGCAAATTATTAGAGCTCTAATACCAATGAGATCCTAGAGGGCAAACTAGGAATGGCAGAGGACATTATTGGTGCCCAGGCATTCACTAAGGGAACACTCGGTTAAGATCTAGCAACTAAACCTAGACACCACTCACTGGTAGAGACAGGACCCCAAATCCCACTGCTGTCGAGTCAATTCCAACTCATAGCAACCCTATAGGACAGAGTAGAACAGCCCCATAGGGTTTCCAAGGCTATAAATCTTTACAGAAGCAGATTGCCATATCTTTCTCCAGTGGAGCAACTGGTAGGTTCGAACGGCTGACCTTTCGGTTAGCAGCTAAGTGCTTTAACCACAATGCCACCAGGGCTCCTTAGGACTCCAAATATTATTCATTATTTCTCAATGGTCAGGGAGGGGGTAGCAGCCTATGCTTGGAATTTTTTATAATATTTATAATTAGAGAATTTAACTCTCAAGTTTTTGAAATCCTAAATGGTCACAAAAACTTACAATAATCAATGAAATACAAATTCAAATGAGGATGAAACAGTTATTTAGGCCCATCACATTGGAATTGGGTAATTCTCTTTAATTTTTTAAAATAAAATAATCAATACTGTCAAGGATGCAGTTAGACAGATACAACACACTGCTGATTTACATTGGTATAACCCTTATGAAAAGTAATTTGAAAATTCATGTCAAGAACCTTAAAAAGTTCATTCTCTCTTTTTGTATATTTGTTGGTGCTTATCCAGTACCCATTTCTGCCTTTCCTCTTCTAACACTGTTCAGGTTTTTATTTGGACATCCATCCTTCTTCAAGATTTCACGTGCTTTAGAAGTTGACCCTCTCCCTCACTTCAAGGATAGTCTCTGATTGGCTCAAATCACAACATTTCAAGCCCAGGCCAACAGTCACTGGTTTGTGGATGAGCACAGGACCTATACGCCAACCTCGGTGAATCTCACTCAAGTCCCTTGCATGGAATTCTGGGACAGAAGTGCTCTCTCTCCACTGGATGTGATCAATTGAGGCTGGTAGTCATCCTACAACCATGAGGGAAGTCAGCCTAGGATAAAATTGCCTTTGTAGTTGGCAGATGGGAAGAGAGAAAGAAAATGGATCCCTGACCACATCACAGAGTCACTGCACTGGTCAGCCTGGAATCTGGCTTACTTCTGGACTTCTAATTTATGTGTGACAACAAAACCCCTTGATTTTTTTAAACCGGTTTGAGTTTGGTTTTCTGCTATTTGCCACTGTAAGCCTGCCAACTTTGACCCAGTAGGAATCTACTCTAATGAAATAATCATAAATTCACATAAAAAAAACTTAGGTACACTATTATTTATAAGAGAGAAAAATAGGAAACAGCATGCATAAATGTCCCGAAATGGGGGAAGGTTAAATAAATTACATTGTACTCGTAGGATGGAATTTTATGAAACCATTACAAATCATGTTTCTGAAGAATATTTAATGGCCCTGGAAAATGCTCACAGTATAGTGTGAAGTATAAAAAGTAAGATGTAAAATTGGATACGCATAATGTGATCCCATTATCTTATTTATATGTAGAGAGAGATTGGAAGGAGATATACCAAAATATTAAGTCTTTTACTGGTAATTTTTATTACTCTCTTTATGGGTTTTGAACATTTAATTTTTTAAAATGTGCACATATCACTTTTATAATCAGAAAAAAAATCAAA
>NW_004444120.1:2318610-2324104 GCF_000243295.1 Trichechus manatus latirostris
TTTGTCTTTTTGTTGTAGAGGTGTTGGATTTTCTTGTAGATGACATGCGCTAATTTTTTATTTCTCTAAGGCTCATATTTGAATTGTGCCTTGGAAGACTAGCATGAGGGAACAAGTTTCTAAACTCTGCTTCCCCTCATACAAACCAGACCTTTTGTGGAGTCCATCCCCGGAGAGACTGTGCTTAGGTGGAGCCAGGGTGAAATCTGTCACCCAACACATCAGAAGCAAATAATTCTCTGCCCAAAGAAAAGAATTAGTGTCTTACTTCTTCTAGAAAACAAGCTGAAACTGCAGCCATATCTATTCCTTCCAGACCCTCTCTGCCCCCTCCCCTCCGCATGCTCAAGTTCAGGATTGTCACTGCATTTTGCAGACGGGAAACCGAAATGCTCTGGGTACCAACTCACCCACAGCCAGGCTGTGACACTGCCTTAAAAACACAACAAAACCAAAGCCAGTTTAGAACCATCTGCCTCTCCAATCAGGGGCTTTATCACCAAGGTAGCTAAGCATTTGGAACTATTACCCCATGGATTGGTGCTGATGGCCCCACCACCATTGTTCTTCCAGTACAAAGCCCACTAGGAAAAGTTCTAGTATGTGAAGTCTTGGAACAACAAGCTCTCTTTCACCACTCTAATGAGTAGGCAATATTTCCTTCCTAAAAGATTTGGATCCAGGGGCTTGTGTGTGAGAAGCAGGACTTCTCTTCCTCCCCCCTCCCTCTCTTCCTCCTCCTTCTCCTCTTCTCCCATTTCTTCTCCTTCTCCCCCTCTTCCTTCCCCTTCTACTCCTCTTTGTTCTTCTCCTCTTCCTTCCTCTTCCTCCTTCTTTTTCAATGGCTTGTGTTGCTCAAGATTTCACTAGGTATCTGACTGACTCTTTCCTCACTGTTTGGTTCCTGGCTTTGGCTTTGTTCCATTTTCTTAGCTGTCATCCGCTCACCCCGGGATTAGAGAAAAGGTTGGCTATTCCCAGGTATTGTCCTTCAGTTTCTTCTCACTCTTCACGTTTTTGCTGAGTAATCCTGTGAATCCTTGGCTTTAACCCCATGCTTAATGTTTAGCTCTAAATTTGCCCCCAAGTGTCAGACATACACATATGTAGTTACCTACTGGACAGACAGCTACACCTGAATGGCTCCAAATATGTTTAATTCAACATATTAAAAGTTACACTCAAAATCTTTTTGCCCCAAATGGTCTCTGCTCCTATATTTTCTTTCTCAGTAGGTAGGATCTTCTTCCAGAAACCTGAGATTTGTCCTAGACTTCCTCTCTCCCTAATTACCAAATTGATTTTATCTCCTGAAACCATTCTCTACTTTTTATTCATGCCTTTCCTCCTATAGTCTGTATCGTCTGTTACCTGGAATTTTATAATATTCCTGTCCCCACCCCCTTCTTACATCCCTCAAAGCCATTCTCCACACTGCTCCCACAATGACCCATCTAGAATGTAAATCTGGCCACCTCATCAAAATAAAATCCAAGTCTCTAAGCACTGACATATAAACATGGCCTTTCCTAACCTAGCCCGATTCTCTCTCCTCTTTCCTTCCTTTAAACTCTACAATCATCTTGATCTTTTTCAGCTGCTGTCTTTGCTCAGCATGACCTCCCTTCATTGCTCCATAATAATCTTCCAAATCCACTGTCAAGTGTCACCTCCTTTATGAAAGCTTCCCTGATCCTTTCTCTTAATATAGAATAAATAACTCCCAAATCAGTACTATTTCTTGCCTGCTTTATATTTCCATTACGGTACACACCACATTGCATGTAATCACTGGTTTGTTTATCCTCCCCCTTCCCACTGCTCCCCCCACCCCCGCTGCCACCACCACTAGACTGTGGCCTCCTTGAGGGTGGGGATCTTTTTATTTTTCTCTTTTCATCACTATTTTTGTGTTCTCTTGTATGGCATCAGTCGAGTCCACAGAAAGTGCTCATTCAACACTTTTGTTGTTGAAATAGTGTTAAAACTACAGTCAAATCCTACTCTTATGCAATATTTAGAAACTGGAAATTCTAGCTTTAAAAAATGAAAGTGAGTGACTGGTAAAGAAGATCTGAAGGATGCTTATGAGCCTTTTATGAGCTTTTATATTAGGTTGGAGTATCTCCTAATTCATTGATAATGAGGAAAAGGAAGAACACTGGCAGGTTTTTATCTCAAATCATTATTAAAACAGAATATGTTTTCCAAAAATATTCTCTGTGTAAAGCACAACTAGACTTTGTCCGTAAAATCAGTATTCAGGAAATGACTTGGGTCTTGACGTGGCCCATAAAAATGGGACGATGCTGCTCCTTGGCTTGGGGAGCTCATTCACCACTATGATGTATATTTTCCTGATAAAGAGTTGATTCATATTATAGCTAGAAAGGAATGTCTCTCCACATCTCAGTATGTGCAAAACAAAACTCCTCATCTTTCCTCTCAACCTGGCACCACCTCCTCTGTTGCCTATTTTTGTTAATAGCAACACCATCCTCCCTGCCACCCAGGCTCAAAATCTCCGTCATCTTTGCTTCTCCCTCTCCCCCAACAACCCACCTGTTGTCAACTCTGTCTTCCTAGTATCTTTCACATCTCTGCCCTCTTCTGTCCCCACTGCTGCTGCCCTAATTCAGGTGCTTATTACCTCTTGACTGGACTGCAGCAATAACTTCCCAAATTGTCTCTCTGCCTCACTCAAATCAGTCTTACATATCGGGTTAATCTGCCTGAAGCACAGCTTTCATCATGTCCTAACCCTGCTAAAAACCTTTCAATGGCTCCTCTATTTCCCAGAGAATAAAGTCCACATTCATTCAAGGTGTGGCCTTTGCAACATTATTTCTCATTACTTCTTTCATGTCCCCTGTGCGTCAACCGAATCAAACTACTTTTTCTTTATTCCCTCATTCATCCATTTATTCAATAGATATTTATTGAATCACTGGGCAAGGTATTGAGGATACAGAAATGAAAAGCAGCATTTCTGATCTCAAGCAGCTCACAGATTTCACCCCTTCCCACCTCTGTGCTTTTAACTTTTCTGTCTGGAATGCTCTTCTCTCCATCTTCCATCTGCACAAATTCTACCAATTCCACCCATGCTTCAATCTCCCCTTTACCCCCAATTCAAATATCATCTTCTTCCTGAAGCCTCCTCTGCTTCACCTCTTTCTCTCTCCAAACTGGAAGAAATCAATTCCTCCTCTGAAAGGTTATAACACTTCACCTGCATTTTCCTAAGGCTATGGCTCATTTTCTACAGAAAAACCATATGTTCCTGAGAGAAGGATCTGTGTTACTTTCAGCTCTGGATCGGAAACAACATTCAACACAGTGCTGTACAAATATTAACTACTCAGTTAAATTTAGTTGAGTAAACAAATCTCTCAGAGCTGTACCATGTAAATGAGGCTTCCTTATATCTTAGTTTTTAGAACTGGAAAACAATTCTCTCTGTTCTTTGTTCCAAATTGTCTAAAAGGCTCTGGCCTTTTAGTACCTATGCTCTTTTTGTCCTGGGCAAAATGCCCAAGACCACGGGGACTAGAGATATCAGTGTAAAGGACCAGCCAGGTTCCTTACGAAGCCTCCTGACTTTGCATTCTTGGCGCTGTGCTGTTTTCAGAGCACTGTGGCTTGGGTCCTTGGTGACCCAGGTTATGCAGGGTTTATTCTGCTCTCTCTATGAGGCATGGGGGACTCAGTCATCTGGGACTCTCTGCTCCAGTACTGAGATGGCAAAGGCAAGACTGGCTCGGAGCCAGGAGATGAATACAGAGCAGAGTCTGGGCAGAAGCTCCAGTCTTGTGTGTGAGGCAAAAGGCAGCTGGCTGGTGGGTCGAGAGTCAGAGACCTCAGTTGCTTCAAGACATGTCAGAACCTAGTGGGGCACCAATGAGAATCACAGTCTAAGGGCAAATCTGTAACAAGGAACTGGGGTGAGTCCAGGCTAAGTCCAGCTGCTTCCTCTGTGATAAGGCTTCCAAGGGATGGGAAACTTCATTGGCTCCTTCAGTACCTATCTCTCCATGGATGGAAAGCTCAGTCCACACTCGTTGGCACTGATCCTGCTGATCTGGCCCTCATCACTTTTCTAGTGTTAGCATCCACTATACGCCTTCAAGATCCTAAAAAGCAAAGATGTAACTTTGGTGAATAAGTATGCCTGACCCAAGCTATAGTATTTTCAGCCACTTTATATGCATACAAAAGCTGGACAATGAATAAGGAAAAGACTGAAGAAAAATTGATGCCTTTGAATAATGGTGTTGGTGAAGAATACTTAATATACAAACCATGGACTTCCAGAAGAAGAAACAAATCTGTCTTGGAGGAAGTACAGCTAGAATGATCCTTAGATGGGAGGATGGTGAGACTTTGTCTCATGTGCTTTGGACATGTTATCAGGAGGAACCAGTCCCTGCAAAAAGACATCATGCTCGGTAAAGTTGAGGGTCAACAAAAAAGGGAGTCCTGCAATGAGATGGACTGACACAGTGGCGGCAGCTCAAACATACTACTATTGTGCAGATGGCTCAGGACTTGGCGATGTTTCATTCTGTTACGCATGGGGTCACTATGAGTCAGAGCCAACTCAACAGCACCTAACAACACAACAACAGCAACATGTCTAGCATGTCTAATAGACCACTCACAGCCACTCAAGCACACCGTACTTGTTCAGGCCTCTAGGTGTTTGCCTAAGCTAGACGCTCTCCTTACTGACTGCCCCCATTCCCAGTCTACTGAAATCCTTCTGCCTTCAAAGTCCTACTCAGATGCCACATGCACTCAGAATCCCTCCTTGATTACCCTACTCAGAATGCACCACTCCTTCCTTGTTTTAGTACTTAAGTTACTCTGCTTTATCATATTGTTAGTTGTTGATAAGTCTGTTTCCTTCAATGGATTATAACATCCTTTGAAATAGCCACATGTTCTTCAGATGTGCAGCCCCAAAGCCCTGCATAGCTCCCAGAACACGGTAATCCTACAGGTATTAAATAAATATTTGTTAAATGAATATCTGAATGAAATATCATTATGCTGTTCAATGGGATAACGTGCTTCCAGATAGTTTTCCTAATTTTCCGAAGACTGAGGCTAACACAGATGCCCTGTCCCCCTAGCGCCTTGCCCATGCAGGGCCCTGAGGGTGTCCTGCTTTCCTGTTTAGTGCAGTCCCCTCAATCACATGCACCTGGTTTGGTCCCCGCTCAGTGACACAACATCGCACCTACTCTAGAGACCCAGTTCTGTGCATTGGCTCTACCTCTCCCCCCGACTCCCTTATCTCATCCCTCCATCTGACAGTTTGGGGCCCATCCTGTTCCCCGTCACTAATTTCTCTGGACTTGGTAATCAGTCAGCACGTAAGTGAAGTGAAGCCTTGCTTTGAGAGACAGCGAGGGCAGGCGTCCAGGCCCCAAAGGAAGGCTGAACACAGAGAAAGCACTCAGAGCCCGAGTGTACATACGGTGTGAGGATA
>NW_004444120.1:2325959-2341782 GCF_000243295.1 Trichechus manatus latirostris
ATGGGCAGTATTTCTCCTCTGAGCTAGCTACTTACCACTTTCTCAAAATACCTTTATACAGAATTTGAAATGGACCTTGACCTTTTCCTGAATATGGTTCCCCTTCTCATTTGGGCAGAAATGAGACAAGTTAATTGAAAGCCTCACTGAGGTAATCGAGAGAGGATGTAAAGAGGAAGACAATCTGTAGAAAAGAAAATGAAATTGACTGGAAAGAGTCTGGAAGGCAATCGACTCCAGGGTAATGGAGAGTGTCTGTAGATAAGGCGCTGACCCTCTTCGTCCTCCTTCTCTGAGGGGAGCTGCAGAGGGAAGGTGAAGGTGGTGCCCGAGGTCAAATCCTTAGCCCCACCTTCCCTAAGACTTAGAAATATTAGTCACAGCTAATGAGGTTTGATTGAATGAATCGATCACAGCAATTTCAGTCCCTTCTCTATTGCTGAGTTACTTATTGGCATGTTGGTCATTTATAAACTTGACATTCTAGGGGCAGCGTCACAGTTAGCTCTGTGCAGGGGCAGAAACAGATAAACATTGATTGCTGAGATCTATTAGCCCCTCCTCAGTTCACCAACTGTTATGGCAGGGTTTAGAGTGGGCAAAGAGGTTCACAGCACCAACTACCAGCATGTAGAGCCTTTAGATTGTTGTTAGGTTTTTTTTTTTTTTAACATAAATTCCAAATTAGGATAATAATAATGTTAATGTTGTTGTTGTTAGCTGCTGCCAAGTCGATTCCAATTTATGGTGACCTTACGTACAATAGAATGAAGTGTTGCCCAGTCCTGTGTCATCCTCACAATTGTCAGCATGTTTGAGTCCATCGTTGCGGATATTATGCTGCTCCATCTCACCGAAGTTCTCCTACACCCTCGTTGGTCCTCTACTTCACCAAATATGATCTAGTCTTCTAGCAACTGGTCCCTCTTGATGGCATGTCCAAAGCAAGTAAGTTGAACAGTGTTCCATTGTGATTCACAAGGCTTTCATTGGCTAATTTTCAGAAGTAGATTGCCAGGCCTTTCCTTCTAGTCTGTCTTATTCTGGAAGCTCCACTGAAACCTGTCCACCATGGGTGATCCCGCTGGTATTTGAAATAACAACAATACAGCTTCCAGCATCACAGCAACATGCAAGCTACCACAGGAAAAAAAAAAAACTGGCAGACAGGTGATGAATAATACTAAGAAAGCCCATTAACTGAGGGCTTACTATGTCCAGAGAGAGTGTCAAGATTTGTTCCTGTAAACTCTGTAGAGTTGGGTTTTTTATCTTTATTTTAGAGATGAGAAGCCTGAGTCTCAGAGAAGTTAAGTTTTTTGCTCAAGGTCACAGAGTTAATAAGTTGCAAAGTGAGAATTCATTTCCTAAGCATGGATTTGTGCACTCAGTAGGAAATGAGCCCACTGAATATTTATTTATACATTTGCCAGGTACTGACTGTAGGAAAAGTCCTGGGATACCCACTGGGTGGGATATAAAAAATTTTACAGCCTAGACCCAGTTTTTACCAAGCTTCATGCTCACGTGACACGCTCAAGGCAATGGCCTAAGGCACGACTTGGCTTACCATCACCACCACCAGCTCTGCCAGCACCCCCAGCACATCCACCACCACCTTGGCCATTACTAAAGCCATCTCCACCACCAACACATCCAAAAAGTGTTTGTGAAGCACCTGTTTGCATGTGGCACCTCTCAGAAGTAGCACTTGTGTCAGAGCTAGGGTATGCTGAAAAATTAGGTGGTGCCTGAGTGAAGGTGACACTGTAACAAACTCTACTCTTAGCCTTGGGCAGACTGCAGATGCCAGTCTCCCAGGAGCTGTCAATCCAGGACAGAACATAGTGCTTGCAGAATGGGAAATGAGCATGGTTTACATAATGTTTTAGGAGGAGTTGATGGCCAAGGCCTCTATCTCTCTTTCGGAGAGCCCACCTGTGCTGACTTCTCTCTTCCTGGTCAAAGGTGCCACTAACCTGTCACAAAGGGCATCCTATCACATTGGGAAGCACCTCACTTCTGCACAGCAGAAGCTGTGATCGATTCATTCAATCAAACCTCATTAGCTGTGCACATTGTCTTACCTACTGTCATGTCTTGAAACACAGAAAATGGCAAATGCAGAATCAGAGAGATAAGGTCAATCAGAGTCCACACTGAGAATTTACATATAAACAAATTTATACATAAACATGAGTACACTAATCAGGTGCATTTATATTCATGACATTACCCCACTCAGGGATCGAAATGAAACCAGTCACTATTTAAAGTACTACAAACACCAACCTCCTCCCCATCTCCATGATTTAGCTTATTTTCTATCTACAGCCTGAAATGCCATTGCTCTGAGTCTGCAAATGTCCAAATACTTCCTACAGAACACCTCCTCTGAGCATAGCACACACCAGGCATTTGACAAACTGGGATGGTTAAGGCTGTGTGTCAACTTGGCTGGGCCATGATTCTTAGTGGTTGGCAGTTATGATGTAGTTTGGCAGTTACATAATGATGTAATTACCTCTATGGTGAGATCTGCTATGAGCAACAGTCAGTTGAAAGGGAGTTTCCTTGGGAGTGTAGCCAAAAAACAAAAACAAAGAAAACAAACCCGTTGCCGTTGAGTCAATTATGACTCATAGCGACCCTGCAGGACAGAGTAGAACTGCCCCATAGAGTTTCCAAGGAGCGCCTGGTGGATTCGAACTGCCAACCTTTTGGTTAGCTGCCATAGCTCTTAACCACTATGCCACCAGGATTTCTGGGGTGTAGTCTGCATCCAATATATGGACTTTCTGGCAAAACTCAATGGCTTTAGCTTGCTCTGGATCCTACATCTGGCTCATCATCATCTGACTTTCATTTCTTGGGACTTGAGCCAGCAGGCTGCCATCTTACCTGCCGATCTTGGGTTCATCAGGCCCTCCAGTCTGACGCCTGACCCACAGACTTGGGGCTTTCCAGCTTCTATAACACATGAGCCATTTCCTTACAATTCTCTCTCTTTCTATATACATATACACACATACACACACTTCACTGGGTTTGCTTCTCTAGAGAACCCAGCCTAAGACACAAACATTGAACCATAACTATTTGTTGACTGACTTACTCTTTGCTTCTTACTGGATGAATAACACTGTGCTAGACCCTGTGATGGTAACAAATGTGGCAGGATTTCACCCTCAAGACCCTTCTAGTCTTTGTGCATGACAACACATAAGCTATATGTGTAACTATAAGGCAGGTGATATAGGTGCTAAACAGAGATTCAAGAAAAGTCACAAACGAGCTGTCACAGGCAAGGCTTTGTGGAGGAGGTGGCAGGCTTGTGAAGTGGCTCACGTAGAGGTTCACCCCCCCCTCCTTGACAGCACAGGGGACCCCACTAATGATCCTGACTGCGCCTGTCTGTGCTGCCATATTTAAATGGCCTTGGAGGTGGGAGTAGGTACTCAGGCTGGGGTCCTGGAATGCTGTTGACAGGCAGGAAGATGTAAGTGAGGGAATCACAGGCAGACACTCTCTGCTGCTTCCCCTTCTGGAGACTTCTCTGGTGCTAACATGGGGTTATGGGAAAGGTGAGTCTCAGAGCAGGCCTGCAGGGTTCTTACATACAGAATGTAGAAGCTACACAGCATGCCCTTCACTTGCTTTCTTTGCTCCACTGAAAAAGCCACCATCAGAGTCTGGGCTGGGAGTGGCAAGCTGTGTGGGTCATGGCTGGCCCCAAGGCTAGTGCTGAACCTGAGCTCTGTTTGTCATCAAGGGCTTTGGGGGCCCTGGGAATCTGCTTGGGTCCCTTTTCTAGTCTCTTTACATTGCCCTTCATTTGTCCCCAAACACCCAGAATTTCAATATTCCTTACATGGCAAATTAAGGTCTACACATTCCCTTTCCTTCCTCTCTTGGTAACTCACCTGGCATTATCTACTTGTCATTTCTCCCAGTCTGCATTCACTTCCCTGATTCATTTATTCAGGTGTTCACATTATTCAATACTTATTAACTGATTACTCTTTAAGTCCATGACTTCTGCTGGGATCTGCTTGGGGGTGGGGTAACTGTGTAGGGAATGCACACAGGAGTGAAGCAGACTTGGATCTCATCTT
The DNA here is from genome assembly GCF_000243295.1 of Trichechus manatus latirostris. Lineage (NCBI taxonomy): Eukaryota > Metazoa > Chordata > Mammalia > Sirenia > Trichechidae > Trichechus > Trichechus manatus. Next base: position 2,330,075 of record NW_004444120.1, read on the forward strand.
TTAGAAACTCACATGCCTCAGGACTCATATACCTGGAATACAAGGTAGAAAGAGACACACACTGCATGCTGGTTACCTGTAAAACACATTGGGAGGGAAACTTGTAAGAAGCAGAGATAATACTACTCCCCGTCTGGGGGGCTGGATGGAAGAAAGAGTGTCTCCCCCTTGCTTGCCAGCCTTTTACCAGTAACTCTCTCCACCACAGAACCAGGCCTTTCCCTGAATTCCAGTGCTAATAACTCAGGAAGCAAAGGTTGAGTGCTGGCAATGTCCCCTGTGGCTGTCAATGTCATCGACATGTCCCCCAGCTGAGCCTCCCAACAAGCCTGCTACCTCCTCCTCCATGAAACCACCCCTGACAATCCGAGGTAGAGCTAACTCCACCCTGAGCATTGTAACTACTGCTTAGTGTCTATGTCGTCTTGCCTTATGTTTCAATTACATGTTGCTCTCAACCCCTGGATATAAGTGCCTTGAGGTTAAGAAACAAGTACAGTTCATGTTTTTATCATTCTAAAGCCTGGCATCATCCCATTCATTCAATGAGTCTGTCAGTAGATGAATCAACAGACAGCTGTTTATTGAGTGCTTATTAAGTTCTATGCTCTGGAGATCAATACTTTTGAACAGAAATGTGCCAACAGTTGCAGTAAGATCTGCTCTTATTCCTGATCCTTATTTCTCTTCGGCCTCCTGCTCCCAAACATAACTTTCTGACAATCCACAGGCTAGTGTTCCACTCAGCAAAAAGTCCATAGATGCTTTCTGACCGTGCTGGGAGTTGCTTCAATTTCTAGGTCTCCTGGTTGTGATGTATCATATCTGTAGTTAAGACAGCCTGCTGGGTTCTGTCTGTCTCTTGCTTGCCCAGCTCTCTGGTTCTCAACTGCTCACCTGGGATCTGGTTCCCAGCCTTGGCTTGACTTCTATGTCTTCTGACTTCTCACCTGACTTTGGATCCCAGCTCTGCTTTGCCCACCAGCTCTAGATGTCACCTTGAATCTGGCCCCATCAGATGAAATCACTGCTGCTAACAGTCAGGCTTGTCTCACCACCCCTGCTGTGGATCTCTAGACTTTTTGACTCACTATCTTCCCTCAGACCCAGCCTTTTACAGGAAGGCTCCCCACCTGGGGGCCTCTGCAGGGCTGGAGTAAGCCCTGCAGAGCCAGGGGGCAGTGGTTCTGCTACTTCCAAGACGCTCAGTCTCACTCTCCATTATATCATCCTTACTACTAAAACCACCAAAGAGGCAAGAAACTAATTGCCTCCTCCAGCTTCCCCTGACAGGCTGGGATTTTAAACACTATCAGATAGATAACCCTTCTTGAGATTTCTAACACATCACGTGTCTAGAAGGACAAGAGGTCATCAGAAATCTGCCAAAGACTCGTGCCAAAGTATTGCAGAATTCTGCTGTGCTCAGGTGGACAGTGTGTCTGTTAGTTCATTTCAACAAACATTAATTGAGGACCAACCATGTACCAGACACTGTGTTATGGCCCTGGACTGTGGGAGGTATATGCTGGTTAATAAAATATGGCAGGCTAGTTTATTTGGAACGACGCTATTAATGAAAACAATTCGCAATCAGGATATAACATAAAGATCATTTTCTAAAAAGCATGGAAGTGCTGAAAGAATAGCAAGGAATTTCCAGGCCAAAATCTCAGGAAAAGCAGGAACCCAGGAAGGTGAGTGGAACACTGAAGGCACTTTTGCCCTGAAGCCATTTGCTAATCTGGGAAAACTTAAATCCTAGTTTTGATGGAGCGAGGAGTCAAAAGTAGAACCTCAAGTACTACTCGCAATGGGAAGTCTTAATAGGACAGCCTTCCAATTTAATCTATTAGGGGTAAGGGTAAGGAAAAAGGACAGGTAAGCCTCTCCATCATACAACCCCTAGGAAAATACCAGGAGAGTTGCCTTGGCACTGAGCATAGCAGGGGAAAAATGAAAACTTATCCCTGAGATGTTTGAAACACAGCTGGCCCCAGAGCAACCGTGAAGCCCCAATATGCATCCTCACTTTGGTCCATGCAGCCAACCACAGGTATTAATTTAATGTGAAGTGTTTTCAGACTGGTAGTCCTCATAGTGTCTGATACAAGAAAGCATGAGTCCTCTGGGGGAAGAAGCTATCTTCATCTTAACCAACCAGTTGCCATCAGGTGGATTTGAACTCATGGCAATCCCATGTGCATCAGAGTAGAAATATGCCCCATAGAGTTTTCAATGACTGGTTTTTGGAAGGAGATCACCAAGCCTTTCTTCCAAGGCACCTGTGGGTGGGCTCAAGCCACTAACTTTTCAGAATAGCAGCTGTGTAGGTTAACCGCTTGTGCCACCCAGGAACTCCATCTTTATCTTAGGTCTCTGGGAATACCTCAAATAATTTTTAAGGGCATTGCACAACATACATTCAATCAAAATCACCAAGCACTCAAGAATACAAGGCATTATGAATCAGTGCCTAATCTTGATTCCAACACTCAACAAAGGCAAAATGAGAAAGGAAAATTAAGAGGCCAATCTAACTTGTGAATATAAACGCAAAACATAAACTACAGTTAGTAAAATGAATTCAGCAATATATAAAAACATATAATGTATCATGACTAATTTGGGTTCACTTTATAAATGTAGGATTAGCATAACTGGAAAAGCAAAGTATGTAATTTACCACATTAACAGAAAAAATATGAAAAATGACGTGATTATCTCAAGAGATGCAAAGACAGTATTTGGTAAAAGTCAACATTCATTCATGATAAAAATCCTCTTGTAAAAATAGGAATAGAATGAAAGTTCCTTAATCTGATAAAGGCATCTACTATAATCTTATTGTAAACATCACACTTAATGCTGAAATGTTGAGAACTCTCGTTTTGAAATTGGAATGAGACAGGAATGCCCATTGTTGCTACTTCTAGTCAACCTTCTCTTGGCATTCCTTGACAGGTCAGAAAACCAATAAAAAGAAATAAAAGGTATACAGATTGAAAAGGGGGAGGGGAGCAACTGTCACCATTCACAGATGATATAGTTATGTGTGTACAAAATCTTAGAAATCCATAGAGAAATTAGTATAATTAATATGAGAGTTTGACACGGTTGTAGTATTCACATTCAGTACTTAAAAAATCGATTTAATTCTTATAATCAAGCTACAAATTGAAAGTGAAATGAAACAGCTACCATTTACAATAGCATAAAATAAGATGCTATCCTTGGGAATAAAGCTAACAAAATATTTTTGTCCAAAACCTCTAAGGAGAAAATTATAAAGTATTACTGAGTGGAGTTAAAAAGAAAACTAAATAAGTGGAGAGCTATACCAAGTATATGGATCAGAATCGTCAACTTTTAAAAAGTTATCACTTACCCTCAAATTGATTTAAAACTTCAACGCAAACCCAAACAAAACTCATAAATTTTCGTTCTTTTTTCTTTCTTTTTTAACTGGCAGGCTGATTCTAGAATGTATATGGATATACAAAGATGAGGAATATCTAAAACACTCTTGAATAAGAACTAAATTGGAAGTCTTGCCCACCAGCTATCAAGATAATTCGGGAAAGCAAGTATTTTTTAAATAAATGTGTTAGAACAATTAGATATCTACATGGGGGAAAAAAGAAATTGAATCTTTACCTCATACTTAAGAAAAAAAATCAGTTTCAGTGGACTAAAAGACTACGTCGTTGTCGTTATCGGGTGCCGTCGAGTCGGTTCCAGCTCACAGAGACCCTGTGTACAACAGAACGAAATGCTGCCCAGTCCTGTGCCATGCCCACAATCGTTGTTATGCTTGAGCCCATTGTTGCAGCCACGGTGTCAATCCATCTCATTGAGGGTCTTCCTCTTTTTTGCTGACCTTCTGCTTTACCAAGCATGATGTCCTTCTCCAGGGACTAAGCCCTCCTGACAGGTCCAAAGTATGTAACATGTAGCCTCGCCATCCTAGCTTCTAAGGAGCATTCTGGTTGTACTTCTTCCAAGACAGATTTGTTTATTCTTTTGGAAGTCCATGGTATATTTAATATTCTTCGCCAACACCACAATTCAAAGTTGTTAATTCTTCTTCGGTCTTCCTTAAGCATCGTCCAGCTTTCACATGCATACAATGAGATTGAAAATACCATGGATTGGGTCAGGCGCACCTTAGTCTTCAAGGTAATATCTTTGCTTTTCAACACTTTAAAGAGGTCTTTTGCAGCAGATTTGCCCAATGCAATGTATCCTTTGATTTTTTGACTGCTGCTTCCATGGGTGTTGATTGTGGATCCAAGTAAAATGAAATCCTTGACAACTTCAATCTTTTCTCCATTTATCATGATGTTACTTATTGGCCCAGTTGTGAGGATTTTTGTTTTCTTTGCGTTGAGGTGTAATCCATACTGAAGGCTGTGGTCTTTGATCTTCATCAGTAAGTGCTTCAAGTCCTCTTCACTTTCAGCAAGCAAGATTGTGTCATCTGTGTAACACAGGCTGTTAATGAGTCTTCCTCCAATCCTGATACCCTGTTCTTCTTCATATAGTCCAGCTTCTTGGATTATTTGCTCAGCATACAGATTGAATAGGTATAGTGAAAGGGATACTACCCTGACGCACACCTTTCCTGACTTTAAACCACGCAGTATCCCCTTGTTCTGTCCGGACAACTGCCTCTTGATCTATGTACAGGTTCCTCATGAGCACAATTAAATGTTCTGGAATTCCCATTCTTTGTAATGTTATCCACACTTCTTATGATCCACACAGTCGAATACCTTTCCATAGTCAATAAAACACAGGTAAACATCTTTCTGGTATTCTCTGCTTTCAGCCAAGATCCATCTGACATTAGCAGTGATGTCCATGGTTCCCCATCCTCTTCTGAATCTAGCTTGAATTTCTGGCAGTTCCCTGTTGAAACACTGCTGCAGCCACTTTTGAATGATCTTCAGTAAAATTTTACTTGTGTGTGATATTAAATGATATTGTTTGATAATTTCCGCGTTCGGTTGGATCGCCTTTCTTGGAAACAGGCATAAATATGCATCAATTCCAGTAGGTTGGCCAGGTAGCTGTCTTCCAAATTTCTTAGCATAGATGAGTGAACACTTCCAGTGCTGCATCCATTTGTTGAAATACCTCAATTGATATTCCATCAGTTCCTGGAGTCTTGTTTTTTGCCAGTGCCTTCAGTGCAGCTTGGACTTCTTCCTTCAGTACCGTCGGCTCCTGATCATATGCTACCTCCTGAAATGGTTGAACATTGACCAATTCTTTTTGGTATAATGACTCTGTGTATTTCTTCCATCTTCTTTTGATGCTTCCTGAGTCATTTAATATTTTCCTTGTAGAATCCTTCACTATTGCAACTCGAAGCTTGAATTTTTTCTTCAGTTCTTTCAGCTTGAGAAACACTGAGCATGTTCCTTCCCCACGTGTCTGTCATTTTTTCATACTGTGGGAGCTTGCATGTTGCTGTGATGTTGAAAGCTATGCCACAGGTATTCAGATACCAGCAGGGTCACCCATGGCGGACAGGTTTCAGCTGAGCTTCCAGACTAAGACTGACTAGGAAGAAGGACCCAGCAGTCTACTTCTGAAAAGAATTAGCTGGTGAAAACCATAAAACACTATAGGTGAAAGGAAAACCAATACACTTTATAAAGAAAGATATTGTGATGATCTTGGGGGTAATTAGCTTGGAAACAACCCAAATACCCATCAACAACAGAACAGATGAAACATATGGTGGAATATTCACACAATGGAATACTATTCAGCAAGAACAATGCTCTAACTCTATCCATACACAGGGACATGGATGAATCTCCAAAATACAATGTTAAGTGAAAGAGCCTCTGTCAAGGGTGATGGCTGAACAACATGATAAACATAATTTTTTAAATAATTTATTTTTGTTGCTGTTTTTGAATATATATACAAGGAAACATACACCAATTCAACAATTTCTACACGTCCAATTCAATGACATTGATTATATTCCTCTAGTTGTATAACCATTCTCACCCTCCTTTTCTGAATTATTCCTCCAGCATTAACATAAACTCACTGCCCCCTAAGTTTCTTCTCTAACCTTTCGAGCTGCTGTTGTCAAATTTGATCCCATGTAGATAGTTCTGTAAAAGAGCACAATGCTCTGGACAGACCTTCTTTACTAAGTAAGCTAAACTATTGTTTGGTTTTAAGAAGACTTGCAGGAGATATTTTTGGTTTAAGGTTTAATGATTATCTCAGGGCAACAGTTTTGGGATTCATCCAGCCTCAGTGGCTCCAGAAAGTCTGGATTCTAGGACAGTTTGAAATCCTGTTCCACATTTTCTCTTTCTTGATCAGGATTCTTCCATGGAATCTTTGATCAAACCATTTAGTAATGGTAGCCAGGCACCATTCAGTTCTCTGGTCTCATGACAAAGGAGGCAGTTATTCATGGAGGCAATGAGCCACGCATTCCATTTACTCCTCCTATACGTGCACATAGTTAATGTCACTGAACTGTACACATAAAGACTGTTGAAATGTCAAACGTTTTGTTACATATATATTTACAATTAAAAAAAAAAACAGAATAATTCCATGTGTATAAACTTCAAAAACAGGAGAAACAAAACTCTGTTGTTTAGGTTTGCATATAGAAGTGGTAAAACTTTATAGAAAAAAAATTAGGGGTAAAAAGATATGGTTTTGCATTGGCTCAATCACTACTTAGCAGTGTGGGCCTCAGGCAAGTTATCAAACCTCTCTGAGACTCAATTTTCTCACCTGTAAAATGAAGATGATAATCTCTGCCTACCTCAGGATTTATAGGATGAAATAAGATTGATGCTTGTGAAAGGTGTTTCAAACTGAAAAGCTTGTTTCAAACAGAGGAAATAATTGTAGTTATTGCTTAGTCCTTTTATAGGTTCTGCTTGGTAGAGCTATTGTCAGGAAGAGAGTTTTTTAATTTTTTGTCTCCTGCAAGGTAGATCTGTGTTCTGTCTACCAAATAGCAAATTGCTAGATTGTTTTCTTTGTTGTTTGACACTTAGGTTCTCAACCTAATGGTCTGTTTACTAAAATATTTCAGAGCCTCTTAGCATTTCAAAAGAGTGTTTTTAAAAATTAGCCATGAAAAGCAAAGAAGAGTAAATAGAGGCACAATTGCTCACTTTTTTAGGCTCTGCAGTTATCTATTAAATTACAGACACACTACACAGAGAGAGAACAAAAAATCAAACACATTATTTTCACCAAAAAAAACCGACGTCCTCCAAGGTTGAGAAGGGAGAGTGTTGACATGTCGTGGGGTTGTTAACCAATGTCATAAAATAATACGTGTACTGACTGTTTAATGAGCAATTATTTGTTCTCTGAAACTTCACCTGAAGTACAATAAAAAAAATTAAATTAAAAAATCAAACATTAAATTGAGGACAGAAATGGCAACTATCTATAAATTTGCTCATCAGCGATGGGCCCTGGTGGTTAATTTTACATACAATAATTTCACCCTCATATGAAAGCCAAGGATGAAGACAATGGTTCCCAAAGGAAAGCTTTTGTTACCTTCAACCGTGGTGCAGGAGAAGTCTCTGCTTCCATCTGACAGTCTTGTTACAAGACATGTTACGACAGCAGTTCCCTATAGCTTTGGGATCCAGAAACCAGGAGGTTCTAACTGACGTTGACTTCTGGATCTTGACTTCCCTGTTCTTTCCTTTTGTAATGTTACAGCCCCAATGTGGTTTGGTTCTAGAGGACATTTGATTAAAATGATGTTATTTTTAGCAAATACATAATTTCCTACATTAAAATTCAAAAACCCAAGAGGGCAGCTTAAGCTTGTAAATGTGCAGTGCTGTAGGCCACTGGTGCCCAACAAAATCTGAGCAAGAGGGAAAGGGAAGTAGAGCTCAGTGTACAAAATATGTCCCAGCCTTGAGAAAACAATGCTAAAGCCCCAGTCTCCGGACTATGCTACCTTCTTTGGTTCTCACAAGAGCTCATAAACCCCGCTACTGGGGATCCATCACCCAAGAGGAATCTCCTTTTCCACACCCAGGGGAATAGCACTGGAGATGGGCTGTGACCCAGATGTCAGGGCGACAGGCAGTCTGCAGAGAAAGAGGAGGTGGTAAGCTTCCTGTCTCGTTCAGCCCAGGCCTAAATTTGCTGTACTATGATTCAGATAGTGTGCTCCCAGGACACTGAATATAGTTGCAGCTCTGAGTCAGCCTCAGGCCCCACTCCCTCGTGGTACTAGAATCCGAGTGGTGCTGGACAATAGACAAGGGCATCAGTCTCAGGACGACTTACTTGCTCTTCATGTCAGGTCAAGGTCCTCATTTTTCCCAACCTCTTGTCATTAATGCATGCTTGCAAAGAGTCACTGGCCCACTTGGCACAAAACCAAAATCTGTTGTCTAAGTCTGAGTAACGCAGAGTTCTTTCTGGTTAATTTAGATTAATAGAAGCTTAGATTACTCTATTAATAGAGGTTTATCATACATAACATGTATAGATTTCTAGTGTTGAAGGGACTGAAATATATTTAGTATTAACTTACTGTGTTTCTAGCGTTGAAGTCCAATCTCAATATATTTTGAATCTAGTTGGTAAATAGTCTAAAACACACGCAGCAATTAAGAAGCTTGACCACAAGGGGAATTGGAAGTCAGAGAAGACAGCAATGAGGGAGGGCAGGTATGTTCAAAGATGATTTTCTGGAGGAGGTGAGGCATTTCCTGGACTTTGAAGGACCACAGGATTTACTTGGGCATGAGGGAGAACAAGCAGGAATGGCAGGGAAGTGAGAAAATGAGAGCACAGTTAATACTAGAAGAAGAAAGAAAATAATTTAATCTTTCCTTGCCGGATCAGAAGGCTCATTAGGACTTTACAGGGGCTCAGGATCCTGCTAGATCACAATGAGTAATATGCAGAAGCATTAATTAATAGCTCCTGCCAGCTGACAGTCGAGCCTCCAGTAGAAGAGAGTGTTGACAGCCTTCGTTTCAGTTCCTGGGTCTCTTTTAAGACACATGAAAACTAATATATATTTTTAATCAAAAGAAATCTAGTGAAAGGGCCAGTATCTTATTTATTGGGTGAGTGAAAGGAGCAGAGATGTTACACGTATCAGGTTAGAGGAACTTGCCCCTTGCGCCCAGGGCCATTCCTCACTCACTTGGTAAGCTTAGGTCACACAGGATATAGCTTTATGCCTCAGCCTGAGAAATGGAACTAATAACAAGTCCCCTTGCATTTAAATAAAACCACATCAAGGACAAGCGCTAAGCATATTGTCTTTATGTTCTCTGGAAGAAAAGATTAAAATAGTTTCAAAGGACTGTTATTATGCTTACAGATGCCTGGAGACTCTGGGTTGATTTTTCAATTCATTGATGATTTCATAAGTCCTAGAAGTAGAAGGGATTGCAGAGGATAATCTACTAGAGAAATCTTGGTCTTGGAATCAGAAAGGCGTGGTCTTAAATCCTGGATCACTTACTACCTGATCCATCTTTCCTTCTTTCATTAAAGAAATATTTTTATTTTGTATTGGGGTAAATATACATGTAACATATAATCTGTCATTTCAACATTCTTCACATGTAAAATTCAGTGACATTAATTATGCTCATCTTGTTCAATCCATCACCATTATTCATATCCAAATTTTCACATCACCCTGAAAAGAGGCTCAGTGTTCCCTAAGCAGTGACTCTCCTTTTTACCCTCCCTCCCGCTCACCCCTGGAAATCACTAATAAACTTTGGTCTTAATATAATTGCCTACCTGACATATTTTATATAAGTAGAATCATAATATCTCCCTTTTTGACTGATTTATTTCACTCAGCATAATGTTTTCAAGGCTCATCCATGTTGTACCATGTATCAGGACTTCATTTCTCTTTATGGCTGAGTAATATTCCATGGTATACAAGTACCACCGTTCATTTATCCATTCATCGGTTGATGGCTGTTTACTAACTTCTCACTGTGTGTTATGATAACTTATCCAAGCTCTTGGAGTCTTAGTTTCTTCATCAATAAAATAAAGATTAAAGTATAAATCTCATAAGGTTATGGTAAGCTTAAAATGTCTGGCATTCAATCGGCCTTTAATTAGTATTAGTTCTCCTTCTTCAATTAATAGATGAGGAAATTAAATAAGACAAGGCTACTTTACAAGCTTAAGGTATATGTGTTAGGAGGAAGGACATGGCAGTGACTGATTACGTATAAGGCAAGGTAGAATGCAGCTAATACTAGAGATGCAAGGTAAACCAGCTGAGATTGCCTGGATGGGCAGGAGAGGGTGGGTGAGTGGAGAATGCAGATTCTGATCTGCTACTCAAGTGGGTGGCCCATAAGTAAACAGGATGGTGTGAGGAGACGTGTGGTGTCCATTGGCTTTTGGGGGAAGATGTATTTACCCATCCATCCCTTCATCCATCCATCCTTTCATTTATTCATCCATTCCAGATATGTTTATTAACCTCCTGCCCTGTGTTAGGCATCTTCTTAGCATGGGGATACAACCAAAGAACTTACAGAAAAGTAGAAAAGAAAGACAAATGAGCAGACAATTATAAATCATTGTGATAAATGCCATGATGGTGATGTGTCCTTGGACGTCTCTTGAAGGTCAGGCAAAGCTAGGTGTTGGTCCTTGATATGCCATTCACTATGGTATCTTAGAAAAGAGGGTAACATCCCCCCACCCCAGTCTTCACTGCCGCTCTGCCCCCACTACCCCACTCTATTGGTTTGAAGATCAGTTGAAAACATGTACTACAGAGCTCTTTGGAATCCATGTTGTGCTATATGAATGTACATTTTAATATATTGTCAATAATTCCATCGGACTTATATTTTTCTTCCAGACCCAATTCTCTGTTTAATTCTTCTGTAATAAATAGTATCTCATGTGAACATTTGATTCTCAGTTCCCATTTTGTCTTAGTGTAGCTTCTTTTTATGTGAACCTCTGTAATTCTTATCTTCTAGTTCTTTCTACTAATGTGGTTGTATCCATGCTTGTGTATCCTATGTTAGGTGGAATTCCAGGTAAGACTAATAAGGTTTTAAACTGCAGTTGGAAAGGGGTAGGAGGAGTGATCATTAATGAAGAAAGACTAAAGCCTAAAGAGGTGGAGGGGAGAGTGGACTGTTACAGAAAGAGCACAGCAAGAACATGGGGGAGGGCTGTGGAGCAACATAAGAGGGAAGCAAAGGAAATAAAACCTAGAAGAATAGAATGAGTTGAGAGCAAAAGGCGGAGGAAGAGACAGATGTAGCCATCCAGCTGGTGGAGGAGAGAAAAAAGTGCCTCCCATTTTAAACAGCTTATCTCCTTTATCTGCAATATTTCTGCTGATGTCTGAAAAGAGAGAAAAATGTATGCGTGTGAGTGTGAGTGTGAGTGTGTGTGTGTGTGTGTGTGTGTGTTAATAACAGTCATCTATTTATAGGCCTTAAATTATACACCATGATGAGCGGCCATCTAAGATACTCCACTGGTCTCATCTCTTCGGGAGCAAGTGAGAATGAAGAGAACAGGATACAACGAAAAGATTAGTCCAAAGAACTAATTGTCCACAGCTGCCAAGACCTTCACCGGACTGAGTCCAGTACAGCTAGATGGTGCCCGGCTACCCCCGCTGACTGCTCTGACCAGGATCACAACAGAGGGTTCTGGAC
>NW_004444120.1:2342553-2375115 GCF_000243295.1 Trichechus manatus latirostris
TTCTTTCTTCCTTTACTTCATCCCCTCTGTCCACCCTCTTATGGTTACTGACAAATGTCAACTCTGTGTTTGGACCTAAAGTCCAAGAAAGTGAAAAAGAGATGGTTAAAGATTTCCCTCCAGGAGGAGGAGCCTCTCTGATTTTCTTGAGAATGACATGATCCCCAAATCATAGCATTTTCCGGCTGAATCAAAAGGGAGGCCAGACAGCTTCTTTTCCTACTCCCTCATATTACAGAGGATGACATTGAGCCCAGAGGGGTTGTTCTGCCCAAGACCATCCAACGACTGGTCACAGAAGAGTATCTGCTGGTTCAGTCTAGTGCTCTTCCTACCTAGTACCCCCCAAGCCATCATTTCTATTTGCAATTCCAGTCCACTCCAGTTCCCTCACTTATACATGAAACCAAGAAAGATTCTGTTGGCTTTTTCTTCTGACCTTATCTTTCCAGAGAACTGTTTGAATCCCCTAATGACCTCAAAATGACCCTCAGGTAAAGGGAATTCCACACTCGGTTCTAAGTTCATAATCAGTAGAATAGAGTGTCTAAGAGCATAGTCTTTGGCATCAGACAGACCTGGGACTTCCGGTTACCAGCTGTGTGAATTCAGGTATGTTACTCAATCTTAATGCCTCAGTTTCTTCATTAGTAAAATGGAGATAATAATAAAACTTATCTCATGGGACTGTTGTGGAGATTGAACGAGATAATGTTTATAAAGTATTTGCTAGCAAAGGGCTAGGATATAATTGATCCTCAATAACTATTTTTGAAATAATTTAACATCCTAATGGGTTAGAAAAGCTAAGACTTCAGGGATGAGAGCTTTGAAGGTGAACCTGTGGCCACTTTCTCTTAAAAGACCTTCATATGAAGGATAATGATGGAGTAAGATGCTGGCCAGCCAGTAGCATCTATAGATAGTCTTACTGAGGATGTCAGGAAGAAAGAAGACAATGGTGGGAGGGCATGGGGATAAGTAGCAGGAGGCAGTCAGCGAACATCAGAGGAGAGGCAGGGCCTCTGCACTTGACAGGAAAGAACCTGTGTCTTCTGCCCTCCTCCTCTCTATACAGGCCTTGGGGTATCAGTTCTGAACTTCTACAATATGCCAGGAGGAGGGACCACTTGCCAAGTTCTGTAGCCTGAAATACCTTTCCCCCATCTCACATACAAGCCCTCCAACTTCCATCCATATAAAGTTTGGCTTATGTTCAACTTCTCTAGCACCTTTTTCTTTTATGAAATATTTAGGAATATTATTTCACTTGATTCAATAACTTGTCTGATTTGAGAGAAGATTATGATTGCCATGTGCAGAAAAGTCAAATATCTCTCCCAAAATGGTGTGTTTAGTATTTGCCCTCCTAAATCTTAAGGGCAGGGACGCTCTTCTTACTATGCCACACTGACTGGTTCTTTTCAATTACTTTAACTTTTCTTTTGCTCTCACATATACATTCAGATGCACAGGCACACATACTTTTACAAACACCCTAAGCATTATATACTAAGAGTTTTTGGCCTAGGGTTAAGCTGAACAATATATTCTCCTCTTTCCTTTCCCCAGAAGGAACCCCCTGCCCTAAAAATCAAGTGTGAGAAGATTTGTTAGGGAACGTATAAGTTAAGTGTACTATTCAAACCTACCCTCTAAGGACAATGTTCCATTCTGATGTCCTTTGCTGGATTATAAACAATCCAAGGATAAGGTTATTATCCTACATATTTTTGTCTCCTATAATAATTATGACAGTGTTCTGAATGCAGTTGGGGTTCAACAAGTATAATAAATAAAACTGGTTAAAAACACCTTAGGGTGGGAGGTGGGGGTAGGAGGGTCCCCTTGGGATGCCGCAAATGCTGATATGAATAGGAATGTTTGTAACAATAATAGTTATTTACTGATCATAAACTCTATGTAAGGCTTATTACAAACACTATCTCTACTTGTCAAAACAACCCCAAAGGTAAGTATTGCACCTATTTTACAGTTGGGGAAACTGAGGCTCTGAGAGGTTTAAAAAATCTGTCCAAGTCATTGAGTTGCTAAGAGGCAGAGTGGCAATCTAGGAACTTTTGTGCAGCTCTAAAGCTACTAGGTCGTTACCTTTCATCACATTGGGCCCAGCATGGTCCCCTGGCCTCCCAAATGCATGTCCCTCCACTGACAGTCAGGGTCCTTCCTCGTGCGTGTGTGTGTGTGTGTGTGTGTGTGTGTGTGTGAGTGCACACACACACGTTCACCCTCAGACCTTGCTCAGAGTCCCTACAGGAGCTGGAGCCTCAGTAGGGGGTGACATTAGCAGGCTGAGAGCTGGTGGGGCCTGCGTGGGAGCTTCTTTGGGAGAACTTGAAAAGTGGGAGGGGAAAAATCTTCCGTTACTAAGCACGGATCTAAGAGCTGTTGTCAAGGAAGAGTCCCAGGCCTCCATAAAAGGAAGGCCTCCCTTCCCCTGCTGGCACAAGTGTTGCCTTGAGCAGGGAGTCTGACAGTTTCCCGAGCCCACCTGCGCCTGGGCAGCTTTGGAAAGGAGACCCACAGAGTGTGGGCAGGGGGCAGTGACCTGGCTCAGCAAAGCACAGAGCTGGATTTAGTCGCTATGAGTTGGAATCAACTTGACGGCAACGGGTTCGGTGCTGTCTCCTGCTCTCCATTCTCACCTCTCCAATTCATCCTGCAAGCTCTACCTGGAAGATTTTCTCAACATGCCTTAAACCTGCCTACATGCCCTTCAATGGGCCTCCATCACCTATTGGCTAAAATCCAGCCTGCTGGGATAAGTAAGAAAGACCCTTTTCCTGACCTGACCTTTGCCTACCTCACTTGACCTTCACCCCCTGTGCTTCTGACCATTTCCAAGTGCTGATCTGCCTCAAGCTGAGCTGGCTTCCCATGCCTCTGTGCCTTTCCACATGCTAGTTCCTCCATCTGGAATATCCCCCTACCCACACACACCACAACCCCTTATTGGCCTGGAAGCCACACTCATTTTAGCTCAAGCATTCAGATCAAGACCAGGGGGCATCTCTCCCACCAACTTGTCAGTTATAACACTACCCTTGGACCTACTACCTCCCCTTTCTGAGCCCCTCACCCCAACCCCACAGAAGCTAGACTTAGAAGAGAGAGGTGGAGCAGGCATGTTCTCCGGATAGATCATGCTCATCTCTGCTTCCAACTGCTGGTGGAAAGTGCAAAATACCAGGGTAGGATCCCTTAACTTCCCTCACCTCACTTCACCCAAACCTCCTGGGGAGAAGGGAGATAGATTTTATTAAATCAAGTTTGAGATCTAAGGTTTAAGTTCAACTGATTTTAAGACTATTTTTCAGAGCGGTTTAGGTTTACAGAAAAATTGTACAAAAAGCACAGAGAGTTCCCATAAATATACTCCTCACCCCCATGCACAGTTTCTCCTATCAGTGTTTTGCTCTCATGTGGTACATATGTTACAACCGACCAATCAATACTGATACATTACTAAGCAAAGTACAGAGTCTACGTTAAGGTTCACACCTGTGTTGTAGAGTCCTTGGGTTTTGATAAATCCTAATGTCGTGTGTCCACCATTACAGTATCATATAGAATAGTTTCACTGCCCTAAAAATGCCTGTGCTCCACCTGTTCATGACCCCCAACCTCTGAATCCCTGACAAGCACTGACCTTTATACTGTCTCTATAGTTTTACCGGAGCTCTGCGACTGGAGTGGGGCTGCTAACCAAAAGGTCGGCAGTTTGAATCCACCAGCCACTTCTTGGAAACCCTGTGGAGTAGTTCTACTGTCCTATAGGTAGCTGTAAGTTGGAATTGACTCCATGGCAACAGATTTTTTTTGTTTTGTTTTCTGTTTTTATAGTTCTACCTTTACTAGAATGTCATATAGTTGGAATCATATAATATGCTGCCTTTTCACACTGACTTATTTCACTTAGCAATATGCACTTAAGGTTCCCCCGTGTCTTTTTGTGGCTTGATAGAGCGTTACTTTTTATTGCTGCATAGTACTCCATTGTATGGATGTACCACAGTTTATCTATTCACCTGTTGAAGGACATCTTGGTTTTTCCAATTTGGGGCAGTTATGAATAAGCTGCTATAAACATTCATATGCAGGTTTTTATGTGGACGTACATTTTCAAGTAATTTGGGTAAATATCTAGGAGTATGGTTGCCGGATCTTATGGTAAGCCTATGGTTAGCTTTGTAAGAAACTGTCAGACTGCCTTCCAAAGTGGCTAAACCATTTTGCATTCCCACCAACAATGAATGAGGGTTCCTGTTGCTCCACATTCTTGCTAGAATATGGTGTTGTCAGTGTTTTGGATTTTAGCCATTCTTATAGATGTGTAGTGGCATCTCACTGTCATTTTAATTTGCAATTCCCTAATGAGATATGATGTTGAGCATCTTTCCGTGTGCTTATTTGCCATTTGTCTATCTTTGGTGAGGTATCTGTTCAAATCTTTTGCCCATTTTGTAATCGGGAACGAAGAAAACCCAACCCAATATGTTACCGAGGAAAGGAGGACAAAAGGAGATTGGAAAGCAGTTTATATCTGGCAGAGTTGAGACTTCTCACAAAGTGGCTACACTGGATTCTCATTTTTTGTTTTGATCATTGTGGCTCATTGGGGGTCAGGAGCCACAGACAGTCAGCTCTCTTGGTCCTCCAGTCACTCTCCAGCGTACATGAGGAGATGTTCTTCAAGAGATGATATAAGCAGCTCCATGTACAACACACAAGCTCTCAGGGTTATGATTCGTCTCAGGCTTTCACCTTAGATTTCCTTGTAGTGTTACAAACAACTAGAGAACAGTCCTGCCAAGACCTGCACTGAGTGAACTATCTTCATTATCTCACGAAATCCTCTCAGCACATGAGATTTTTTTGAGGCTGAGTTATACTATCTACCCAAGGTCATAAAGCTAGCAAATGTTGAGAAGAGCAGTTAAAAGTACACCTAATTCCCAAGTCCATACTCTTTCCACTATACCACTGTTAAATTCAGCCCAAAAGAAACATTTATTGAGTGGCTACTGTGTACCAGGCAGGTCCC
This sequence comes from Trichechus manatus latirostris, assembly GCF_000243295.1. Taxonomy (NCBI): domain Eukaryota; kingdom Metazoa; phylum Chordata; class Mammalia; order Sirenia; family Trichechidae; genus Trichechus; species Trichechus manatus. Next base: position 2,347,619 of record NW_004444120.1, read on the forward strand.
TAGGTGGCGCAAACAGTTTGTGCTCAACTACTAATCTAAAAGTAGGTGGTTCGAACCCACCGGCTGGTGCCATGGAAGAAGAGCCTGACAGTCTGCTTCCATGAAGATTTACAGCCAAGAAAACCCTATGGAGCAGTTCTACTCTGTAACACATGGGGTTACATGAGTTTGAATCAACTCAGTGACAATGGGTTTTGTGTACCAGGCACTATGCTTGAAACCAGGAAACAGATGAAGGAGGCCCAGTTCTTGCCTTGGCACAGCTCATGTCATAAAGGGAGACATACCTAGAAAATTAGCGCAATGAGATGTGGTAAAGATCATGGTAGAGGTATACATCAGGAGCAATGGAAGCACAGAGGAAGGTACTTAAACCTACCTTGAAGGTGTGACGCTTGAGCGGAATTGTCATGAATTGAATTGTGTCACTCCAAAATATATGCTAAAGTCCTAACTAACCCCTGTACCTGAGAATGTGATCCTTTTAGGAAACAGGGTTTTTCTTTTTTTAAGTTAATGAGGTCATATTGGAATAGGGTGGGTCCTAAGCTTAATTCCTTCTGAGTGGTGTTGTATAAAGGGGAGTACAGACACAGAGGAACAGACACACACGGGGGAGATGCCATGTGACCGTAGAGGCAGATGCATCTATAAAGAGCAAAGAAACGCCACGGATTGCCGACAGCCACCAGACATTAGGAAGGAAGTCCTCACAAAGAACCAACATGGCCAAAACCCTGATTTAGACTTTTAGTCTCCAGAACTGTGAGAAAATAGATTTCTGTTGTTTGAAGCCACCTACTTCATGGTATTAGGGAACTAAGACATGAACTTTAACTAAGAGCTTACCAAAGCCAAGGAGTAGGGTGGAAGAGAGGTACTTCCCAGGCAGAGGTGACCAAGGAGTCCAGACACAAGAGCCTCACTCCCCCCACGTGCACACTGGGCTACCTAGCTATAATGTCACCTTGCCCCTTCCTGCTCTGAGGAAACGATCATTTGTTTTCTCTTTAGTCTCAATTTGTGCCAATGTCTTACCTCTCCAGGTGTTTTTATTTTTAAGCTCTGTCTCAAGTTAAGGAATAGAACGCACTGTCCTGAAGGATTTTTAGGTACTAGCTGGGATGGGGTCCAGGTGAGGGAGGATTATTTTCAAGGGCAAGAGGCCCACTTCCTGGATGCTAGAAACTGTTCCTCACAGACTGATGCCCGTCACACCTACCCTAAAGCTGGTCCTGCCAGGCACTATCGGAGAAATGCAGATGACCCAGGTGATAAGAATGTGTAACACGCCTCGGCTAAAGACTGTGACCGGTGAAAGAAAGCAGGAGGCCATTTCTCTTGGGCAAAAGCTCAATATAATCAGAGGCTGGATTTGCTCGGTGATGTTTGGGTTTTGTAGCTACCCACTTACAGCTATAAAAAAAGGCCTTACTTTTGAAATTCCTGCAGGAAAAATAATTTAAAAAAAAAAATCACTATTAAGAAGATGAATTCCTGGATGTAGAGCATAATTCTAACCCACAAAAAAAAGACCATATTTACTGGCCTAAAGGAGACTGGAGAAACCCCAAGAGTATGGCCCCCAGACACCGTTTTAGCTCAGTGGTGAAGTAACCTCCAAGGTTCACTGTTCAGCCTGGGAGTGGACAGCCCCGTAAAACCAAATGAGACTAACGAGGTACAGGAGTCCAGTGACAAGGGCCAGAAGGCAGAAGGGGACAAGCAAGCTGGTGATAGGGAACCTAAGGTTGAGTAAGGATATTGTTGATGTGAGATTGTTAACCATTGTCATAGGGCAACATTTGTAGTAACTGTTAAATGAGAAACTATTTTGTTCTGTAAGCCTTCATCTTAAGTGAGAATAACAGCACAATTGGAAGAGCGTAGTCAATGTCACTGAACTGTGCATGTAGAAATTTTTGAAATGGTATATCTTTGGCTATGTGTATCTTCACCAAAAAAAAAAAAAGGTTGAGAAGTTAGAGGGTTGATATGTTGTGGGGTTGTTAACCAATGTCATAAAACAACAGGTGTACTTCTGTTTCATGAGAAACTATTTGTTCTGTAAGCCTTCACCTGAAGTACAATAAAATAAATAAATAAATAAATAAATAAAAATATTAACTCAGAAAAAAAAAAAAGAAGATGACTTCCTGTAGTCCTTCATGTATTTTTCCCGTTGAAGTTTTTTTTTCTTGTGATGAACTTTTTGAACTCAAGATTCCTTAACCATGCAAGTAAAACATTATAAATGAAGAGACTTAACATGGCAGAGCCCTAACCCGTAATAGCTTACAAATTCATTGAGAAGATAAAATATACATGCATGAATTAAAACTGTCTAATATTGTTCACAGAAGGATCCTTGGTGGCACAGTGGTTAAGCGCTCAGCTGCTAACCAAAAGGTTGGCAGTGTGAACCCACCAGCCACTTCTCGGGAGAAAGACATGGCAGTTTGCTTCCGTAAAGATTACAGCCTTGGAAACTCTATGCAGGCAGTTCTGCTCTGTCCTACAGGGTCGCTATGAGTCAGACATGACTTGATGGTAACAGATTTTTAATATTGTTCACGAGGAGCCCTGGTGGCACAATGGTTAAGCACTCGGCTGCTACGGAAAGGTCTGTGGTTTGAACCTACCAGTGGCTTCATGGGAGAACAGACCTGGGATCTGCTCCTGTAAAGACTGCCGTTGTTGTTGTGTGCTGTCAAGTCGATTCCAACTCATAACAACCCTATATGTGCAGAGCAGAACTGCCCCATAGGGTTTCCTAGGCTGTAATCTTTATGGAAGCAGATCACCAGGTCTTTCTCCTGAGGAGCTGCTGGATGGGTTCAAACTGCTGACCTTTTGGTTAGCAGCCAAATGCTTAAACACTGCACCACCAGGGTTCCTTCTGTAAAGATTATTGCCTAGAAAACCCTATGGGCCAGTTGACTCTGTCATATGGGGTCACTATGAGTTACAATCGACTTGATGGCACACAACGATAACAGTAGGTTCATATACGTGAATATTGTATTTTCCAAAAGCGGGGCAACCTTGTAAGCTGCAGTCTGTCCCCATTGCCCTTCCCCAGGATGCTATCTTGGCACAGCTTCATAGGACCCTTCCTTAACCAAGGCTGTCTCTGAGGCACTCTCTTCCCCGAGCAGGAACATGCTGCCCCTCAGACCATCCACACTGCAAAGAGGACAGCAAAGGAGAGGTTACATGGAGTAAAACAGGTGCGATGTAGGCAGCACTGCCTCAGGGCACAACTCCAGGTGGCACCATTCATATAGAATACAATAAAATACTTGGAGATTGATGCCCCTGAGGTAGCACAACATGATGACAGATTGTAGGACAGAGATAGGAGGAAGATGAGGATGATCAAATGATAGGAAACAAACGTAATTGCTTTTTTGGGAGAGATTATTGTCATCTATTGCTCTCTCTTTTTCTGTCCCTGTCTCTCTTGCAACCTTACAAGCTGTCCCTCTTCCAGTCATTGCTCCAATTTCATTTCTTTCTTTTTTTCTCTTGACTCTGTGCATCTAAAGGTCTCTCCTATCCCTCATTCCTCAACAATCAGCAATTTCCAGTCCTCCTATATTGAGTACATTTTTCTCCTTCGTGCCTCTATTGTCTTTAGCCTTTGTTCTTTCCCTCTCCTGATAGTTTTCAAACACTGGCTAAGAATTTTAGGCCTTGCTGCAAAAGAGGGGCATAAATCGTGACATTTATGCAAAAACATAAAGGTAACTGAATAAGCAAACCTTAAAACTGGTGCTGCTTGGCATGACTGAAATGGTTAACCCCAGATTTAAATTGAAATTCTATTTTAAATTAAGCTGCAACTTAATTGAAGCCTTCCTCTGCCTTCTACAAAAGACAAGCTGGCTTTCTGTGAAAGTTTTCATTCCTTGTGGCAAAAAAAGTGTACAGAACCGGACCTTAGCTTATGTAAATAATCTTGCTATATTAACTGCTCTCAGTAAATGCCTAGGGCCTAACTCACTCCCTCTTAGCCAGGTGGGCAATGTTTACATTTCAAAAGGCTTCAAGTTGGAACTGATCTAATCTCCTTCCTAACCAAATCGTTGACTTTTCCATTTCAAGGACTCCAACCAGGGTTAACATGGCCAACAATCAAACACTAAACCACCACATCAGGATTGTTTACAGGCTTGCTTTAGAAATACTGCTTTAGTCAATCTGTATCGGGAAATAAAAGACTGATTTTAGGCTGAAATTTGATGTTAGGAAAGTTTGTAACTTGACAATCCCTTGCAAATTTTCTTTCCTTCCCCTGTATCCCCCTTTATGTGAAACCATTTGCCTTTGTTGCTATGCCTGATAAATACTTCACTGCTCTGCATGCAAGCTAGAGCATACGCTGTAGCCTCTTCTTTGAGTTCCCATGTGTCTGTCCATTTTGCAGAATGATTTTAATCGTCTTTTTCCTTCAGTAAAACCCTTGTTTTAATTTCTAGTGGAGTGTCACTCTAGTGTTTTCACTAGGACACCACCCAATCAAGATTATCTGTAAATAACTTTAATTCCCCTTGTTGGGAGAATTTCCTTTGGATACTCCAAACTCTCACTTACTGACCACTTCCCTGGCCTTCTGGTATGGCCAAAGAAACATTCAAATGTCTGGTCCTAACTTTGTGCCATCCCTCTCAGACTGCCCCTTTGGTATCACCAGTGGTTCTGCTTGCTTGTCGTGCTGTGGATGACTAGCTCCTCTGTGATGGACTAAACATCTTCCTCCTCCTGATTGCCTCTTCCCTGCCCACCTTTCTGGGACCCTCACTCTGAAATATCAGCTTCACTCTTAGAAGCAAAAGCCTCTGCCCCAGGCCTAGAAATCTTAGGATAATTCCACAGTGAAACATCCTGTCCTAGATTAAGGTCACCAGACACTGGGGGGCAGTAGGGGAGAATGGTTAGTAGCTGGCCTGCGTGCATGGCTTAGAAGGCACATTCTTCCCTCTCTGTCCTTGGGGGCCAGCGGTTAACATTGCTTCCAGAGATGGGGTAGAGGGGAGGCCAGAACCAAATCAAAGCCCAGAGGGATGGAGCGTGAGCTCTGAATCCGCCGGAAGCAACTGCTCTGACCCCCAGAACCCATGTCTCAGTTCCACCTGGCATCACCAATTATCTGCTCCTCTGACAGAGAGTTTTGGGTTTTTTTTTTTTTTTTTTAATTCCCTCAAAATGGGGCTATAATTAAATCCAAAATTGTACTGGAGACTTCATCGTCATGGCAAACGCAGAACACAGTGTCTGCAGACAAAAAAACTCTTTCAATAAAAATTAATTATGCACAGCCCGTGTCCCAGTCCCAGAGTGGTGTGGGGAATGCATATGAAGGCGTGGGGAGGAGTCTGGCTCTGTGGCACCACCAGGGCAGCGCCTGCCCTCCCCTGCGGCTCCCACTGTGCAGCCCCCAGCGCCATTCATGCGAAACCCCACTGCACCTCCCTCCCTCCTCCCTCCCTCCCTCTTTCAGAGTAACTGCTTGTTCTTTGCAGCCCTGTGAGCCTCTGCTTCCCCCCAGCCCTTCCTGAGAGCCTGAGCAACCGAAGGCGGCCATAGATAGGCCTGGGAGAGGTGAGACGGAGGAGAGATAAGACAGAGAAAGGAGAGCATCTGATCTGTCCTTCTTGTTAAATAGCTTTTTCCTTCAAGAGGAAAATTTCTCTGCTGGCAGCTCATGCCTGAGGCCTCCCGCCACAGGGAGTGTGCAGGCTAAAGGCTTCCGACCTCCATCTCCCACAGTGCGCTCTGGGGAAAGATGACGGAGCCTAGACAATGAGTTCTGGTGGCGCAGTGGTTAAAACGCTGGACTGCTAACCAAAAGGTCCGTGGCAGTTCCAAACCACCAGCGGCCTCGGGGAGAAAGATGTGGCAGTCCGCTTCGGTAAAGATTTATAGCCTTGGAAAGTCTATGCGGTCGCTATGAGTCGGAATCTAGTGGAGGGCCACAGCGTATGCAGGTGACGACACCTGGTGCAGACCGAGCCCTGGACCTGTACCTTTCCTATTGCCCAGAGCGTGAGTCCAAGTGCGAACTAGAGATAGCAAGGGGCTCTCAGGGTGGAAAAGCCTCCTGGGGAGACGGGAAGGTGAAAGGGGAGGCGGGGTGGGAGGAGGGACTCAGGATCTATCCCCTGAAAACTAGCCACCAGATGTGGCCAGGAAAAAGGAAAAGGATTTGTAGAAACCAAAGTGGATGTAGAGCAGGGTTGCATGCCTTCTCATTTATCTCAGGAAGTAGTGATAGAGGAGTGGGAACCCGGGCTTCCTCAGCACCTAGAGTTTCTCCCTTCGGTTGGTTAGGGCTTCACCACTTACCTGGCTGGAGGGAACCGGAAAGAACTCCTGTATCTCCGCATCGTTTAACTCGGGGAGGGGCATCCGCAAGAGGGCGCAACGTGCACGTGCACTTAGAAGGCCAGTTGCCTGTTGAACCCGTTCGGACTCATGGCCACCCATGCATTTTGGAATAGAATTGCACTCCGTAGGGTTTCACTCTACAGGGTTTTCAATGCCTATGACCTTTCCAAAGTAGATCGCCAGGCCTTTCATCCCAGGAGCTTCTGAGTGGATTCTAACTGGGAACCTTTCAGTTAGTAGCCAAGGGCTTAACCTTAGGGCAACCCAGGGACTCTTTAGTAAGAAAAACAAAATACAAACTCACTGCCTTCGAGTTAATTCCGACTCATAGAGACCCTAGAGGACAGAGTAGAACTGCCCCATAGGGTTTCCAAGGCAGTAATCTCTACGGAAGCAGACTGCCACATCTTTCTCCCTCTGAACGGCTGGTGAGTTTAAACTGGTGATCTTTCAGTTAGCAGCTGAGTGCTTAACCCCTGAGCCACCAGGGCTCCTTTTTACTTAGCAAGAGACAGGTCCAAATTTAACCCACAGCAGCAGCTTAAGTACAAATGGAGCGTGAGAACCACCTCTGCCTTGGTAAAGGGGTGAGGGATGGGGAACTGCTCCAGGGTCATGAACTGTAAAACGGAACGGACAGGGACAATGGAAGGCCTGCTGGGATGTTCTCCAAGAAGCTCCAGGTTGTCGGGGTGACTGCAGTTCTTCAGGATACTCCTGGGGACTCATTCCATCAGTAGAAGACTGAAGCAGAGGCTTGCCAAGTCTAAGATTGGATGAGTCTGTTGATTCAGTCTGATTCTTCCTGTTGTGGGTTAAATTGTGTCACCCCAAAAGATATGTGCAAATCCTAACCCCAGTACCCATGAATGTGATCTTACTTGGAAACAGGGTCTTTGCAGACGTAGTTAGTTAAGTTGACGTGAGATCATAGCAGGGCGGGCCCTAATCCCATATGACCGGTGTCCTTATAGAAGAGGAGACAAGACACAGAGACAAATAGACACAGAGGGAAGATGGCCGTGTGAAGACAGAGGGACAGGCTGGAGTTACATCACCACAAGCCAAGGAAAGGCTGGGGCTGCCGGAAGCTGGAAGAGACAGGGAAGCATCTTCCCCTAGAGGCTTTGGAGAGAACGTGATCCTGCTGAGACCCTCCGTTCAGACATCTAGCCTCCAGAACTGTGTGACAATAGGTTTCCCTTGTTTTAAGCTACCCAGTGTGTGGTGCTTTGTCATAGAAGCCACGGGAAACGTGTGCACTTCCCCAGTCGGGGGGTGATGCAGCCCCGTGCAGACCAGCACATCCTTATGTCCTGATGGTGAGCCTCCGACTCCTCTCTCAACACCGCAAGCCTCAGCACGGAGACACATACGTCGTACTAGCTGCACTGCAAGGCGGGCAAAACACAGGCATGACAGGCCCGCCACTCATTCCGAATTTTTTTTCTGCTGAGGTGAACTCTCTTCCCTCAAACTCTCCCCCCACCTCAATTTCAAAACAGCTAAGATTTCTCGACCGAGAAGACAGGAGGCCTTGCTTACCCCAGGTGGTAGAAACTCTGTCATGGCTCTCTGATACTGGGAACTAAACAGCGGGGGACACTGTCCTCACTTCTGGTCACCATTATATCAGAGGTCCTAGCCAGGTCAATGGAGTCCTTGGATGGTGCAAACAGTTAAGGTCCTCACTGAAAGGTTGGAAACTTGAGTTTACCCAGAGGCACCTTGGAAGAAAGGCCTGGTGATCTGCTTCAGAAAAATCAGCCATTGAAAACCCTATGGTGTACAGTTCTACTCTGACACATATAGCGTGGCCATGATTCAGAATCTACTTGATGACAACTGGTTTTGATTTAGCCAAGTCAATAAGACAGGAAAAAAGTGTAAGGAGTGAAACAAAGAAATAAAGCTATCATTATTTGCAGAAAGCAAAACAGCTTATGTAAAATTTTTTTTAAATCTACAGATAAATTATTTGAATTAAGTAAAACTAGCAAGAATGTTGGCTACGTGATCCGTATAAAAATTATTTATATTTTATATATTTGCAATTTTTAACTGAAATCTTTAAAAAGTTATAATTCAGAAAGCACCAATAAACACAAAATACCTATGAACAAATCTAACAAAAATAATGCAATTTCACTATGCTACAGACTTTACAAAATATTATTGAGGCAAATTAAGAGATCTAGGTAAATGAAAGGATATATACCGTCTTTGAGTATTGAATTACTGTAAAGATGTACATTCTCCCAAAATTGACCTATAGACTAAACATAATCCTAATTAAAATTGAAGCAGGGCTGTGTGTGTGTGTGTGTGTGCGCATGTGTGTGTATATACTGACAAGCTGATTCTTAAATTTGCGTGGATATGGAAAGGGACGAGGAAAGTCAAGACAATCTTGAAAAGCAGAGCTGGAGGCTTTAAACTACTGCATATTTAGGCTTACTATAAACAGGCTGTAATCAAGGCCCTTTAAGACCCTGAGCTATTAACACAAGAATACACAAATAGGCAAATAGAATAGAAGAGAGAGTCCAGAAATAGACTACATCACACCGTGTAAGTTCCCTTGACAATGACAAAGGTGACAGCGCAGAGCAGTGGGAAGAAGATAAGCCTTTCAGTCAAAGGTGCTGAGTTAATCGGATGTCTAAATGGAAAAAAAAAGAATTTTACCCTCTCTTCCACCATATACAAAAGTGAATTCCAGGTACACTGTAGAGCTAAATGTGGAAGGTAAAACTATGAAGCATCTAGAAGAAAATATAGGAAAACATCTGCCTAAGCTTGGTATAGGCAATAATTTCTGAAATGGAACACCAAAAGCACAAAGCATGAAGTGGAAAAATGATAAATCGGAATTCATAAAGAGTTAAGAACTTACATGTTCATCAAAAGATACTAGTAAGAGAAAGTGAGTAGGAAAAGATATACAACATATTTTTTATCTTTCATATATCGAAAATATATATATTAAAAAAAAACTCCTACAAATCAATAAAACAAAAAAAGAAAGGAAACCATTTACCCTGAAAACTGGGTAAAAGAATAAGCATTTCACAATGATGTCCAAATGACCGCTAAATGTTTGAGAAAGAGCTCAGCCTCAGTAGGCATCAGGGAAATGCAACTCAAAACCACACTGAGAGTCCGCTATACACCACCAGAACAGCTAACATGAAAAGTTTTGCAGTATTAAGTATTGTGAGTGTTTAGAGCTACTGGCACTCTCAAGCACAGCAGTGAGAGTATAAATTCATACACCACTTTGTAAAACTGTTTGGTATTATCTACTAAAGCTAAGCATAATATACGTTGTTGTTAGCTAATGTTGAGTCAATTCCAACTCATGGCAACCCCATGTGTGCAGAGTAGAACTGCTTCATTGGGTTTTCAAGGCTGTAAACAGATCTCCAGGCCTTACTTCTGAGACACATCTGGGAGGGGTTGAAATGCCAGCCTTTCGCAGTTAGTAGTCTAGCGCTTAACCATTTGTGCCATCCGAGAACCCTATAATATACATTATAACTTAGTAATTCACTTCTAGAAATATACCCCCCCAAAATAAAATTGCAAGCACATGGACACAAAGAGACATGTATAAAAATGTCCACAGCATCAGTATTTGCACTATCCCCAAACTGGAAACAATCCAAGTGTTCATCAGCAGTATAATGAATAAATAAATATTTTATGCTCATCCAGGTGAATATTATACAAACTTTTGCTATCCAGAACAAACGGATGAATCTCAAATTTAATCTTGAGCAAAAGTGCTAGACACAGAAGAGTATATACAATATGGTTCCATTTATATACAGTTAAAAATAGGCAAATATAATCTATGCTATTAGAAGTCAGGATGATGGTTACAACGGGGCTTCTGTGTGCTGGGAATGTTCTATTTATTGATCTAGATGTTGTTTATTTTGTGGGCTTGCTTTATGAAAATTTATTGAGCTAAACTCTGATGATCTGTACACTTTTAAGTATGTTATATTTCAATAAAAAGCTTACCTAAAAATAGAAAAAAAGATTATTGAAGGGAGTCCCCAGAAGAGCATAATCCTCACACTTCAGAGAAAGAAACCGATGAAGATGTTCTTGCTTAGGGAGATTAGATCATCACAGGTCAGGCTAGCACTATAAGAAGGCAGAATGATTACCATCCACCTGGTACGATTTGAAAATCATCCTCACATCATGACCACAATGCCAGAAGTCTCAGCACCTTAAATATCGCCATTCCCCTGAACTTTCAAGAGTCCCCTGGAAGGCTTAGACATTTTGCCCGGTTACAAGCTAACACATCAAGGCAATTTATTGACTGTCAGCTGAGAGATGGCCCAAGCTTCTGGGACAGAGAATAGACCTAGGAGTTCTAGGGCCAGGAGAGAGGACCACGTGTGTGATTGGGGTGTTGTAGTGTCTAGAGCTATGCTCTACTATCTACCCAGGGCAGCTCCTCACTATTCCCTTTCAGGCTGGTCATTTCTTCTTCTTCATTCATTTACATTCAATTACAGTTCAACAACTATGAAAAGCTAGTATGGGTCAACATTGGAGCAAAGTACAGATATGAACAAGACAAGTGTCCTTCTCTTCTTGGAGTGTACAGTAGATGGCACACAAAGCTGAAGTTCTAACAGGTGGATTAACTGACGCCTCAGCAGGACAAAAGCCAGACTGGGCTTAGGGTTCGAGACACAAGACAGAGTCCTCCAAGCTCTCCTCACCATGTTGTTGAAGGGGAGCAGGTTTGATCTTCTCAGGTTACAACTTAGAACATTAAAGGTTGCTTTGAAATGGTCGAGGAGGTGCAGGCACAGCAGTATCTGGAAATGGATTCTAGCCAATATTATGCAATTTTCATAATCTCACTTCATGTCATAATTATGGAGTGCTTGCTCTTTACTGTCATCAGGCAAAAGAGGTTCTTATCAGTGTATCTGTCATTATAAATGTTACGTGTATAATCACATAAATTTGTCACTGAAGCAACAGAAGGAACAGTAGTCATATTCAGGAGAGACATATTAGCTATTATGAAACACAGCACTAATTATAGGAAGAACATACCGCAGACCCGGGGCTGTAGAGTTCCTTCCCTCACCAAGGCTCGCACGACCACACTGGAGACCGCTGCCAACACTGCGACCTAATTTGTCTTAGTCTTGAAAATTGAAGAGAGAACAATGCTCAGAGAGAGGAGTTTAATCAAAAGAGCCAGAATACACAGTGCATGTGTGAGATTCACATTTAATCACTGACATATATGCAACTGGGCTCCATTTTCTTTACAATATAGGTTAAGTTTTTGTGTTTTAATTAATAAAACTTAATCCTCCCGTCATTAAAAAAAAAAAAAATCCTACGGGCTTCCCATAGGAAGACAAGCGTAATTTTTCATCTCGGCAAATCATGCATTCCAGGCTCCTTTAAGGAGGGTGGAAGGAGCCCTGGTGGCACAGCGGTTAAAGTGAACGACTGCTAACTGAAAGGTCAGCTGTTCGAAACCATCAATGGCTCCATGAAAGAAAGACGTGGCGGTCTGCTTCTTTAGAGATTTACAGCCTTGAAAACCTTATGGGGTCGCTGTGAGTTGGAATCGACTTGATGGCAGTGGGTTTTGGTTTGGTTACGGATGGTGGAAGATACTGAGAGAGAAGGAGATGGTGAAGTAACATTGGTTACTGATGAACCTCTAGTGGTCTCCTCACCCGTCAACATGACTCTACAACATCACTGGGCAAAGTTGGTCCTCATTAGGCCTCAGTACATCCTTAAGGCATTCTGTCAACCAGCATTCTTTCAACAAAGGTTTAATCAGTTCCTTCTCTGTATCAGGTACCATAACTATGATCCCCCACCAAGGGGTCCATTCTCCCATGCCATTGACCACTGACCATGAGGACAATCTACAAACAATCTCTAACCTGGTCTATCCTTCCAGACTTATTCTCACCCCCAGAAAATACTTGTGAAATTAGAGATTTTTCTCTCTGATGTTCATTCTGAATTGTGTGAGAATACAGGTCTAGAAGGAGCCAGACCCTCTCATTTGCCCACTCTGCTATTTCTAATTCATGATGCTGACTCTCACTAGCATGTTGCTATGCCAACAGTCCCCCCCAATGTCTGTTTGCTGATTTGTTGTTTGCAGTAGCCCGATCTGGACACAGTTCCCTGCGCTGAGATTGCTCAGACCTTAAATAATGTGAGCTCATGCCTTTCACGGCATTGTGGGCAGACTGGCCACAGTGGAATTACTTGGTAGTTCATGACAAATCTAGGTGAGACTTCACTTTGGGGGAGCCGTACACACGTCATGGGATCTGCACATTGTTAAATTAGGACCTCACCAAGGCACACCACGTTCCTGACAACACATCTGGATTTGTAGGGAAAGACTCCACAGCCTGTAGTTCAAAGATCACAATAATATCTCATCTCTGTTAACACCACCTGAGAAGTTTAATTGTCAAACCTCAGGAGGCAACTGGGTCAGGTGAGGTGCTTGGAGGTTTCCTAAGTAATCTTGTCTGTTTTCAGAGACAAAGAATCTCAAGCTGACCCAATGATTAGTGCAATGAGAAATGTGGAAAGCTATCATTGTGTGTCCACTGACAGATGAAGGCAGGAAAATCCCATGGAAGCAGAATGAACCTTCTCCAGCCCTCTAAATTGAGGCCTATAATGCTTGGCACAAACACAGTGTTAAAGCTTAAGACAGACTTCCAAGTACTCAGTGGGACTCTTGGGGTCTGAGCTGGTAACTATTGTGAGTCTCTACAAATCTGGTGAAACTCCAGAGGTGAGTTATAGATAAAAGAGACTCAAAGATGCTTAATGCTAAATTTACTCTAATCTATTATCACTATGGAGCTCTGGTGGTGCAGTGGTTAAGAGCTCAGCTGCCAACCAAAATGTCAACAGTTCGCTCCTTGGAAACCTACGGGGCAGTTCTACTCTATCCGGAGGGTCATTGAGTTGGAATTCACTTGACGGCAATGAGTTTGGTTTTTTGGGTATTATCACTAGAAACCAAAAGCCACACAAGTTCTAAGAATTGGTGATAGAAATAACAAGTATAATTTTTTTAGAATTGACCAAGGTCATCAGGATGCTGGAGTCCAATGTTGTATATAAATTTTGTACTCAGATTAAACACATACTAGAGACTCAAGAGCTAACAACTTTTTAAATTGTGGTAAAATGTATATATATAAACAAGAACGCTAATAATTTTAACCTAAACTTAACTGAATTACCTTAACCAGCTCATTCCAAATGAAAAATGTTAGCGGAGAATAATATTGACAAATAGTGATGAGAGTCCTATGAGAGGAGTGAAGCAGAGGAGATATATTGCTAGGAGAGAAGGAGGAAAGAGCTTCACTACTGGACCAAATAGGAGAACATTTGCCCCCAACTAAGATTAAGCTTGGGCTGGATGCCAGTTGCCTACAGCGAAATCAAGTGAGCATTAAGAACCCAACAGAAGACACCAAAAGCAAGTGTCTAGGAGGTGACTAAAAGAAAGATATTTAGCTGAGTTCCTGACAAGACTGAGAGCAGAGAGTATGAATATGCTTGAACTCTGAAAGCAGCACTCAGCAAAAGCCCTGGATGGAGAGTCAAGATAGGAAGATCCCCAGCTCTACTTTTCGTGGCCCAAAGACTTGAACAAGGCTGATTGTTATTTAAAAGACAAATTTCCTGGAAGGATTATCAGTTTCTATATGCATTAATTATATTTATGTACATACAAACACACATTATATTTACACATATACAATGACATTATATGTGATGAGCCCTGGTTGCACAATGGTTAAGTGCTCGACTGCTAACCAAAAGGTTGGTAATTCAAACCCACCCAGGGACTCTTCCGGAGAAAGACCTGGCTATCTGCTCCCATAAAGAAGGTTGCTGTTCTGTGGCGTGGAGTTGATCCCAACACATAGCGACCCTATATGACAGAGTAGAACTGCCCCATAGGGTTTCTTTATGACAGCAGATTGCCAGGTCTTTCCTCCCACAGAGCCAGTGAGGAGTTTGAACCACCACCATTTCAGAACTTTTGGTTAGCAGCCAAGAGGTTAACCATTGCACCGTTAGGGCTCCTTTCCATAATTACAGCCTAGAAAATCCTATGGGGCAATTCTACTCTGTCACATGGGGTCACTATGAGTTGAAATCGACTCAACAGTATCTAACAAAAACAACAACAACATTTCACATACATACTAGATAGATAGATAGATAAATTTATGACTCCAGTGTCTTGGTTGAGGCAAACCCCAGGAGGTAATGGGTCAAATTATTATATCTGATTAGCCAGAAAGATCCTTCCCTTGACCTTGTACCACATGCCCCATATAAGCTCCATGAAGCAGAAAATGCTACCCTAGCAAACACCAGAAAGGTCCCCAGCGTGATGCCCAATTCCTCTAAATGGGATGACCTCAAAAATACCTTCTTTTAACTAGAATGAAATGTTTTTATTTACTTGTCTTGAGTTCAAGTTGCAAGACTAAACGTTTGCCACTAAAAGGAGCCAAGACACCCTGGTGTAACAGTTGGTTGATTTCGGGTCTGGGACAAGGAAAGTATAAGGTGATCCTTGAGTATCTTGTACCAGAAAGCAAGGAAGTGCTCAAAAACTGATGGGAATGTGTCAAAAGGACAGAGAAGCCAACTCGAAGAGGGTTATAATGGCCAAATTGGGGGAAATCTGAGCATCAAAAAGAATAATAATGGAAATGGAATGGGGGGGCGGGCTTTTCTCATAGAAGAATGCCAGTTAGGAGGAATGATAGAACTATAGCGATTTTACAATCACCAAAATAACTTGGGCAACTATCATCAGTGCATGCTAAAACCACTGAGTGAAAGCTATTAGAACAAGATATTTACACAGTCTCAAAATATCACCCCACCGGGTATATATTAATCACAAAAAAAAAACAAATAGATGATATTATGCAACAGAGAAATCTGAAAGGCACATCCGAAAGGAAGAGAACACTCGGTGAACTCAGCATCACCATCAACACAACAAACTGGCCTTCTATGTCTCCTGATTTGAGGTGCTCAGAAGGCCACAGTATCACGTATGTGGTGTTCTTAAGGTCTCTTGGTGGCATAGTTTGTGCTCGATTGCTAACCTAAGGTTGGCAGTTCGAACCTACCCAGTGGTACCATGGAAGAAAAGGCCTGGTAATCAGCTTCTGTAAAAATTACAGGCCAAGAAAACCCTACGGAGCAGCTCTACTCCGTCACACATGGGGGAGCCGTAAGTCAGAATCCACTCGACAGCAACTAACAACAACCATATTCTTGGCAAAAATATTAAGCCTGAATCTAATGATGAGAAAACAATCAGACAAATCTAAATTGTAGAACAATCCACAAAATAACTGGCCTGACTCTTAAAAAATGTCAGTGCTGTGAAAGACAAAAAGCAAGCAAGGGACCGTTCTTGATTAAAAGATGCTATAAAAATATATCAAGTAAATGCCATGCATGATCTTTAATCGGAACCTAGACCAAACAAAGGAAAAAAATAGTTGTGATAGATGTTACTGGGACAATTGAAAATCGGAATATGAACTACATATCAGAAAACACTTGTCTATCAACGTTCACTTTCTTAAGAAATATCATGGTGTTCTTTAAGAGATACATGCTGAAGTAGTTAGGGATAAATTGTCTTCAGCTGCTAACTGCAAGGTCGGTGATTCCAACCCACCAGCTGCTCCATGGAAGAAAGATGTGGCAGTCTGCCTCTGTGAAGATTTACAGCCTTGGAATCCCTATGGGGCAGTTCTACTCTGCCCCATAGGGTCACTATGAGTCATAATCAACTCCACGGCAGCAGGGGGTCATCACGATGTCTGTAATTTACCTTCAGATTGTTGGGGGTGGTGGGAAGATGGACTGTAGGGGGCACAGCGCAAGAAAGCACCTATGGCAAAATGTAAACAATTGGATTGACGCAGTGGCTGCGACAATGGGCTCAAGCATAACAACAATTTTGAGGATGGCGCAGGACTGGCAATGTTTCGTTGTGTTGTGCGTAGGACCGCTATGAGTCGGAACTGACTCAACATTACCTAACAATAACCAGTGAAACATAAGTGAACTTTCATTGTAATATTATGTTAATTATTTTTTAGGTTAAAAAATTTTCTAAGTGAAAACTTGGGAATTTGCTTCAAGGTTATAGAAGAAGTATCATGTCAGTACAATTTATATTCTCAGGTGTACCGAATGCACTATGCTAGCAAAGGGACCAGACATGAGTGTGTGTAGGAAAGAAAATATTCCTTCTTAATATTCCCAAAATAATGATATTTCACATTTAGGTATTCACACATATGTAGGCATGCACTGTGTTAAGTGATTCAAGTGCTTTGCCTCATTTAATTCTCACAAAAACCTATGAGATAGGCACTATTTTTCAGGTGAGGAAACTGAGGCTCAGAGAGGTTTACATAACACGCCAATGTCAAATAGTAAATGGATGAGCCAGAACAGAACCAACTTCCTGACAAAAAAAAGCCTGGTCTTTCAACTTCTCCTTCATATTGACTCTATGGCTGTTACCAGGGACTCTGACCCTCTGTAGAAAATCAAGTTACATGAGTTTTATGTTTATATCTGTAGGCATAGCCACAGAAATATACATGGATTTGTTAGAAATTGGAAAGAAATTCACATAATTTTATGAAATTGTACTCTGATATTATCAATCTGGTAGTCACCAGTTTATGAAAGAAATTTTCAAGTTATTTTAAACTCTCTGTTAGTATTACCACTTACATTTATTATGATAATCGAATATTCAACAGAGCCATCAATATTCAACAGAGCTACCATATATACTGTGGATCGCCAGTTCTGAAGCAAAAAAAGATAATTTTGAAATTACTTGTTTATAAAATTTTATCAAATTTCAAGTTCTTTATTATAGCAGCAATATAAATAACAATACCATCATTTACTAGAATATCCCTTTTAATTCTCAAAATACTTTCACAGTTATCCAATTTTTTATTGTCTCAGGAACATCATTATTTATATTAATGGAGACAAATATTGGTACTATAGGGATGAAGCTCCATCTAAACTGATTTTATGATATCTCTGAGGGTCCAGGAGCCCCGGTGGCACAGTGGTCAAGAGCATGTATGCTAACCAAAAGGTTGGCAGTTCGAATCCACCAGTCGCCCCTTAGAAACCCTATGGGGCAGTTCTACTCTGTCCTGCAGGGTTGCTATGAGTCAGAATAGATGCGATGGCCACCGATTTGGTTTTTTTTGGTCTCAGGGTTCAACCCCCAAATACATTGCTTGTCTTTTGCCTTGTTCTTATAAATGTGGAGGACAGAGTATGCATCTTTGACTATGCTGGTGAATACAGAATTTGGTTTTCAAGAAGCCAGCTAAGGTAATCTTGATAGATTAGGAAAATGTAATAAATAAAGGCATTGTGGCCTAGGACTGAGAAAAGTAAATAGAGAATAATCTCAGGAATATTTTTAGAGAGTGCTAGTGTGGACATTTTAGACTTTTAGATTACCTGGAATAACGGGCTTCATCTCCAACCAGGTCAAACCTGGCACTTTGGGAGGCAATGTTGTACTGCTGTTAAGAACACGGATTCAGGAGTTAATCTGCCTAAGTACAAATATTGGCTTGGCAACCTTCTAGCCACATGACCTTGGATAAGTTACTTGACCTCCTTGGCCCTCTGTATCCTCATCTATAAAGTGGGGAAGCTCTGTAAATTGAGCACCCACCTCAGTGTCACACAGGCCAATACCTCAGTAATAGGGAGCTCCAGTGTTAGAATAAGGGAAGTCCATCCTGAAAAACAAGAACATCAGGAATATTTTCTTTCACCCAAGGTCATGAGATATCTGAGCGCCACTGAGAGAATAAGGGAAGTCCATTCCAAAAAACAAGAACATCAGAAATATTTCCTTCCACCCAAGGTCATGAGATACCTGAGTCCAAACAGTGCCGTAACATGGCTTATAAATGCTGCCTTTGCACATGACCAAGTTTGGGAAAGTCTTTTGTTGATCATTTGATGGCAGCAAACAAAACTTCCTAGAAAAAGATTGAATATTTTAAGTGACTTCAGTCACAAATACAGTCATTTAGTCATAGTTATGTGCAAAGTTATGATGACTTGCTAAGGTTTGTGATAGCCACCAGAGCATGGATACCTCATAGGACAAAGTGTCCTATATAGAGCTTGCGAGAAACATCCCTATAACGCAAAGCCTCTACTAGGATTTCCAGGGGGCAGCAGCCACTTCTTCCTAATAGTCCAAACAACATCTCTAGGGGTTGTAAAAACAAATATATAAAAACAGTTGCTTAAAATCTAGTATAAATATCATCAGACTGGATTGTGATGATGTCTTTCAAAGGCAGGTGGGATGGTTGTCCCCACCAGACCTTAATCAGATGAAGCTGAAAAGTAGGCAAAGTCTGTCTTTAGTGCTTCCCTTTTGCCCCCTCTCCAACCCAACACCAGCACTCAGTACGTTCTTGCCTATTCTCTGAATAGCCAAGTCTCCCAACAAGGCAATCCCCCTAGGCCTGTCCTACCAGGTAAAAGCTTCCAACCCATTTGATATAAGCTCCTATTCTCTCAGTAGGAGGAAAACAACTGGATTAAAGTTATTCATGGGTGTTGTAGTAGTAGATAGGTTTGAATTCAATAATTTGAATTTTAAAGGGGCACTTTACTTAGCAGTAATAGCATTATTATTAACTAAGGAGATTACTAATAATAAATAATAGGGTTAAAAGGTAAAGGAGATATTTTAACAAATAGTCCTTCTTGGCACTGCTATAAGCTTCTACAGCTCATGCACGCATCTCAATATAGGAGAAATAGATTCAACTTACTACTGAAGTTTGCCAACCCCAGTTTGGTTCATGGAGCACCAAACCAATGCCCAAATGTCTAGCTAACATCTCTACGGGACCACAATAATTCCATGCAGACCCCCTGGCAAGAAAGGGTGACTAAACTTACAGGCAAATATTGCCACAAAGAGGTGAGATGACTTGGAACTGGTGAATCATGTACTATTGTGTCTTGGTCTAATTCCTCCACATCACCAACTGGGAAGCTAGTAGATCAGAACCCTCCCTAGAGTGGCCCAGGACCCTGAACTCATCATCCTGCCTGAATGCTCATCCCTAGTTCCCAGTATTTATATGTTGATAAAAATAACATACAAATGAACATTAAGACCAGGCTGGAAGAGGGCCCTGAAGTGACAAAAAGGCAGATGAGGCAGGAAGTAGTTGGAAACAGGGACAGTTTTACCTGCTTTGCTTTGGTGATAGCAGGTGTGTTTATCAACTAATACATGCATATGAGCCCTTTCTCTTCTTTAATGTGTCCTGATCCCTTACCTGCTGAGCCCCTGCCCACCGCAGCCTGGGTTGGGACAGCCCTGATGACCAAGGCTGGGGACACTCTCATAGTACTTCTATCTTTGTTGCTTTTCTAGAAAGCTGACCACAGGTTCCAACAAGCTTGGCATTTTCTCAGCTGTGGCAAGATGCACTTGGGCGTCATTTGCAATAGGTCCCTCACGGAGAGTGAAAGCTGGTTTCCTTTTTCTTGACAGAAAACCTGGCTCTCTCATTCCCCATATTTTCTGGGTTTGCTGGAATCAGCTCAAAAACGCCTCAGCAGAGTCTGTCTCTAGGGGAAAAGCAGCCACTGAGAAAGGGCAATTAAAGGAAGTGTTTGTCTCTGATTCTTATTGGAAGCTGTGTTCAGGTGAAGCCATAGAAAAAGTCAAAGCCCACAGCACACAGACAACCCGATTGTGCAACTAAGCAACTTTCCATAGGCCTTACCTTTGGAATAGGAGCACTTAGAGGAGGCTCCCTCGTGGCAGAAGCTGGGGGAGGAGGATTTAGGCCATTTACCTACACAATGAAGCAAATGTCCTACTTGCTAAGTCTGGAAAGGTGGGTGGCAGGTGTGGTGGCACCCATTTTTCTGAGAACAGAGTTTGTCTCTTTGGTCCCACTTACTCCCTGGCATCACTCCTGGGCAGGATTGTCCTAGAATTAAAGGTCATGTATGAAACCATATGAGTCAGAAAAGTACTCTCTGGCAGGTCACCGGTAACACATTCAGCAAAGTTTTCTCAGCAAACAGCATCATTGACTTCATCCACTTTTGTGTAGCCTGGAAATTTAGATTTAGTTCAGAAATCCCAGGAAAACAAAGGGAAGAGGAATCAGTCTCATAGTGTCATCTATTCTCGACTATTCATTTGGAAGTTATAGGGGTTATCATGGAAAATATTTCTAGATGATTTACTAAAAGAATAGATTATGACATATTTTATTGTCGTTGTTTACCAGACTCTAAGTAAGAGAACCTTGAACACCACTCAAATTTCACATTTAATTAAGAAAAGATGTTAAAAAAATCCCACACCAAATACGTAAATTATTTATCCTGGGCTAATATTAAGCAGTCGTTGTATAAGTGACATAGACTCTGGCAGGAAATACAAAGCCAAAGTAATGATATCGATGAACTTTTCGGTACTTCTTGAGTTGGCTCTTTGTGATTACCTTTATTATTGGGTATAAAGTATAGTTATGCAGTCCCCCAAATATCAGATGACATTTATTAATTCAAATATAAGTTAAGCATGTTAAATCAATATAGCAACTATTGTATCCTTCCATTAGTAAAGATGATGAGGAGCTGAAAGTATATAATTATTTTTGAGTAGGGTATTTGTGATCATTAAGGTTGTGTGTCAAATTGGCTGGGCCATGATTCTCAGTGGTTTGGCAGGTATGATGTAGTTTGGCAGTCGTATGATGATGTGATCACTCCCATGATGAGATTTGATATAGCGTGATCACCTCCATGATGGGATCTGCTGTGAGTAGTTAATCAGTTGAAAGGGAGTTTCCTTGGATTTGTGGCCTGCATCGAATATAAGTGGACTTCCTGGCAAGGCTCATAGGCTTTTGCTCACACGGGATCCTGCAGCTGGCTCCTGTTTGTTTGACCTCTGGTTCTTAGCACTTGAACTAGCTGCTTACCTGCCATCTTGCCTTCTGATCTTGGGATTCTTTGGTCTTCACAGCCTGTGAGCCAGAGCCCTGCTGTCTAACCTGCCAATCTTGGGTTCACCAGTCCCTGCGGCTACATGTATCAGGAGAAGCCTCCAGCCTAATCCATGTTCCAGCCTCTACAACCATGTGAGCGATGTCCTAAATATGAATCCCTCTATATATGTATTTATATGCTTTACTGGTTTTGCTTCTCTAGAGAAACCAGCCTAAGACGTCCCCCCTTTCTAGATCTATTTTTTTATTGTGACCTTGAGCAGACAACCCAGAAGTGAAATTGCTGAAAGCTCCATTGCCCTTTGGTGAATATACAAAATAAACACACTTCCAATGGGGAGGGTTCCCATTCTCTTGATGCCATTGAGAAATACAGGGGATCTTATGGCAGTTTTTACATATTCCCTGCTCTTAGTCCAGAACTCTGCAACAAACACATTCAAAAGCTCAACATTGTATTCCAGACTCTTCCTCCTTGGTTCTATACATCCAAATCCTGTTGACTTTCTCTGTTGTTTCACAAACCCCTTCCTTTTACATGCCCTCTGCATTATTCTAGTCTAGGCCCTCATTACTTCTATCCTGGAGAGTGGTGTCAGCCTCCTAACTTATCTTCTCTCTCTGGGAATGGTAGACATTACTACTTCTTGAAGTGAGGCATGGAGGTGTGACTTACTCTGGCCAATGAGATATGTATCCTTGCTCTCTTTCCTTTATTATGGAGAGTTATGTAATTTCAGAGAGGGGAGGCTGTGAAAATGGGGTCCTTCATGAGGATCTGATAGGGCAGAGCTGCTACCAACATGACATGAATGTGTATGCGGAAGCAATAAACCATGTTGTTTAAGCCACTGAGATTTAAGTTTTGTTCGTTTTATTGTTTAGCTTAACCTGACTAATACACCCAATCTCTCCTCCAGTTTTCCTTGTACATTCTTGCCAGGCAATCTCTTTAAATCACAGTGCAGATTATTCTCAAGCAAAAGCCATTGCCCCAAAATAACCCAAATTTGTGGCTTTCAAGAAACCATGAGCTCTGTTCTCAACTTCCTTTTCCAACTTTCTCACTATATTCAAATTCTAGTCCACTATTACCCTCAAATGCTTGTGTCTTGCCTTGGAATATTACCTTTGTCTAGTGAAACTTTGCCATGATTACAACATGTTGAAATCCAACGATTCTTTAGTGCATGTTAAGTGGTTAAGACTTCAAGTGGTAAGACTTCCTGGACCTCTACAAGTCGACCAGCACTCCCTCTCTTCTGGGTTCTCTTAGCAAATTGTATCTCGTTTATATTACTTATCAATTTCTATCTCATAATGCAGTTATTTGTGTCTATATATTGCCTCTCCAACTAGACTATAAGCCCACTTAGGGCAGGATACCATTATTGTGTATTTTTGCGTTTCCCTGCAGTACTAGCTGTTTAGTTGCTCTATAAATAATTCATGAGTTAAATATTAATCTATGGGGAGGAAGATAGAACTCTATTTTAAGTCCCAAATGATCATAGTTCAGCAAGTGATTAAAAATACCCCCTGTAGAGTAAACACGCATTTTCCTGGTGAGCCTACCTTCTTTGGAGAAAATTCTGCAAGGCCACTCCTGGGTGAGATGTCAAAGAAAGCATGGGTCCCAAGAAAACCTGATTACATATTAGGCTCACAATAGGTTAGGTATCTCTACTTTGCAAATAAGCTAAAAACTGGAGGGGCCTCTAAAGACCTCTGTGGGGGGCTTTGAAACAAGAATTGGTAATTCCTGGCTTCAGAGGGATGTGCTGTACTGAAGAAAGTTTCTCATGGAAAGATAGCACTAGTCACTGAAGCCTTGTAACCACTTGTTGGGGTGAAGAGAAAGGAGAAAAGGGGGAAAAAAGAGACTAATTAGAAAATACTAGCTTAGAATAATCTGTGACTCTGAAGGAGAATTAGCCTGAATGATCAGCTGGGAAAATTCTTCAGTTGAATGGCAGCAGTCAGGGAGATACACATCAAAGTTCAGGCTAGAGAGCTAAACGGGGGGAAAGGGTACTACCTGTGAAGGAGACATTTGTAAGTTTGATGCTGCTGGGATGGAATCTTCGTGTTTATGGATTGAACAGAGTAGGGCTCTCATCACCCTGGAAATTCAGGCACCAGCTCAAGATCCAATAGGAACAGGCAGCTACAGAGTAAAAATAAGTGCAGCCCTAAGATGGTATACAAAGACAGAGAAACACCAGAGCCCACCCAATCTGGAAGCTGTGTCGATCTGAATCTACCTTGAGTTGACTGATTTTTACTATCTGGTCCAGATAAAACCTAGGAGCCCTCGCTATACCAACTAAGCTCTTCCATGTTTAGATATTAGTTGGAATGAAAGTACCACACAATTATAGAAATTAACAAAATTACATTAATGTACAAAGTACTATTTTCTGATTAAGTTTTCTTAAGAAATATTCCTTTGAAAGTATCCAGACCCTGTTCCTCCTGAATTTAGAGAAAAGAGGTCCACCCCACTCCACACACACACACCTTGACAGGGTATGTGGATGGCTGAGTATTAGAAGAATTTCAGGTGTGGTGGAAGCAAAGGCATCACACAAGTTCAAAAATTCCCCAAAAGAGCCCTAGAAATGGGGAATGTCATAGAACATGGGGTAGTAATGGGTCTCTTCTCCTGTGTTCTCTTCTTCCACAGTTTCATTTCATAGAGCTATTTGTTGTCTTATCTCTTATGGCTCAGGGGGAAACTGGTGCTTTTCTTTTCTAAGCAGAAGATCAAGAGATGTTGAAACAACGCACTGAGTTATCATCTCTGAGCACTTTTTTATTTTGACCTTTATTTGCCCCTGGTGCTGTGGTTAAGTGTTTGGCTGCTAACCAAAAGGTTGGCAGTTTGAATACACCAGCCACTTCTTGGAAACTCTAGGGGATAGTTCTACTCTGACCTATAGGGTTGTTATGAGTCAGCTTTGAGTTGACGGCAATGGATTTGGCTTTTCTGGTTTTTATAAACTTTGGAAGTGGCAGGAAGAAGGAGAAATGAAGATACACCAAGACATATGTGAATAACTACTATTTCTTATTAAAATCGCTGAGATTTTAAATGGTTTTGCCTCAGTGGTTATGTTGGGGATCAGGTTGGATTTATGGCTTCAAAGACATTAGGGATATGAATGTGAACTTGATGTCCTGAGTCTAATGGAGTAATAAGTCTAATGAATTCAAAGAGACTCTAAGACCAGGCAAAACACCAGGCCTAAAGTTCTTAGAGTCATCAACTGAGAAGGAAACAGAAATTAAAATATCAAAAGCACAGGGACTTAACAAAGCAGGGTAGTAGACTGAAAAGAGCATGGGCTTTGGAGTCAGCTTAACCTGGTCCTGGATTTCAGATCTTCCACCTACCTTATTCTGGTATCCATCATACGGAACTAGGACACAAAAGAAGGGCAAGAATTGATCTCTTTATTCAAACATCCACCAACATTTTGAGTGCTCTCTGTTTACTAGGTACTTGAGAAATAACGATGAAAAAGCCAGGTGTCTACTTTAAAGGAACTCAAAATGTACAGAGTGATAATTACAGTGCAATGAAATGCATGCTAGGAAAGATATGTATAAAATGCACGTGTCCATCTAAGAGAGAGGTTGATGGTAGAGATTTCTGAGCATTCTAGAGTACATTATGATAGAACAATGTCACAGTTTGTTATTGCTGCTGTTTACCATGGTTGCTTTCCTTTAAAACGTGAAATGATGTAGAGCTTCAAAATGGAAGATGGTACTGAGCCAACAAGTGCTTACTGAGTTACCAAGCATGAGATCCATCAGTGACTTGGATATCCAGCTCAACCCATTTATTAAAAAATGAGGAAACTGAGGAAGAAGAAGCAACTTGCTAAGCAAGCTGCCCAGCTAACTGTTTACTTCAGAGCCAGGACTAAAACCCAGATCTTCTGCCCCAAATAGTGCTCTTTCCTCCTGCTGATGAATATTACTTAAGGCCAGAACTACTTCTCAAAAGATGTAAAAACCAACACATTCTACAAGCATTTTTATGGATTGGCTGAAACAATTTCATGAGTCACAAGCCTTGTTAGAAAGTATGTTTAAAGCTGTACTGCCCAATAGTGCCATCTGCAATAATGGAAGTGTTCTATATCTGCACTATCCAATACAATGGCCACTAGTCACATGTGACTACTAGTATCTGAAATGTGACTAGTATGACTGAGAAATAGAATTTTTTTTTAATTAAAAATTTAATTTTAGAGGCAGGGCCAAGATGGCTGAGTAGTCAGACGCTTCCAGTGGACCCTCTTAAAACAAAGACCCGAAAAAACAAGTAAATCAATTATATATGACAATCTAGGAGCCCTGAACATCTAAGGCAAAGCTGAGGAACCAGACTGAGTGGCAGGGGGATGGAGAGATGGTTCAGAAGCAGCGAGGAGTTGCCAGACCTGACTCGGCGAGAGCCTGAGCCCTTCAGGCCTGATCAGCTCATAGGTGAGAGACAAGGCAGGCAAGTAGCGATGCTCGGGAGGCATATTTTTCACACCGGGAGAGACCCAGTGCCAGAGAGTCTACTTGGCCACCCAGAACAAGTGAGAAGCAGCCCTCGATTGGCAAACATAAGTACTTGCGTACAGCTTACTGTGCAGATCAAAAACACCCCCCTTAGCAAAAAACCTCTCTCCCATTTACCTCCCCACTCCCTGCTCGGCACCGAGTCCCAGACCAGCTTCAGCAATTGCTGAGTCCCCGGGGCCGGAAGTAGGATCCGTCACATGCCCTGCGCCATTCTCCTGGCCTTGGAGAGTGAACGAATTAACAAATGGAAAAAAATAAACTGCTGGCTCCCCTAAGCCAGCAACCCAGGGTAGGCACAGCATCTCTGCCTAGACACAGGCATAAGGGATCCATGGACTTTGATTGCCTTTCCCCCTGCAGAGACTTGTGTGGGCCCATTTCAACAGTGTAGGCCCTCATTACTGCAGTACAACAGGGTATATACCTGAAGTCTAACTTGAACTGTTTCAGCTGTGAAGTGGCAGGTTCGTGACATTTGACACTGCTCTGCCCATGAAGCAGGGTCTTCACCTACCCACATTAGGGGCCTGAGGACTGGTGGCTCCACCCATGCCACCTAGCCACCTACGATAGGGGACCAAGAATAAGAGGTGCCCCCTAGTCCTTACAGACAACAGCACTGGGTGCTTACAGTCCAGCTGCAAAACCACCCACCTACATGCTCCAGGGAACGGGGACACACCTTTGTCCTGGACACTCGGGGGGCCATCAGCCCCCTACCTCGTTCAGAGTGTGTTCCCCTCCTGCAGCCAGGTGCCTGTGCCTACACCTATCACCCATGCCTGTCTAGGACTGTGGGTGAGAGCCTATACCACACACTTGGTGGCTATCTACCTGGGCACCTGAGCTGAATCCATACAGGAGTAGTGGGCGGACTCCTGAGCTCACATACATAGTAACAGATCTAACCATCTGGTGACAGGACATTAGAGCTTCAAAGGTGCCAATAATCAAACTAGCTTGTACGAGCAGCCTATTTGGGCATATCAAAACAAAACAAGAAGCTAGGACACAGTAAGCAAACATAAAATAAATAAATATAAAAACTTACTGATGGCTCAGAGACAATAGTCAATATTAAAGCACATAAACAGGCAGACCATGATGGCTTCAGCAGGCTCCCAAAATTAAGAATCTAGAAACTTTCCAGAGGGGGAAAATTTCTGGGAATTACCAGAGGCAGAATACAAAAGATTAATATACAGAACTCTTCAAGAAATTAGGAAGAAAATTAAGCAAAACACAGAAAACGCAATAAAGGAAATTAAAAGATTACAGAAGAGCATAATGACAAATTTAACAGGCTGCAAGAATCCACAGAGAGACAGCAATCAGAAATCCAGAAGATTAACAATAAAATTTCAGAATTAG
>NW_004444120.1:2375593-2376582 GCF_000243295.1 Trichechus manatus latirostris
AAAATACATAAAGAAAAACGACACAGCACAGAAAATTAATTGGAACAAAGAAACTGTGAACAACACACAAAAAAAGACATCAAAATGACAGCACTAAACTCATACCTATCAATAATTACGCTGAATGTAAATGGACTAAATGCAGCAATAAGAGACAGAAAGTGGCAGATTGGATAAAAAAACGTGATCCACCTATATGCTACCTACAAGAGACACACCTTAGACCTAAAAACACAAACAAAAACTCAAAGGATGGAAAAAAATATATCAAGCAAACAACACTCAAAAAAAGAGGAGAAATGGCAATATTAATTTCTGACAAAACAGAATTTAAAGTAAAATCCACCACAGAGGAGAAGGAAGGACGCTATATAATGATTAAAGTGTCAAAACACCGGAGGACATGACTATAATAAATATTTACATACCCAACAACAGACCTCCAAAATTCATAAAACAAACTCTAAAAAGCACTGAAAAGAGAGATAGACAGCTCCACAATAGTAGTAGGAGACTTCAACACACCACTTTCGGTGAAGGACAGAACATCAAAGCTCAACAAAGACACAGAAAATCTAAATGCTACAATCAAACAACTTGATCTCATAGACAAATACTGAACACTCTGCCCAACAGCAGCCAAGTATACTTTCTTTTCCAACACAAATGGAACATTCTCCAGAATAGACCACATTTTAGGCCATAAAGCAAGCCTTAACAAAATCCAAATCATCGAGGTATTACAAAGCAACTTTTCTGAACATAAAGCCATAAAAGTAGAAACCAACAACAGAAAAAGGAAGAAAAATCAAACACATGGAAACTGAACAACACCTTGCTCAAAAACTACTGGGTTATAGAAGAAATTAAAGGTGGAATGAAGAAATTCATAGAATCAAATGAGAACGAAAACACATCCTAGTAGAACCTTTGGGACACAGCAAAAGCAGTGCTCAGAGGTCAGTTTATAGCAATAAATGCACACATCC
>NW_004444120.1:2377377-2404714 GCF_000243295.1 Trichechus manatus latirostris
AAGTTTCAGGATACAAGATAAACATACAAAAATCAGTTGGATTCCTTTACACCAACAAAGAGAACCTCGAAGAGGAGATCACCAAATCAATACCATTTACAATAGCCCCCAAGAAGATAAAATACTTAGGAATAAATCTAACCAGAGACATAAAAAACCTATACAAAGAGTCAATTCCAACTCATAGCAACCCTATAGCGAAGTGAAGAGAAGATACAGCCAACAAAGTGATACCCAGTTCCTCATGTTCCTAGATGCAATGTTATGTGAAGCAAAAGGACTCTCCAAGTTTCAAGGGAAAAACTGAATTTAGTTAATTATTTTGAGTACTTGTGAATGAAGTTACAATTCGGATTTCTGTCTTTTCTTTCTTTTTTAAACAGCCTATTGTCACCAGATAATAGTGAGTTGGTAAAGCAATAAAAGGGTATGTGCAATACTTACTATACTTTGCTCAAAAAAGGGACTTCTGTGTCTTACAATTATAAACAAAAAAAACGAACCAGTTGCTGTTGAGTTGATCCCAACTCATGTGTGTCAGAGTAGAACTGTGCTCCATAGAGTTTTCAATGGCTGATTTTTCAAAAGTAGATCACCAGGTCTCCAAACTTCCAACTAGGAGCCAAGTATGTTAACCATTTGCACCACCCAGGGATTCCTTTACAATTATAAACCTGTAAAGAATCATAGGTACCCTTTATTCATTCATTCAATCATACGTTATAAACATTATTGAGTAGCCACTATGTGCCAGGTGCTGGCACAAAATGGACAAAAATACCTGCCCTTGTGGAGTTTCCACTATAGTGGGGGCAGGCAGATGACAAACAAGTGAAATATACACTATGCCGTATCTAGAGTCCATGGTAAGGACTATAGAGGAAAACAAACCAGAGAGGAAGGAGTGGCGTCTACAAACCTCCGTTAGCCCATCACACGTGGAAGGTGAGTTAGCGTGGTTCTTTCCCAACAGGATGCTGACCACTTGGTGATACTTAGGCCAGGTAAAGTACATCTGCTAGTCCAGATGGTAGCTAGCGAGTCTCCTCCATGAGCCCTACACCCTGAAGTGTAGGTTTGGACTCTGCCCCCATTCTTATTCCCTGTACTGTAAAAGATTTCAAGTCTTTCTTCAGCCACAGGAACTGGTTAACTTTGTCTGCCCTTCAGAATCCGACTGAAGGCTGGCATTTGCTCAGAGCCCTGGCAAGCTGCTAGTGTCTTTCCTGGTTGCCTCACCATCACTTCCAAGCATTCCCAGGCTCCAGTGGTGAGACCTACAGCTCACACAGTCAGTGATACACTCTCACAAGTTACACCAAGGGACTGACGATGTATTTCTGCATCTTGATTGCTTCCTGCTGAGCTCCACTTTCTCCTAGGCTAAACGGCTCAGTCTCTATGCAATCTTCATCTTCCCCCCTCAGGTGTTTCTTCTTTTTCCACAAAAGGTAAATAAAACTGTCTCCTTCTTGCATTGCTACAGAAAAGCTTAACATTTCCAGCTTGGCCTGATTGGGAAGGCTGTGAGATTGAGTGTTACAGGAACTTGATCCATACATGTTCCTTCCCTACTTGTTGCATGCCCTCCGGCAGCCTGGCCTCAGTCCCTTTGGCTTGTGCTCGGTGGACAAACAGTTTCCATGTGGAGTGATTTTAGTGAAGACTGATGGCTTCTAGACCCTCTGCTGGACACAGAGCAGGACCTGTCTCTGGTCCTCAGAGAAGATCCAGGTTCCTTAGGTGGGGATTTGCAGCCACTCTGACATTGGAACTAAAAGTATTCTCAAATGAATAGAAGGAGCTTAGATTTTAGCCACCCTTCCTCTAGCCCCCATTCAATCAAAGTCAGAGAGGCAGACACTAGATAACGGTGCCAGGATTTTAGGAGCATGAGGTTATTTTGATAAATAAAAAAAAAAAAAAACCAAACCCATTGCCGTCGAGTCAATTCCGACTAATAGCAACCCTATAGGACAGAGTAGAACTGCCCCATACGGTTTCCAAGGCTGTTAATCTTTACAGAAGCAGACTGCCACATCTTTCTCTCACAGAGCAGCTGGCGGGTTCAAACTGCCAACCTTTTGGTTAGCAGCCAAGCATTTTAACCACTGCACCACCAGGGCTGCCTACGACAAGTGATAGAACAAGGAAAACCAAATCTTTAGCTTGTGTGCTGTCCTCCCACCCTAGTCTCACCTGGAATTACAAAACACCAGAAATAAAACTGGAAATCCAGTGGTGCATTGCCTCCCAAGGGAAGAGGCAATGCTTCCTGCTTCCCTGAGGCTTCCAGGCTGGAAATCAGCTCTCAGGTTCCTACCCCGTTCTAAAAGCAGCCCACTGTCAGCTGCTTCTCTTAGAGGGAAGTGTGCTGAGAGAAGGCTGCAGGCAAAGGAATTCTCAGCAGTACAGCTGCAGCCAACCTGCATAAGCTGGGCTGGGCCAGGCGACCCTTCACAAGCTCCCTGCTCAGTGCCTGGACTGTAATGAGCTCTGTTCAAACCTACACAGCCTCGCGAGTATTCTGCTTCAATCCAGAACACCTTGTGGGAAGGGGGGCCATGGTGTGCTGAATGCATCAGGAAACGAGTAAAAGAAGATGAGGGAGCCAGGAGCTCGGCATTGTTCAGAAAGGAAACAAACAAACAAAAAAATTGCCCAAACCCCTTGCTGGTGAGTCGATTCTGACTCATAGCAACCCAGTAAGATAGAGTAGAACTGCCCGAAAGGGTTTCCAAGGAGCAGCTGCTGGATCCGAACTGCCAACCCTTTGGTTAGCAGCCTAGCTCTTAACCACTATGCTACCAGGACTCCTGGAAAGGCTAATACAAGGATTTGGAAAAAATGGGAGACATTTCCTGGTTGAATGCTACCTCAGCATGGAGGATTTCACCTTTCTGTGTGGGAGGGGCTTGCTGGCACCAGAGGCATTAGTGTCACTACATAAGAGGTTGTGGTAATGATGGAGTTATTGTTCTGCCAGGAGCCTTGTGTGTGTTTACCCAGATCTGGCCAAACAGAAGGCGAGATTGGAAGAACAGGCCATTGATGGAATGGTCTAAGATATAGGCATCTGGAAGATAGCAGTATTAACCTGTTGAAAGGAAAGAAGAGAGAAATAGGAGGCGGGGCCAAGATGGCAGAGTAGTAAGAAGCTTCCTGTGGTCCCTCTTACAACAAAGACATGAAAAAAATAATTAATTATATATGACAGTCTAGGAGCCCTGAACATCAAAGGCAAAGTTGAGGAATCGGACTGAGTGGCAGGGGCAGGGAGAGATGGTTCAGAAGCAGCAAGGTGTTGCCAGACCTGACCTGGTGGGAACTGGCACCCTGCAGCTGGCGCAGACAGTGAGGCAAGCAGTGGCTCTTGGGATGCGTTTTCCACATCGGGAGAGATTGAGTGGCAGAGAGTCTACTCAAGCCTCCAGAACCACTGAAAAGTAGCACTCAATCAGCAAAAGATAAGTACCTGTGTCTAACCTACACACGGATCAAAAAACACCCCCTTTGGGAAAAAGCTCTCCCCCATTTACCTCCCCGCTCCCCGCTCTGCGCCAGGTCCTGAGCCGACTTCAGCAACTGCCAAGTCACCTGGGCTGGAAGTAGGACCCATGATGTGCCCTAAGTCATTCCCCTGGCCTTGGAGAGGGAACAAATTAACGAACAGGAAAAAATAATCTGCCAGCTCCCCTAAGCTGGGAACTCAGGATAGGCACAGCTCCTTTGCCTAGGCACAGGCATAAGGGGTCCACAGACTTTGAATGCCTTTCACCCCTGTGTAGACCTGTGTGGGCCCATTTCAACAGTGTAGGCGCACATTAGTACAGTTCAACAGGGTATATACCTGAAGTCTAACTTCAACTGTTTCAGTTATATGGTGGAGTGGCAGGTTCATGACATTTGACACTGCTCTGCCCATTAAGCAGGGTCCTTACCTACCCACATCAGGGGCCTGAGGACTGGTGGCTCCACCCATCCCACTGAGCCGCCCATGACAGGGGTCCAAGAAGAAGTGGTGCCTCCCAGTCCTTACAGTCAACAGCATTGGGCACCCATAGTCCAGCTGCAAAACCCACCCACCTACGTGCTCTAGGGAACAGGGACATGCTTTCCTCCCAGACACTCAGGGGCAGCTGTCATCCCCCTGCCTTGCTCAGCATGTGACTTCCTACTGCAGCCAGATACCTGTGCCTACACCAATCACCCCTGCCCATCTAGAACTGTAGGTGAGAGCCTGCACCACACAGTTGGTAACCAACTACCTGGACACCTGAGTTGAATCCATACAAAAAAAGTAAACAGACTCCTGGGCTCACATACCTGGTAACAGATCTAACCACTGGTGACAGGATGTTAGAGCTTCAAAGGCACCAACAATCAAGCTAGCTCATATGAGCAGCCAATTAGAGCATATCAAAACAAGACAAAACAAGAAGCTAGAACACAGTAAGCAAACATAAAATAAATAAATATAAAAACTTACTGATGGCTCGGAGATAATAGTCAATATTGAATCACATAAAGAGGCAGACCATGATAGCTTCAGCAAGCTCCCAAAACAAAGAAGCAAGAAATTTTCCAGAGGAAGACAACTACTTGGAATTACCGGAGGTAGAATACAAAAGATTAATATACAGAAATCTTCAAGAGATCAGGAAGAAGATCATTCAAAATGCAGAACAAGCCAAGGAACACACAGAAAAAGCAACAGAGGAACTTAAGAAGATTATAGAAGAGCATAATGACAAATTCAACAGGCTGCAAAAATCCACAGAGAGACAGCAAAGAGAAATCTAGAAGATTAATAATAAATTTCAGAATTAGACAACTCGATAGAAAGACTTCACTAAAAGAGTAAAAAGACAACCTACAGACTGGGAAAAAAATTTTGGCTACAACAAATCCGATCAGGGTCTAATCTCTAAAATCTACAAGATACTGCAAAACCTCAACAACAAAAATACAAATAACCCAACTAAAAAATGGGCAAAGGATATGAACCAGCACTTCACCAAAGAAGACACTCAGGCAGCTAACAGACACATAAGGAATGCTCGAGATCATTAGCCATTAGAGAAATGCAAATCAAAACTACAATGGATACCATCTCACCCCAACAAGGCTAGCATTAATCCAAAAAACACAAATAATCAATGTTGGAGAGGGTGTGAAGAGACTGGAACACTTATACACTGTTGGTGGGAATATAAAATGGTACAACCACTTTGAAAATCAACTTGGCACTTCCTTAAAAATACTTAGAAATAGAAGTACCATACGATCCAGCCATCCCACTCTTTGGAATATATCCTAGATAAATAAGAGCCGTCACATGAATAGATACATGCACACCCATGTTCATTGCAGCACTGTTCACAATAGCAAAAAGATGGAAACAACCTGTGTGCCTATCAATGGACGAATGGATAAACAAATTATGGTATATTCACTCAGTGGAATACTATGCAACGATAAAGAACAAGGATGAATCCATGAAACATCTCACAACATGGATGAATCTGGAGGGCATTATGCTGAGTGAAATTAATCAGTCACAAAAGGACAAATATTGTATAAGACCACTATTATAAGAACTCAAAAAAAGTTTAAACACAGAAGACAACATTCTTTGATGGTTACGAGGGTGGGGAGGGAGGGAGAGGGTTATTCACTAACTAGATAGTAGACAAGAATTATCTTAGGTGAAGGGAAGGATAACACATAATACAGGAGAAGTCAGCACAACTGGACTAAACCAAAAGCTAAGAAGTTTCCTGAATACAATCAAACACTTCAAGGGACAGAGTAGCAGGGGCAGGGGTCTGGGGACTATGGTTTCAGGGGACATCTAGGTTGACTGGTATAACAAAGTGTATTAAGAAAATGTTATGCATCCCACTTTGGGGAGTGGCGTCTGGGGTCTTAAAAGCTAGCGAGTGGCCATCTAAGATGCATCAATTTGTCCCAACCCACCTGGAGTAAAGGAGAATGAAGAACACCAGAGACACAAGGAAACTATTAGCCCAAGAGACAGAAAGGGCCACATAAACCAGAGACTGCATCAGCCTGAGACCAGAACTAGTTGGTGCCTGGCTACCACCAATGACCGCCCTGACAGGCAACACAACAGAGAGTCCCTGATGGAGCAGGATAAAAGTGGGCTGCAGAACTCAAATTCTAGTAAAAAGACCAGACTTAATGGTTTGACTGAGACTGAAGGGACCCTGGAAGACATAGCCCCCGAGACTCTCTGTTAGCCCAAAACTAAAACGATTCCTGAGGCCAACTCTTCAGACAAAAATGAGACTGGACTATAAGACATAAAATGATACTCACGAAGGGTGTGCTTCCTTGCTAGCTATTGGTCAGAAACTTCCGTTGCTCACCACGTGGGTAACTCCATAGGCTGCCTGAGCATCCTTATGGCATGGCAGCTTTCCCCAGAGCATGTGAGCTGAGAGGGCACTTGCCAGAGAGCCACCACAGTTCTTTACAACCTAATCTTGTAAGTGATATACCATTACTTCTGCCTTTTGCTTTCGGTCACACTGGTCAACCCTGGTACAAACGACAGGGACTACACAAATCTGTGAATACCAGAAGGTAGGGCTCATTGGTGGCCATCTTGTAGACTACCACATCTAATAGAAATATGTTTTCTGAGCATGGAGTGGCAGACACATTACTTATGGCCCCCAGGGCCTGCTAACATGACCAGTTCTACCATTTAGTACCGTCTTGAGAACCCAAATTTCTCTATTTCCCATCAGCTAAGAGAGATAACTGCAATAGGGCTAGGAAAACTGTGGTGCTTTATTCATTTCTCTTTGGCCAGGCTACACGGATTCAAGTCTTGCTTCTTCCACTTAGTAGCTGTGTGATCTTGGGCAAGTTACTCAACTTCTCTGTGCTTCAGTTTTATTCTATGTAAAATGGGGCTAAAATAGTATGCACCTCAAAGGATTGTTGTATGGCTTTAATGAGAGATTGCATATAAAATGAGTAGCACAACAGTAAGTGCTCCATAAACTGTGGTTATTATGATCATTGTTGAAATATACCCTGTTTTAGGAATCAGAAAGGAAAGAGAAGGGATTATGGGGAGTGGTAAAACAGTAAAAAATCAAGGATTTTTCCTTGTGTGTTCTACTGTGCTCCATGCAGCCTCAGACCTTTTGAGGTCACTGCTGCTTCCAGCAAGTGCTATTACTCCTCCTACTTTTCTCTTAGGAACACAATGACATCAATTCATGTGCATCTTACAGTCCATGCAAAAAGGCCTACCAATTGCAGCCTGACCTGTGTGTCTGCAATTTGGTGAGGGTGACCTACCCCAATATACAGGAAACCTTAATTCAGGCTTTTCAACTCAATAGAATTAATTTTAAAAGGAAACAAATTAAAAACCAATAAAGTTAATAAAAAAAGTTTTGAATTAAGAAATTTAAAACTCCTTTATTAACTTCAGCATTTCTTAATATCCCCTCACTGAGTTTTGGACGATCGTATCTGCCAAGTTTCAACTAGGTCAACCCAAATGTTTTTATTTGTAACATATTCATTAATGAAAATACATATACCCCATTGCTTAGAAACCCTTGCCAAGTGGTTAGGTGTGGTTGGCTTAAGCTCCTTGTCATCTACATCTATAGAAACTCTAGTTACTTGGATCAATAGTTTATAAACCAGACAACTCTAAATGTCTGGCTGGACATTTCCTATTCATGTTTGCACATCTAGAATTAGAAAGCGAGACTATCATAAACCAAGAGAGTAGCAGGACTCCAGGCTCGCCCATTAGAAAAGGAAATCATGATTAACTCTAAAGGGTCCAAAAAGAACAACGGCCAAGAACCACTCAAGAAGCTGTTGGTTGAACAGGATCATGAGGATCCAATTAATGGTTCTCTTGAAAGAATGCTAGGAAAAAAATGCTTTACTGGTAAAGCAAGCCACCATGACACACCTTGAGTTTCCGTCAACATTTCAAGGCCAGAACCACAGCTGCTCCTGAGTAAGTTGTCAGAACAAAGAACCCAGAGATTTCCTTATATCTGATCCCTCTAAATCAAGGCAGTTTATGCTAGCAAAAATCCTCGAGTATCTTCACTTGTTATTCTCCCAATATCTATGATCCAGTGGAGAAAACAGTGACTATGTCTCAGAAATGTAAGGTGTAGGGCAGGGGGTTTATGCAATTCGTGGCCAAAAGATTCAGCTGACAGGCTAGAGAAGCTCTGATAATAAATAGGATTCTTTTCCAATCAGTTGTCTGATTACTTACCATTCTCTCCTCCAGAGGCCCTGCTGCCTGACATAGAGAAATTCCTAATAATAGAGGAAAATTGCCAAACTCAGCAAATATCTCCAAGAAAATAATGATTCCAGTAAAGTGTGTACAAGTTTGCAATAATAATAATGAAAATAATTATATTTTATATCCCTTAAGCACTTCACATCCCCCAGTCTACTATTATTATGCAAGGTTTATGCATTTGCATATGCCTATAGGAGTATGTGCACAGTGTATATTGAGTACATAAAATAATTCAATGGAACACTGTCTTTTTTTTATTAATTTTCCAAGTTTATTCATCTTGCATATTTAAAAAATGTAATGCCACATATTACATTAGCCTCCATCCAATCTCATCAATTTCTCCCATTCACATTTTTAGCATCAAAGTTTTCATCGATTAACACCATATATATGGCAAAGAAGTTATGGGCATCTTTTTTTGAGCATGCTAATTTCCTATCCAGAAAGTTAAAACAAAAAGAACTAGAGTAGGGGAGTAATGTTCAATCATTTTGTCATTAGGGTTTGTGCCTGATTATTATCTCTACTCCACCTCTTTAAGGACAGAAGCTCATGAAACAGCACATATGAGCTTGACTTCATCTAAGTTTAGAAACGAAACACTCAAAATACAGAACTCTGCAGAGCCAAACGTCCCTGCAGCCACAGTGACCCATCCACACAGCAGAAAGAATGTATTTGATTTGGGTTTTGGCCCTTAAATGTGCCACTTTAATGTGTTTTTGGCCTCTTCTCACCTCAAGGGGCGGCACTTAGGATACCAGAATCAAAAGCTGTAAAGCTCCTGGAGCTTATTGAAGTGAAAGGCTGATTTTGTGCAATGTAGGGGTCTTGTCTCTTTAAGGATACATGAGAAAATTAGGCTACACAGAGTAATGGAGAGGATGCCACTGGTGGACTGAAACTCAGCTGTTATGTCTGTTCTAAGATCTTTAATCTCTTCTGGGAAGATCAAGAGGTAAGTGGGCAGAGGGGAAGAGAAGTACAGGGACCATTAGAAGGAGAAGGAAAGAAGGAAATTCGGGGAAGAAATTCAGTACAGCAAGTATTCATTGAGCTAAGTGCTGGAGATAAAACTCTATACTACAAGGTTCTTGACCCAAGAAGACACAAAAACAGAAAATTTCAATGTAATGTGCTGAGAGAGGGGAGAGATGTGCTAGAGAACCCTGAGAGAATGGCATGGGGTCACCAAGTCTACCATGGGGTCTTAAGAAAGGGTTCCTGGATGATTGAAGTCTGAGCTGATAACCAAGATGTACAGATAGAAAGTGTGGTCTAGAGAAAGTGACGGCATCCAAGGACATAAGTAACCACATGGTATGTGCTGAGAATTTCTAGCGCTTGTTATTACAGGCAGTGTTGGGAAGGGAGAATGAAGAAGTAGACAGGTCCAAGTCACATGGGGCATTGCATGCCATATTAAAGAAGCTAAACTTTATAGTTTAGGAGTGATGATAGTATAGGAGCCACTGAAGGATTTTAACCAGGGAACAAATGGGATCTGGTCTGTGTTTTAGACAGAGCATTTCACTAGCAGTGGCTATAAATAGCAGAGGCAAGACTGAAGGTGGAGAGGCCAGCTTGCAGGTGATTGTAATAGTTCAGGAAAGAATAGCAAAGATCGGAACTAAGAGACTGGTGGCAGGGAGGATAGAGACTAATTTTCAGACAAAAATCAATAGGACCTGATTAGTGATTTGCTTCATAGGAGACGTGAGAAGGGTAGGAGAGGAGGTTCCTAAAATAGTGGGTCTCAAAGTGTAGTTGCTGGACCAGCCGCATCAGCCTCACCTGGGAACTTGTTAGAAATGCAAATTCTGGGACTCCACCTCAGATCTTCTCAATCAGTAACAGAATCAGAAACGCTGGGGCTGGAATCCAGCAATCTGTGTTTTAGCAAGCCTTGCAGATGATTCTGAAGCACACTGAAGTTTGAAAACCACTGGTCTATAGTAACCTCCAGTGTTCTTCCCTGGATCCCTAGTAAATGACGTTGACATTTGCAGAAATAGGGAACACTCTAAAAGGAGCAGAGTGTTTTGCTTTGTTTTGTTTCATTAAGGAGTGAGGAGAAGAAGTTAAAGAAAGGAAGAGAGACAGAATGATAGTCAACAGGGAAAAACATGAGGAAAAGAGAGAGACGGGCAGAAGAGTGAAGGAAGCGGTAAAGCTCAAAGCCCTGCTTGTGGGTAGCAATTGGCAGAGGGGTAAGTTCAAAAGTCAGTTTGTTGCTCCTGGGGTAGCAGTGGAGGAGAGAATGGTCTGAGAGTGAGTCAGCATTTTTTTCCCCTGAATCATTTAAAAAAAAAAAAAAAAAAAAAACCTGTTTCCTAAACTCTTGATTGTATGTCACATTTTCTATACCAATGCACTGGTGCCACAATTCGGCAGGGTTTGGTTGAGGTCTTCCTACCTTTATTTGGATGAGGATGGGAAGAATATGGGGAAACACAGGACCCAGATTCACACGTACCTGGGTCTGGGTCTTTTCTTGTGTCATGACCATGATTAACTCTGTGTTCAGGGAGCTAGATGGTAGAACATGTAGATAATAGCAAGACCTAGCCAAGGGGTTGGAAAAGGCCCACTAGTGGGGAAAGATCCAAAGTTCTTTGCTCTGAAATTGCCTGTCACTTGTGCCAGGGACAGAGCTCAAAATACAGCCTGGCATGACCTTTAGTGGATGCCTTAACTGATCTGGAGAAAATGGCAGGAAGCCGAAGGATGATAGCGGGGAGAGAAAGGGTGGTTCTCCTACTCTGTGGTTCTCCTACTCTCCTACCTGGACTGGAGTCAGAGGTGTGTAAAGTGACTGAGGAAAGGGAAGATCCAAAGCAGGGGGAAGGTGGTAAAAGAATTGTTCTCCTGCAGAAAGTTCTGCCTGGTTCCAACCCTGTGTCACAAAAAGAGAGATGAAGTAGCATCCCCATCCTTATGAAATGTAGTTACTTGCCTAGGACATTCAAGTCTGAAAATAGAAGCTTTAATGAACCAAAGAGGCCACTAACTCAGTAATGACAGATGTATGGAAGCTTTTTCTTAATATGGTATTTGAAGATAAAAGCAGCTCAGGGTAGACACATATTTTAAATGCTGTCCTCCTAATACAAATCCATCATCAGTTAGATGTGCTCTTTGACCAGCTTTTTAGCAGCGAGAATGGTTTATGCTGATGAATCCACATGTTCTGTGCCAACATTTCCAAGCCCTTGGCTTCACAGCACCACGTTCCAACCAACTGTTCCTTTCCTTGCTCCAATCCATCCTACATATCACTGCCAGATTGATTTTCTAAAGTAGGTCCCACGTCACTCTTCGACTCAAAAACCTACAATGGCTCCCTCTTGCCTAAACATTTAAATGCAAACTTTTCAGCTTGGCCAAGGTTCCTGATATTCTCATCATTAATGTCCATCTTTCCTCCACAAACCACAGTCATAATGGAACTATTCTGGCATCTGGGAAGAATAGCATATTCATTCATTAGCATCAGCTGAAAACTCAACTGTGGGTGCATTTAACAGATGGACAGGGCAGGCTTCTGATAAACACAGGACGGGTATTTTAAAATTAAATTTTCCTTTTAAGCAGGTTTATAATAGAAATTTCAGGATAGTACATATTAATGGAGGGGCAAGAGAAAGGGAGAGGTTTGGACTAGAACATGGCATTCTGACTAAGGTTCATGGAGCTGTGATGAGCACTACCAACAGCCTGCTTGAAAGGCGTGCAAGGACTCTGCACCTAGGATGAGGGTGGGCCAGGAAACAACAGGAGTGGCCTGGAATTCTTTGCAACAAAGCATGTGTAACCCAGCTCCTTGCAGAGAGATCAAACTCAGAATTCCGTATTAGGGAAGTGCCTCTGTAAGAGGGCTTCGCTTCCCTCATTCCCACACATACTACTAGTCAGCTGTCTGCAGGGGGCTTCCCACTGCCTTCATGAACAGGCTTCCAGGATTTTTTTTTTTTTTAAATAACAAATGTGGTAGCTCCAAGAAGTTGCCAAGCATTTTCTTGGGAATAGGCATACCATAAATACACGTCTGATCTCCAGGAGAGTAGTTGAAGGGTGGTACTCTAAGAAGGTAGAACCAAAGCCACTGCCATTGAGTCCATTCTGACTCATAGCGACCCCATAGGGTTTCCAAGGCTGTAAATCTCTACAGAAGCAGACTGCCACATCTTTCTCCCACGGATCCACTGGTGGTTTAGAACCACTGACCCTTCAGTTAGCCATCCAATGCTTTGACCACTGTACCACCAGGGCTCCTGTAAAGGCAGCACAGGATGTTCCAATTTCCCATTCCTTGCAGAGTTCTTGGTAATCTTTGTTGAGTCACTTAACCTGCTTGTGTTTCAATTTCCTTATCTGCAAGCTGGAGATAATATAATAATAGTTCCCACCTCACAAGTTTGTTGTTAAGATTAAATGTGATCATACATGTAAAATGCTTAGACAGTGCCTGATACTCAATAAGGTCCAAGTAAGTGCTTGTTGCTGCTGTTATTAGTGGTATATAAGACTGGAATCTGAAGTCAGATTTTTGGGGTTCAAATACCAGCTTCACTTTGCTGACCTTGGGCAATTACTTAACCTTCATTTTTATGCTTCTGATTCTTTATAAAATGGAGATAATAATAATACATTGCTCATAGGGCTGCAGTGAAGGTAAGTAAGTTAGTGCACTTTGAGCTATGCCCGGTGTGATGGTTAAGATTGTGTGTCAACTTGGCTGGGCCATGATTCTCGGTGGTTATATGTGATCACCTCCATGATGGGATCTGCTGTGAGTAGCCAATCAGTTGAAAGGGAGTTTCCTTGGTGTGTAGCCTGCATCCGAATACAAGTGGATGTTCTGGCTTTTGCCCTCCCTGGATCCTACAGCCGCCTCCTGTTTGTCTGACCTTTGGTTCTTGGGACTTGAGCTAGCAGCTTACCTGCCTATCCTGAGATCCATTGATCTTCACAGCCTGTGAGCAAGAGTCCTGCTCTCCAACCTACTGATCTTGGGTTCGTTAGCCCCTGCAGCTACGTGAATCAGGAGAACCCTCTATCCTGATCCACCGACTTGGGACATTCCAGCATCTACAATAGCGTGAGCTGTTTCCTTGATATAAATCTCTCTCTCTCTATATATATATATGTTTATACGCTTTACTGGTTTTACTTCCTTAGAGAACCCAGCCTAAGACACCTGGTATATATTAACTCTCAAGTAGTAGCTATTGTTCTAATTATCTTAGTCCTCTTCCCCTTCCCACTTCATCTCCCCATCTCCTCATCCCCCCATCCCCCTGTCCCACCACACATGTATTTTTTTTTTTTTAATTTTTGTACTTGATGGTTTAGAAGGAATTAGGCCTCCCTGAAGTCTTCTTTCCTGCAAATTAATTCTGTATCATTTCTTGATGAAAGCCATCTGCAGTGGGGCTCCATCACTGGTAGTGTTTAAAGCTCCCCCACCTTATTCTAATGTGCATCCAGGATTGAGAACCATTGATCCAGACTGATTTGAATCAAGAGAACTTAAGGAGGAGAGTAGATACACTAGACCACTCATCAAAAACCACTAAAGCTACTGCCCTTTCCAAAGGAGGTGATCATGGAGTCTTGATAAAATCTCCAAATTGATTTTGCAGAGACTTTGCAGAAGAGTCTTGTGTTTGTGGAGCTCTTAAAATCATCTCAAAGTACTCTTGGCTTCAGCTCAGATATCTGTTGTGATAGTCATTGTAGAGCCTTGCTCAGGTGTTCTGGGTTGGGGGGCAGCGGCTACTACTCTGGGGACATTTGGCATTGAATTTTCAGCTACACATTCTAAGAAATCACTCAAGCTGCAAAGGAAAGGGGGAAATGACTCATTTCAGAGGGCCCCAGTGGTTGGTCCAGAGACACTTAGAATCTCTTTCTATATCCAGAGGCAACTTTCACAGTCACTGAAGAAGGTTCTTTGGCTCAGGCTAAATATTTTGGACTTCATTGTGTAAGCTGTGGAAAACCTGTGAAGATGTGGGGCAGGAAAACAATATGGTGACAGCAGAATTTTAAGAGGATTGTTGGTGGTGTGTAGAATGGATTGGATCAGGGAGAGAATGAGGGTAGGGACTACCATTAGAAGAAAACTGAAATAGATGAGAAGTATTGAGTGGATAGAAGGAAGGGCATGTAAGAGGATGGAAGGACTAGAGTTCTATGGGTATGGTCTGTCAGAGATGAGACTGGGGTTTTGAGGGAGTGGGAGAATAGTGCCTTTTGACTTCATCAAAGGCTCCTCATTGCCTAAATTATGAAGCCTTAAAGCCATCCACTCCATCTCTCATTCAACAAGACATTTGCTGAATCTCTACAATGTGCCAGCCACAGGTGTAGATACAAGGTACAGTGAGCAGTAAATGGACAAACGAGCTTTCACAGAGCTCACTTTCTAGTTGGGAAGGGTGGATAGGATACACATTAAAAAATAAATACATTAGAGAGTAAAATGCCATGCAGAAGGTTAAAATAAAGTAAAATGACAGAGTGACTAATGCCTACTCTTGACAGTGGTCATCAAAGACCTCACTGAGGTGGTATTTCATCTGAGATCTGAAAGGCATGAAGGAGCCAGCCCCATAATGATTGTTAGGAAAGCATTCCAGGCAGAGAAAACAAGGGTAAAGGTGGCCATAGCTTGAAAAATCTGACAAAAATAAAGCTGGCGTAGCAAGGGCATATGAGCTAGCGGGAAAGTGGACCCAGGTGAGGCTAGAGGGAGAGGCAGGGGCCAGGTCATGTAGGGAATTGTAAGGCAGGCTAAGGAGTTAGTGTATATGTTATTCCAAGTACTATAAGGATGGGAAATAATTGGAGGAGTTTAAAAAGGGGAGTGACAAATTTTATATATTTAAAAATCACTTTGGCTGTTCACTGGAGAATAAACTGCAGGCAGGGCAAAAAATGATAAAAGTAACATTGGCTTGTATTGGGGTAAGAAGCGTATAGATGGAGTGAAGTAAATTAATTTGGAACATATTCTGATGATGAAATCAACAGGACTTGATGATGCTTTAGATGTACAGGTGAGGAATAGTGAGAAATCAAGGATACTTTATAGTATTTTGGCATGTGCAACTAGATGTTATTTATTGAGGTGGCAAAGTTTCAAAGAGAAGCAGAGTGATGGGAATGGGTAGTCTGGAGCTCTCTTTCTGCCATGCTAGGTTTTAGATGATTATTCAACTTTCAAGCAAAGAGGTGAAATAAATAAATATAAATATTTTAATATTGGCATCTAGATTTGGAAAGAGCTCAGGATAGCGATAAAGATTTAGGAAAAAGTGCATATGAAATGTAGTTAATGCCGTGAGACTGGATAAAGTCAGCTAGAAAGACT
Organism: Trichechus manatus latirostris; assembly: GCF_000243295.1. Taxonomy (NCBI): domain Eukaryota; kingdom Metazoa; phylum Chordata; class Mammalia; order Sirenia; family Trichechidae; genus Trichechus; species Trichechus manatus. The sequence continues at coordinate 2,393,082 of NW_004444120.1, forward strand.
GTGTCACTAGAGCAGAGAAGACAGCCTAGGACCAAGCTCTTTGGCGTATCAATATTTTGAACTGAACACAAGAGGAAGAGCTGACATACTTATTTGTGAAGGAGTGACCATTGAGAAAGGAGGAATTATCAGGAGAGTAGGGTATCATGGAAGCCAGAAAAGAAAGTATTTTCAAATGAAGAAAGTGATCAATTGTGTGGAATACTGAGAGCGGGAGTAATATGAGAACAGAGACTAATGGAATAAACAACATGGAAGTCATTGGTGACTTAGGCAAACATAGGCTTAATGGAGTGGTAGGACTGGCAGCCCAATGGGGGTTGGTTGAAGACAGAATGCAAGGACAGGAAATGGAGAAAGTGACCTTAGGAAATTCTTTCAAGAAGTTTTGCTATAAAGGTGAGCAGAGAAATAGTAGTTGGTGGGGCTATGGTAGTCAAGAGAAATTTTTGTTTTATTTCAAAGCTAGACAATGCTAGAGTGTGCCTGTATACTTAATGGAGTGATTCAGTAGAGGAGCGAGAAATTGATGCAGGTGAGAAAGGGGACAGTTGCAGGACTGAAGTTTTTGAAAGTGAGAGCAGATGGATCCAGAGCACAAGAGAAGAGTCAGCTCTGGATAAGAGCAGGAAGGGAGAGTGAAGGGCATAGGTACTGATGCTGGAAGGATGACAGATTTGGTGGAAGGCAGATAGAGTCTCTGTCCAGTTGCTTTTCTTTTCCAATGAAGTTTGAGCTTAAGTCCTTAATTAAGAGTGAATAGGGAAAAAGGAAAAGTTGTAGGGACTTTAAGGAGACAGAACAATAATCATAGCAAATATTATAAGTCATTACATGCCAGCCAGTATACAAAGGCTTTATATCTATTGATTCATTTAATTCTCACAACAATTCTATATGGTGAGTTGTATTAATACCCCTATTTTGCAGATGAGAAAAGTGAGGCACATTGAGATTACAGGCATACCTCCTTTTATTGCGCTTCACAGATACTGTGTTTTTCACAAATTGAAGCTTTGTGGCAACCCTGCGTCGAGCAAGTCTGTCAGTGCCATTTTTCCAACAGCATGTGCTCACTTCATGTCTCCGTGTCACATTTTGGTAATTTCTGCAATTATTTCAGATTTTTCATTATTATTATATTGGTTATGGTGATCTGTGATCAGTGATCTTTGATGTTACTATTGTAATTGTTTTGGGGTGCCACAAACTGCACCTACGTGTTGTGTGTGTTCTGATAGCTCCACTAACCTGCTGTTTCCCCATCTCTCTCCCTCTCCTTGGGCTTCCCTGAGACACGACAATATTGAAATTAGGCCAATTAATAACCCTACAATGGCCTCCAAATGTTCAAGTGAAAGGAAGAGTCTCTTACTTTAAATCAAAAGCTAGAAATGATTAAGCTCAGTGAGGAAGGCATGTCGAAAGCCGTGATAGGCCAAAAACTAGGCCTCTTGCACCACATAGTTAGCCAAGCTGTGAATGCAAATGAAAAGTTCTTGAAGGAAATTAAAAGTGCTACCTCAATGAACACACACATGATAAGAAAGTGAAACAGCCTTATTGCTGATACGGAGAACTTTTTAGTGGTCTGGGTAGAAGATCGAACCAGCTACAACATTCCCTTACGCCAAAGCCTAATCCAGAGCAAGGCTCTCTCTCTCTTCAATTCTCTGAAGGCTGAGAGAGGTGAGGAAGCTGCAGAAGAAAAATTTGAAACTAGCAGAGGCTGGTTCATGAGGTTTAAGGAAAGAAGCCATCTCCATAACATAAAAGTGCAAGGTGAAGCAGCAAGTTATCCACAAGATCTAGCTAATTGACGAAGGTGGCTAAACAAAACAACAGATTTTCAGTGTAGACGAAACAGCCTTATACTGGAAAAAGATGCCATCTAGGACTTTCATAGTTAGAGAGGAAAGTCAATGCCTGGCTTCAAAGCTTCAAAGAACAGGCTGACTCTCTTGTTAGGGACTAATGCAGCTGGTAACTTTAAGTTGAAGCCAATGCTCAATTATCATTCTTAAAATTCTAGGGCCCTTAAGAATTAGGCTAAATCTACTCTGCCTGTGCTCTATAAATGGAACAACAAAGCCTGGATGACAGCACATCTGTTTACAACATGGTTTACTGAATATCTGAAGCCCACTGTTGAGAACTACTGCTCAGAAAAAAAGATTCCTTTCAAAATATTACTGCTCATTGACAATGCACCTGGTCACCCAAGAGCTCTGAAGGAGATGTACAAGGAGATTAACATTGTTTTCATGCCTACTAACACAGTATTCATTCTGAAGCCCATGAATCCAGGAATAATTTCATTTTCAAGTCTTATTATTTAAGTAACACATTTTGTAAGGCTATAGCTGCCATAGATAATGATTCCTCGGATGGATCTGGGCAAAGTAAACTGAAAACCTTCAGGAAAGGATTCACCATTCTGGATGCCATTAAGAACATTTATGAGTCATGGGAGGAGGTCAAAATATCAACATTAACAGGAGTTTGGAAGAAGTTGATTCCAACCCTCATGGATGACTTTGAAGGGTTCAAGGCTTCAGTGGAGGAAGTAACTGCAGCTGTGTGGAAATATCAAGAGAACTAGAATTAGAAGTGCAGCCTGAAGATTTGACTGAATTACTGCAATCTCATGATAAAACTTTAACAGATGAGGAGCTGCTGCTTGTGGATGAGCAAAGAAAGTGGTTTCTTGAGATGCAGTCTACTCCTGGTGAAGATGTGTGAACATTGCTGAAATGACAACAATGGATTTAAAATATTACATAAACTTAGTTGATAAAGCAGTAGCAGGGTTTGAGAGAACTGACTAATTTTGAATGAAGTTCTACCGTGGGTAAAATGCTATCAAACAATGTCGCATTTATAGAGAAATCTTTTGTGAAAGGAAGAGTCAATCAATGTGGCAAACATCATTGATGTCTTATCTTAAGAAATTGCCACAGCCACTCCAACCTTCAGCCACTACAACCCTGATCAGTCAGAAGCCATCAACACTGAGGCAAGACCTTTCATCAACAAAAAGATTACGACTCACTGAAGGCTCAGATGGTTAGCAGTTTTTAGTAATAAAGGAGTTTTTAATTAAGATATGTACATTGTTTTTTTAGACATAATGCTGTTGCACACTTAACAGACTACAGTAGAGTGTAAACATAACTTTTATACGTGCTGGGAAACCAAAAATTTCATGTGGCTCGCTTTATTGTCATATTCGCTTTATTGCAGTGGTCCAGAACCAAACCCAAAATATTTCCAAGATATGCTTGTGCATTCATGCAACTAGTAAGTAACAAAACTATTATTTGAACTGGCTCCAGGGACAAAGTGCGAAATAGTAATTTTGGAGATTGAGGGAGCAGAGATACTATGGAAGTGATGTAGGATTGCCCATCAATGCTAAGTGCCACTTGAGATTTGTGCTCAGGAATATAAGGTGAAACGGTCATCACAGTATGTATTTTTTCCTCAGGGTTTACCTGTTAGGAACCAGGCACACGGTAGGCAGATTGGTTTGACAAGGCTTGGGCTTTGCTCGACAAGTTCTTTGGAGGAGAAAAGGGCAAAGAAGTTAAGGACATTTGTGAGAGAATGAGTATGATTATCATGGTCTGACATGAGTAGGGCAGTGAAGATGTGCGGAGGGAGTAATGGAGAGTGGGAGAGGTGGAAAGTCCAATGGATGGGAAGACTACTTGAGGTCAAAACACTGCTGGAGTAGTAGTAGTAGAACAAGAGAAGTTGAACTGGAAGGATGGGAGAAGGTGCTCAGATGCTGGAAAATGAGATTCAGAAGATGCAGTTACTGGTGATAACAAAGTCAAAGGTATGAAACCATTCTATTTCCAATCTTACCTCTTACAGTCCTCATGATAGACTCCATGCTCCTTCTTTAAATAAGCATTGCAGTCTCCCATCTGCATATCTCTCGATGGTATCCTTTTCTTGCCTAGTATATTTTTCTTCTGTCTTCTGTCATTTAAATAGTACCCATTCTTTAAGTTCTTTCTCAAATGGAACCTCCTTTGTTACCACTTTCCCTCCACTGATGTCTTTAGCCAGAAGTTATTTTCTTTTTCTCTTGTGGCATTATTTATACCTTCCTACAGCATTTATTATATCTTGCCTTATAACGAAACATTTGTTCTTGTGTCTTAGCTACTCTGCTAGGTATTATTAAGTGCTGAAGGGTAAGGGCCATAACACTACAACTTGGTATTCTGGTCCAGGCTTGGCCTCATGCCTTCCTGCCAGTAGGTGTGCAGTAAATATAGAATCTCATCTACTAAGATCAGGGACTCTGTGGTAGATGCTCAACAAACATGTGTTGAATTGAATGAATGACTAAACAAATTAAGAGCATTACCTTATATTTCTCACGTTGGACTCATACCTGTGAACCAGCATCCCATCAAATCTATTCTCTCTTCTTTATGAGGTTACTAGTTCAAGTTCACTACAGTTCATCATTACAGACCCTAATAACACTAAAACTCATATAGTGGTTACTCTGTGACAAGCACTGTTTTAAGTATTTTACATATTTTAACTCATTTAATCCTTATAATGCTAAGAAGTGTTTTTTGTTTTTTAATTCCCATTTTATACAAGAAAAAAAAATGAAGATTAACAAATTGTCCAAAGTCATACAGGGACAGCAGAGCTGATAATCAATAGAGTTCATAATCTTAACTAGTGTTCTCTAACTTTTTTGACGGTGAACCATAGCAAGAAATACATATTATAACTCACAAAAACATACACACATACCTGAAAAGAATTTCACAAACTAATCCTTACTTTTACTATGTGAAACACACTTTGGTATTTTGTTTGATTTTATTCTATTTTATTTCATTAAAGAATGCCAGTTGGGACTCGCTAAATTGATTTCACCATCTACTCTTGAATTGCAACACACAGGCTGAAATAATACTGCTCTAACCCCTGCATTTTGCTGCCTCTCCTTCCTAGAATGGAAGAATGACTCAAAATCCTTCCCCAGTTCTCCCAAGCCATTGGTCTAAATTTCATTTCTTTAAGAAAGAAGTATCCTAACTGGTATACGTGGGAAATAGCATGCACTGAAGCTGCTGTTTAATTACACAGTGTTGAGCATAAGTTAAATGACATATTCCCTTCTGAGTTACAAGTAACCCAGCTACAGAATTGCTTGAAGATTAGTTAAAACAATTCTAATTGAAAAAGAAATATAATTAAGCTCAGAGAAGTCAACTGTCTTTGAGTCAAATCCTCTCCTATCAAAGGATCCTTTCTCATTTATATCAAACTGATTGAGTAACTTTTCTGGGGGTAGAGCCCTGAATTCAGTTTTCCTCATTCATTCCTTCACTTAGTTACTAACTTGCCAACTCATTGATTTGGAAAAGATTTATTAAAAGTGAAAGCTATCACTGTGTTTAGTTTTCGTGATGGGACCTAGTGATACAGAGATATCTGGTCCCTTTGCAATTCAGTGTTACAGCCAGCGCAAAGACAATGCCCCAGGCACAGTAGGAGGACAAAGGGAGGAGAAGACACTTAATTGTGCCTGAAGGAGAAGGGGTCAGGGAAGACTTCACAGAGCAATGGTGTTGGAACTGTCTTGATGAGTGATAAGGATTTTATCAACTATATGGAGCGGGCTGTTGGGAGGGGGTGATGTTCCAATTAGATGGAAAACATGTATGAAAGATAGATCATGGTATGTTCAATAAAGTGCAGCTATTGTGAACTGTATGATGCCTGTGGGAGATTAACGGAACATGAGGTAGGGAAAGTGGACGGGGGGTTGAGTATGAAGTTATTTTTATGATCTCCAAGGAGTTTGGACTTTATTCTGTATTTGATAGAGAGCTATTAAAGAATGTTTAGCAGTTGAAGGCACAAGTGTTTTGGAAAGATAACACCCAAGGTGTGTGGGGATTGATGGTGAAATGGGGCAGCAAGACTGGAAGTGGGCAGGGGAGATTTTAGAGCTATTTAGGCAGTAGAGTAGACAGGAGTGAGTGGTTATTGGGTGTGGGCAGTGATGCCCAGATTCTGTTTTGGGTGGCCAGGTGGATGGTAGTGCCTTTACCAAGATAGGGGCTGCTGGAGAAAAAGCAGGAATGGGGGACAAAATAATAAGTTGTGTTTTAGGGAGGTTGCACACTTAAGGCAACATGAGACCTCTGGGTGCAGCATACACAGGCAGGTAGAAAATTATTCTGGAACTTGGACGTGGGTCTGGGTGCAGGTATAGATTTGGAAGCTAGGTTCTAGTTGGCAGTTGAAGTTTTAGGTGTGAATGAGTTTGCGTGCAGTAAAAACAAGAGGACCAAAGGCAGAGCCTACCAATGTATAAGAGGTGGGCTGAAGAGGAAGAACTCATTTAAACACACACACACCAAATCCTGAAAGGATCAGCTAGAGAGGTAGGAGGAGAACTGGGAGTGATTGCCATTATGGATAACACATAAGAAATTAGGCGAGGAATTGTCGAGTGTCAAATAACCTAGAGGAAGCCTGGAAGGTGGTCGGTCATCAGTTGGCTCAGAGCAGGTTCAGGGGTGGGGCAAAGGGTAGAGAAGTGCAGAGGGAAGTCAGGCTACAAGAGTGGGCAGCCCAGCATTGTGATTAAGGGCAGACTCTGGTGATAGATTCATTCATTCAACTAATATTGATTGAACACCCACTATGTTTTGGGCATTTGTCTAAGTCCTAGGGATATATCAGTGAACAAAAAAAAAAAGATAAAAAATCTTGCCCTTACACCACTTCCATTTTCAGAAGATCTGGGTTTGAATTCTCACTCTGCCATTTCCTGCTTGTGTGGCCTTGGTAAGTTATTTAAACCAAGTCTTAGTTTACCAACCAGGTAGCTGTAAGAAAATAAATGAGAAAAATAATGTAAGCCACTTGGCCCAGGACGTGGCACATAATTAGCTTTCAATAAATGTTAGCTATGTTAAGTAGGGAGCCCTGGTGGTGCAGTAGTTAAGCGCTCAGTTGCTAACCCACCAGCTGCTCCACAGGAGAAAGATGTGGCAGTCTGCTTCCGTAAAGATTACAGCCTTGGAAACCCTATGGGCAGTTCTACTCTGTATTAAAACGTCGCTATGAGTTGGAATCAACTATAAGGCAATGTAGTTTTTGATATATTAAGTAGTGTCAGCCACTTTTTCCAGAGATTTGCCTTTGATGGTTAAAAGAGTTCTGATTGTAGCTAATAGTGGACGCAGGATTAAGGGAGGGCATTTCTCAGAATGAGAAAATTCTGGCTTGTTTATGTACATGGGAGAAGAATAAGTTAAGCTGAGGAGAAACATAAGTTATAGCACGAGAGCCAGGAGGAGAGGAGGGCCTGTGGTTTGCTACCAGGTGAACAGCTACATATCAGATCAGATTTATCACGTCACTGGGGGGTCAGTTAGGTGAGACGAAATAACCCTAATGTTTGAGCAAATGACCTTGCTCACGAACTCCCATGTTGCTTTATTTTTCACTATTTTATTACAGTCCTTTTCTGCATCCAGAACTGCCTTTCCTGCCTGGGGAATGAGCTCCTCAGTGGGCTGTTGGCACGCTCCACAAGCAGCAGCCTCGTTACTAAGGTCAGCATTTACTCAAAGGCTCCAGGACTCTGTTTTTTACATCAACCTGGCATTTCAGTTCCTCCCACACTGTGAGGTTTCTTCCTCCTCCAGATTCAGGAGCAGTGGGTGTTATGGAAAACGCATGACCTGTGGAATCAGACCTGAGCCTGAACCCCATTCTGTTGCCAACTAGCTGTGTAACCTAGGAAAAGTTCCTTGACCTCTCTGAGCCTTTGTTTCCTCCACTGTGGACATAAGAATAATAATACCTACCTCATGGTGTTATCGGGAGATCAAACCTGAGAATGGAAAGCACCTAACCCGCCATCTGGTGCACAGCAAGTACTCAGTGAATATTTGCTTTTCTTATCTCCACTAACCCTTAAGCATAATCGTTCAATACACAGACTCACAGAATATTGCATGGCTGTTAACAAGTTCTCATCTCTAAAATGCCAATAACTACTCCCATCCCTTGGCATGGTGAGGATTATATAACACAAGTACATGGCGTCCCATCTCCATGGTTATTTTGACTATGGCTGATATGAAGACAAACATGAAAATGCCTGAGGCTTACTTTTGCATCAGAGCAAAATTCCTGGCGAGTTGAGAAATTCTGGCAGGAAAGTCAATCTAGATGCTACAGTAAGATAGAAACACAAAGGTGAGTTCTATGTTGACAGGTAGATGAGAATCCCTAAAACTAAAGGACAATGTGTATCTTCAACTTAAAGCAGGGCTATCTGCAGTCCAGCCAGCAGTTTCTGTAAGCTCCAACTTAGAGACGCCAGCCAGACTGAACCAGTAATACAGAGCTCTGAAGAGAACTTTCAGCTTTGTGCAGACTGGACCTTTACAGGCAGTGATGTATGGTTTTGCACCAAAACCATCAGCATGGAGGTTGGGAATGAAGATATACCCAGACAAGGCAAAGGACCTGAGAAACAAGGGCAGGGCAAGCCACCTATAAGCTCTTCCCTCATAAGCTAAAGGGGGAACCCAAAATGTAGCCCCTGGGAGATGTCAGCATAGGGAATCAGCAGCAGCATGTGTCCAACAGACTGGTCGTTGCTGACGTGGTCACCCTTCTGTCAGCTACAGCCACTCCATACTCTTAAGTTTACATAGATATGCTCACTACACAGTAGGCTGCAGTAGGTTATGCCACTCCCTTTGGTATCTCTATTATCTGATTTCTGTATCCTGCTTTCTGTGTGTCCAGGTACTGTGCACCTGGATATCAGTCCCAGGGACGGGATGCTGAAATGATGTAGCTAGAGAAAGCTAAGTAGCCAAGCAAATGGTATGCTAACAGTACCATAAACTGCTAAATGAGGGCTTAAAAAAAAAAAAGGTCCCTCATTAAATTACCTGACCAGAGCTAGTATGCCTTCTACTGACCAGGATGCAGAGAAAGGGGTCCAGGGTTTGACTCCTCCGAGCCACTGGCACTGATCATATTGCTTCTGTCTGCTGTGTGGAGAGCCTCTCTTAGAAGACAGTGATGGAAAATGGAAAGAGGGAAAATATTACAGGTACTGTTCCTCCCCTCTCTGCCTCTGCTCCTGCTGTTTCTCCTGCATATTCCTTCCACAGAGCCTTTGCCCTGGCAGTTCCTTCAGCATAGAAGTTCTTCTCCAGAAGCCTTCATGGCTCACTCTCTGTTCACGTGCAACCCTCTCAGGGAGGCCTCCCTAACCATTCTCTCTATAAAAGCAATACCTCCCCCTGGACTCTACTGTGTCACTTTTCTTCAGAGCATTAATTACCATTTGACACACAATATATTTAAGGATCGCAGGTGGTGCAAATACTAAGAGCTTGGCTTCAATCAACTGAAAGGTTGGCTATTTGAACTTACCCAAAGCTCTGTGGGAGGAAGACCCAGCTATCTGCTCCCGTAAAGATTACAGCCTAGGAAACCCTATGCAGGCAGTTCTATTCTGTCATTTAGGATCACTATGACTTGGAATAGACTCAAGAGCACCCAATACCAACACTATATATTTTACATGTTTGTTTGTTTTTTGTCTGGTTCCCCTCACCAGACCTTAAGCACCACAAGGGAAAGGGTTTTTGTGAGATTTTATCACTGCTATTTCTTCAGTGGAAACCCTGGTGGCCTAGTGGTTAAGTGCTACGGCTGCTAACCAAAAGGTCAACAGTTCGAATCCACCAGGTTTTCCTTGGAAACTCTATAGGGCAGTTCTACTTTGTCCTATAGGGTTGCTATGAGTTGGAATCGACTCAACAGCAACAGGGGGTATATCTTCAGTAACAAGAATTTGCCTGGTGGGAGGTGGGGCCAAGGTGGTGGAGCAGTCAGATGCTTCCGGTGGTCCCTCTTACAACAAAGACCTGAAAAAACAAGTGAATCAATTATATATAACAATCTAGGAGCCCTGAACATCAAAGGCAAAGTTAAGGAATTGGACTGAGTGGCAGGGGGAGGGAGAGACAGTTCGGAAGCAGTGAGGAGTTGCCAGACCTGAGCCGGCAAGAGCCTGACCCATTCAGTCCAGATCAGCTCGTAGTGCACACCAAGGCAGGCAAGTAGTGGCACTCAGGAGGCGTTTTCCATACTGGGAGAGACCCAGCAGCAGAGAGTCTACTTGGCCATCCAGAACCAGCGGGAATCAGCCATCGAACGGCGAAAGATAAATACTTGCTTCTGGCCTACTGCCAGATCAAAAACACCCCACTTTGGGAAAAACCTCTCTCCCATTTACCTCCCCACTCCCTGCTCTGCACTGGGTCCAGGACCAGCTTCAGCAATTGCTGAGTACCCTGGGCTGGAAGGAGGACCTGTCATGCACCCTGAGACATTCTCCCAGCCTTGGACAGTGAACAAATTAACAAATGAGAAAAAATAATCTGCTGGCTCCCCTAAGCCAGGAACTCAAGGTAGGCACAGCTCCTTTGCCTAGGCACAGGCATAAGGGATCCATGGACTTTGAGTGCCTTTTCTCCTGCATAGACTTGTGTGGGCCCATTTCAACAGCATAGGCCCTCATTACTACAGTACAACAGGGTATATACCTGAAGTCTAACTTCAACTGCTTCAGCTGTGAAGTGGCAGGTTCATGACATTTGACACTGCTCTGCCTATTAAGCAGGGTCTTTACCTACCCACATCAGGGGCTTGAGGACTGGTGGCTCCACCCAAGCCACCTTGCTACCTGCAACAGGGGCCCAAGAATAAGTGGTGCCCCCCAGTCCCTACAACCAACAGCACTGGGTGCCCATAGTCTGGTTGCAAAACCCACCCACCTAAGTGCCCTAAGGAAAAGGGACATGCTTTCCTCCCAGACACTCGGGGGCAGCCGTTGGCCCCCTGCCTTGCTCAGTGTGTGACCCCATGCTGCAGCTGGATGCCTATGCCTATACCAATCACCCATGCCTCTCTAGGACTGTAGGTGAGAGCCTGCATCACACACTTCGTGGCCGACTACCTGGACACCTGAGCGGAATCCATACAAGAGGATGGGCAGACTCCTGGGCTCACATACTTAGTGGCAGTTCTGGCCACCTGGTGGCAGGATGTTGGAGCTTCAGGGATGCCGGTGATTGGACTAGCTCCCACAAGCAGCCTATCTGGGCATATCAAAACAAAACAAAACAGGAAGCTAGAACACAGTAAGCAAGCATAAAATAAATACATATAATAACTTATTGATGGCTCAGAGACAACAGTCAATATCAAACTGCATAAAGAGGCAGACCATGATGGCTTCAGCAAGCTCCCAAAATAAAGAATGAAGGAATTTTCAAGAGGAAGAGAATTTCTTGGACTTACTGGAGGCAGAATACAAAAGATCAATACACAAAACTCTTCAAGAGATCAGGAAGGAGATCTGGCAAAATGCAGACCTAGCAATAGAGGAACTTAAGAAGACCTAGAGAAGAACATAATGACAAGTTTAACAGGCTGCAAGAATCCATAGAGAAACAGCAAACAGAAATCCAGAAGATTAATAATACAATTTCAGAATTAGACAACTCAATAGAAAGTCACAGGAGCAGAATTGAGGCAATGGA